>NC_059177.1:24197312-24504312 GCF_019923935.1 Bubalus bubalis | reverse complement strand
TCAAGTTATTGAGCAGCCTAGAATAGACTGAATAAGCAAACAGACAATGGTCAGCTCAGATAGAGAGAGAGATACTTTAATCAGATCCACAACAACTAATCCAGGAAATTAACTCATTACTAGCTACATACCCAATCTATTTATAAGTCAGACTTATAGTTAGTCAGACTGACATCTCTAGTTACTTATCTAGGAAGCCAAGCATAATCCTTATAATAATTGGCCCCACATGGCCAGGATTTGATTAATAAGTGACAACTTCCCTAATATTTGTTCCATTCCAACTTAAGACAAAGTGGGGAACCCCAAATGAACACTCCTAAGCAATCAAATAGGATATCCCACTTCTTAGTTAACTTACCTACCTGCAGCTTCCCCATGCCAACCACCTCCAATCAGGGCATACCTGAAGCATCTCATTTTTTTTTTTTTCCCATTAGAAAACTTTTCCACTCTGCTGCCTACAGCAGAGGCAATGGCACCCCAATCCAGTACTCTTGCCTGGAAAATCCCATGGACAGAGGAACCTGGTGGGCTGCAGTCCATGGGGTCACTAAGAGTCGGACATGACTGAGCAACTTCACTTTCACTTTTCACTTTCATGCATTGGAGAAGGAAATGGCAACCCACTCCATTGTTCTTGCCTGGAGAATCCCAGGGATGGGGGAGCCTGGTGGGCTTCCGTCTATGGGGTCGCACAGAGTCAGACACGACTGATGCGACTTAGCAGCAGCAGCAGCAGCAGCCTACATTTGAGTCAGCCAGAACAAGTAATGATGGTTGACTCCCTTGCTATAGCAAGTTCTGAGTAAATATTTCTTACGTGTTTTCGTTTGATTGATCTTCATGTATTCCTACATATATAAAGTGCAATATTGTTTGTAACCATGAAGTATATGATACATAAACCAGTTTACATCTTTAAATCAACAACAGAAAGAAAAGGCAATGTGTGGTTTTGTTTAAATTGGAAGATTAGGATTGACATGTACACACTACTATATATAGCTGCTGCTGCTAAGTCACTTCAGTCGTGTCCAACTCTGTGCGACCCCACAGATGGCAGCCCACCAGGCTCCCCCGTCCCTGGGATTCTCCAGGCAAGAACACTGGAGTGGGTTGCCATTTCCTTCTCCAACAATATATAGAATACATAACTAATAGCAACCTATTGTATAGCATAGGAAAGTCTACTCAATACTCATTAATGGCCTACATAGGAAAAGAATCTTCAAAAGAGTGGCGCTATGTTATATATATAGCTGATTTACTTTGCTGCACACCTGAGACCAACACAACATTGTAAATCAACTATGCTCCAATAAAAATTTCCAAAAAAAAAAAAAAAAAGGATAGGAAATAGCATGTTAGTTTTCTAATTCAGGCTATCAAAATAAAAACAAAGACAAAACTCATTAACTCACTTATTTATGCTTATTTCATATAACTTAGCTTATATCATATTAAAATAACTATGATAGTCATATTGAGTATGATTTTTAATGTCTTTATAAATACATTTCTTATATTGGGTAGTCCTTGTGGCTATTTTAGGAGACACCTGACTGTCTGTCTTCTATGTAAATGCGAGTTCAGAAGTAGAGTCCTTAAAATGACTTGAAAATTATTTTTGAACTACAAATATTTAGTTTAGTGTGATAAAATGTTTTATGCTTTCTTGCTGTTGTTTTCAACATTCATTCCATGTTTTATTCTCAAGTTAGACTTGAGCATTCTAAAATGTACTTGAGTTTTATCATAGGTACTGCTATATCCAAAGGAACAAAGAATATTCCTTATCAGCCTTTTCCTGCTGGACTTCCTAATGCATTTAATTCCCAGCTATTAACCCAGGAGACCTGTGTTCACAATCACTTTGTGCTTCTTAAGACCCTACAGGTTTACTTCTGTAAGACATTCTTGTAAAGATTAATACTGTTTTTGATACTGAACAATGTTTGCCAATATCCCCTTGGCTTGTGGCTAAAAAATGAATAGAAGATCAACCAGTCAAACCACTGGAGATCTCAACTATTCTCTGGAAACACTATTTGCTTAGGGAAGAACCACCCTGGGAAAGTGAACTGCTAACAGTATCACGTAGCCTTTTGTTAGGAAAGTAGAAAAAGACCCATCAATTAGTCAACCATCAAGATTTAAATTGCTTCAAAATATTTTCAGCAACTCTTGACAATTGAAAATATGTAATTATAACAAAATAACTGCCATCAATTAAAATAGATTTCAGTTCTTGGTGAAATATTTAAGGAAATCCATAAGTTAATCAAACTTCCCAAACCTTTAACCACCTACATGAGTAATAGACCCACGTGTTGACAGAATTAAAAAGAGGAAATTATTTTGTTTTAACTCAAAGCTGTAAGATTTTTCTTCCCTCTTAAGGGACTTCTAAATTATAAATTGCAAGTTTTAGAAATGAAAGAAAGCCAGTTTGTAGATCTTTTCAAGCTGTTTTATTTCAAATGTTTTACTTAAGTTTTCCTAATTATTTTAGGTAGAAAAATAATTATTATTAATGAATATAAATAACTTTTGGTGTGTACACAACATTCTACTTGTCTCTACAGAAATTTTTAAAAAATACAAGCTTCCATCTCCTAAAAGGACCAGGGGGACTCATTTGCAAATGAAGTTTTTAATGGCTAATCAAGCAACAAAAGCCAAATGGACAAGAAAATATACTCAGGCTTTGAGTTACACATACAAAAGAGTTTTTCATAATAAGCAAACATACAGTCTTTCTTGAAAAATATACATTGCCTATTGCAAGGTATACTAAGATAAATTGTGAGTGAAGGCAAAAGTAGTAACTACATGCCAAATGATCTATATATAGATAGATATAAATATATCCCATTATGGAGAAAACAACATTTCTAATCATATTAATTATTTAACCATTTGAATTTAACTCAGTGTGGACGCGTGTGTGCTAAGTCACTTCAGTCATGTCCGACTCTTTGTGACCCTATGGACTGTAGCCCATCAGGCTCCTCTGTCCATGGGGATTCTCCAGAAAAGAATTCTGGAGTGGGTTGCCATGCCCACCTCCAGGGGATCTTCCTGACCCAGGGATCAAACCCCTGTCTCTCTCCCAAATTGACAGGCAGGTTCTTTACCACTAGGACTACCTAGGAAGCCCTTAATTCAGTGTACAATTACTCAAATTTTCACTTGTTTTTGCCAGAAAAGACAAAGGATTAGTTGTCTGTGGCCTTGGAATTCTGATCATTATTTATCCATTTGTCAAAAAATAAAATCCATGATTAAAAATACATCAAATGTCACTGTAACTTTTTGAAGTGACTGTGTTGGATTCAAATCACCAGAAATGCATATTTTAGGAGCATAACTTTTTTAGGACAGATTGTTTGGATTGACTACCATTTATGAAGATGGTGGAGAGAGAAAAAGTACTTGTTTGAAATGAAAGTGTTGCGTGGATTCTGAATTTATCTGGTATTTGATTCCATTCCAATTTAATCTATGCATTCCTATGTCATTTATTTCCATGGTAACAGGATACTCATTTTAAAAATCACATCAAACTGTGAGAGGGAAAAGATGCAAAATTTTAAGTGGATGTAAACTCAACATGATGTGAAACATTTTAATGATAAATGAATACTTAAGCAGAGTCCATAACTGATATAATAAAACTAATAGATTTAAATCAGTGATTGCTAATTTATCCCAATTTTCACAGAATACACACATTGCTCTAGATTTTTTTCATGTAACATTAATTATTTTATTCTGATTTTTAAAAGTAATATATGCCACTTACAGAAACAGCTTAGAACTTATCCAGGGAAAGGCACATGAGGATGAGGTGTTTTTATGGGTTTCAGTCATAACTTAAAGGGAAACTTTTGCAATGTCCAGAGTACCTGATATCCTGAAAACTAAGGAAGAGTATGTCCTCAAATTATCCTCAAATTCCTCGCAGCAAGAACCCACTTAGGTAGCACCAGCTTTGACTTCTAAATGGAACAGTACATCTACAGGAAATAAAATGATGACATTTACATCATAAATCTAAAGAAAACCTGGGGAAGTTTTTGCTGGCAGCTTTCACCCTTATTTCCACTGGAAACTTGACTAATGTCGGTGTCACATGCCTGCATGCTCAGTCATGTCCAACTTTTTGTGACCCATGGACTGTAGCCCCCCAGGCTCCTCTGTCCATGGAATTTTCCTGGCAAGAATACTGAGTGGTTTGCCACTTCCTGCTCCAGGGGATCTTCCCAATTCAGGGATCAAACCCATGTCTCTTATGTCTCCTGAATTGGCAGGTGGATTCTTTACCACTGAGCCACCTGAAAAGCCCATCAGTGTCATATCCTCCAGGAATTCTCCCAGTAAACTATGCTGAAGCTTTCTGATGGACCTGGAACTACTGCTGTTGCTGGGTGCTTCACTCTGGGAAACTTCACTAATCAGATCCAGGCAGCCTCGGAGAGCTATAACTTCCAGTGCTTGTGGGTTCCAGGGATGGCCGCTAGCCTCTCCTAGAAGTGTCTTGGTTAACCTGCCACCATCACTCTGTGAAACACATACTATCACCTCACTATGTGGACACCACCGTCCAGTGCAACAACAAGGGAACTCACTCAGCAGGTCTAATGTAATGGATGCTGCCCCAGAAATTCTGCACATATGTGGCACCAGTTCCTGTGAACACTCGTGGCAGGTCATGCCCAATTTCTATTTCTATAGAGATTCTAATGAAATTGAGAAGAAAGAACATGATCCCACTGAAAAATGCCACAACCAAGGAGGAATTTCAGGGTGAATGCCTTGCTCTAGGCTCAGAGATTATTGCTACTCAACCCATAGCTGCAGACTGGTCTGAAACTGGGCAGGTTCCTCAGTGCTAGTCCAGGAATTCCTTGCTGAAGACTAAGCCACTGGAGACAGATCTTCAGCTCCCCTGCTCAAGCCACTGAGTGTCTTAAGCTGTACTTCCACAGGCTCTTAAACAGAAAAGGGAAATAAGGTCTATAGAAAATAATTTTACTTGGGGAAAAAAAAAAACCAGCTTGGAGCATACGAAATACATAAAGAAAGAAAAGTAACCATACTTCCCATATGCAAGGATAACTTTTGACATTTTGAGGTTATTTAATTCCAGCTTTAATAAGTAGATTGTTATTCTTTGTATTTGCTTATTTGTGAAGAGCCTTCTGAAGGAATGATGAAATGTGATGAAAGTAAGGTTGAGTAAAAAGAATAAAATAAAAGAAGATCTGTATTTATTTCATTGGAGAGAGACTCTAACAGGGTTTATCAGGAGAACATTGATTAAAGCTAACCTAAACGCAACTAACAGTGGTTTTTATATTACGATTTAATATTTGCCATATCCAGGATACTCAGGAGTCAAAATTCATTCAACTATTCAGTCATATTATTATCAAGTTCATTTGTGTATTATCATTCCAATATCCTTGGTGTGCCTGCTTCTCACCTCATGATACCAAAGTCCTTTACCATTTGTTTAGTTCAAGGTTAAGATTAGAACACAATGGACAGAGGCTAGTGACACGTGTTCTTTTTATCAAGATAGCTAACATTTTCAATAAAGCTCTCCCAAAAGGCTTTCCATTTAATTTTGCTGAACAAGTATTTTGCAAATATACATATAAATTTATATTTATAACTTTTTAATAGAACTTAGACATTACTGATCAATGAAAGAGGCCTAGAACAGATCCTTCCTTTGCTCACAGCCTATCAGAAGGAACCAAACACTCTGGATAAATCAGTTTTGACTTCTGGCCTTCAGAATTGTGAGACAATGAATTTCTACTGTTTGAGTCGCTCAGTTTTTGGTATTTTAATATGGCAGCCCTAGCAAACTAATATAATTCCAAACCCTTGTCTCCTTTGCCCACTTTCCCCAGAGAGACAGGGTTGAAACTGTAAGTATAAATATTCATTTTCTTAGTCTCCATTATGGTAGAGGAGACAACATCAGTCTCTTCACCTACTCTCAGAGTATGCATGGTGATGGACAGTTTGGGACAAAGGACTGAGGTGGACACAGACCATAATTCAAAGTTGAATCTGCCCTGTAGGTTTCTACCTCAGAATGACATCCAATCTCAGTATGTACTAGTTCCTGTAGGTCCTCCTGGGATATCTTGGTACAGCTGATAGGATTGCTTCTTTAATGATCCAAGGATATGTAATTAGAAGAATTCAGCAACTAATTATAAATGGCTCATTTGAATACTTACTGATCAAGAAAATCATGTTGAATAGCCTATGTACCTATTAAGAGTGTTCAATATTGTTCAAAAGGGAATACTGTGGTTACTGGAGGTTGAGATAAAAAATTAAATTGGTGAATCTCTCTGTAGGACTGTAAATCATCTCTCAACCTAAAATAGGAAAGAACATTCTCACTCTCTAAAGACATGTGCAGAATGAAGCAGGGCAAAGGCTAATAGAGTTCTGCCAAGAGAACGCACTGGTCATAGCAAATACCCTCTTCCAACAACACAAGAGAAGACTCTACACATGGACATCACCAGATGGTCAAGACTGAAATCAGATTGATTATATTCTTTGCAGCCAAAGATGGAGAAGCTCTATACAGTCAGCAAAAACAAGACCGGGAGCTGACTGTGGCTCAGATCATGAAATCCTTATTGCCAAATTCAGACTGATTTTGAAGAAAGTGGGGAAAACCACTAGACGATTCAGGTATGACCTAAATCAAATCCCTTATGACTATACAGTAGAAGTGAGAAATAGATTTAAGGGACTAGATCTGATAGACAGAGTATCTGATGAACTATGGAATGAGGTTCGTGACATTGTACAGGAGACAGGAATCAAGACCATCCTCAAGAAAAAGAAATGCGAAAAACCAAAATGGCTGTCTGAGGAGGTCTTACAAGTATCTGTGAAAAGAAGAGAAGTGAAAAGAAAAGGAGAAAAGGAAAAATAAACCCATTTGAATGCAGAGTTCCAAAGAATAGCAAGGAGAGATAAGAAAGCCTTCTTCAGTGATCAATGCAAAAAAATAGAGGAAGACAGTAGAATGAGAAAGACTAGAAATCTCTTCAAGAAAATTAGAGATACCAAGGGAGCATTTCATGCAAAGATAGGCTCAATAAAGGACAGAAATTGTAGGGACTTAACAGAAGCAGAAGATATTAAGAAGAGGTGGCAAGAATACACAGAAGAACTGTACAAAAAAGATCTTCAGAAGCCAGATATGCATGATGGTGTGATCACCAATGAGAGCCAGACATCCTGGAATGAGAAGTCAAGTGGGCCTTAGAAAGAATCACTACGAACAAAGCTAGTGGAAGTGATGGAATTCCAGTGGAGCTATTTCAAATCCTGAAAGATGATGCTGTGAAAGTGCTGTACTCAATATGCCAGCAAATTTGGAAAACTCAGCAGTGGCCATAGGACTGGAAAAGGTCAGTTTTCATTCCAATCCCAAAGAAAGGCAATGCCAAAGAACGCTCAAAGTACTGCACAATTGCACTCATCTCAGACGCTAGTAAAATAATGTTCAAAATTCTCCAAGCCAGGCTTCAGCAATACATAAACCATGAACTTCCAGATGTTCAAGCTGATTTTAGAAAAGACAGAGGAACCAGAGATCGAATTGCCAGCATCCACTGGATCATCGAAAAAGCAAGAGAGTTCCAGAAAAACATCTATTTCTGCTTTATTGACTATGCCAAAGCCTTTGATCGTGTGGATTACAATAAACTGTGGAAAATTCTTCAAGAGATGGGAATACCAGACCACCTGATCTGCCTCTTGAGAAATTTGTATGCAGGTCAGGAAGCAACAGTTAGAACTGGACATGGAACAACAGACTGGTTCCAAATAGGAAAAGGAGTACATAAAGGCTGTATATTGTCACTCTGCTTATTTAACTTATATGCAGAGTGCATCATGAGAAATGCTGGGCTGGAGGAAGCACAAGCTAGAATCAAGATTGCCAGGAAAACTATCAATAACCTCAGATATGCAGATGACACCACCCTTATGGCAGAAAGTAAAGAAGAACTAAAGAGCCTCTTGATGACAGCGAAAGAGGAGAGTGAAAAAGTTGGCTTAAAGCTCAACATTCAGAAAACTAAGATCATGGCATCTGGTCCCATCACTTCATGGGAAATAGATGGGGAAACAATGGAAACAGTGTCAGACTTTATTTTTGGGGGCTCCAAAATCACTGCAGATGATGACTGCAGCCATGAAATTAAAAGACGCTAACTCCTTGGAAGGAAAGTTATAACCAACCTAGACAGCATATTAAAAAGCAGAGACATTATTTTGTCAACAAAGGTCCGTCTAGTCAAGGCTATGGCTTTTCCATGTATGGATGTGAGAGTAGGACTATAAAGAAAGCTGAGCACCGATGAATTGATGCTTTTGAACTGTGTTGTTGGAGAAGACTCTTGAGAGTCCCTTGGACTGCAAGGAGATCCAACCAGTCCATCCTAAAGGAGATCAGTCCTGGGTGTTCATTGGAAGGACTGATGTTGAAGCTGAACCTCCAATTCTTCGGTCACCTGATGAGAAGAGCTGATTCATTTGAAAAGACCCTGATGCCGGGAAAGATTGAGGGCAGGAGAAGAAGGGGACGACAGAGGATGAAATGGTTGGATGGCATCACCAACACAATGGACATGGGTTTGGGTAAGCTCCAGGAGTTGCTAATGGTCAGGGAGGGCTGGCGTGCTGTGGTTCATGGGGTCACAAAGAGCCAGACACAACTGAGCGACTGAACTGAACTGAAAGACATGTAGACGAGCTGGCACTGAGTGGTGGTATATGTTTTAAGCACTATATATTTTGTATATAATCTTTATATACAATAAATTTAATATACTATATTTCACTTATTTTAAGAGACTTATTCAATGCCTTTATCAAGAAAATTAAATATTGCTAATGAGACAAATCAGCATCATTCATTTTGAAAATAATATTAAGGTGATTTTTTCATAAGATAAAATTAACAATTTTAAAGTCAACAATTCATTGGCATTTAGTATATTCACAATACTGTGCAACTAACACCTTTTTGTAACTCCAAAACATTAATCACTCCAAAGTAAAACCTTTATACATTAAGAAATTTTTCCTAACCTCTTCTTCCTCCAACTCCTGGCCACCACCAACTGTGTCTCTCAATTTATGTATTCTGAATATTTCATACAAATGGAATCATATGATATGTGACCTTTGGTATCTGATTTCTCTTACTTAACATAATATATTTTAGGCTCATTTATTATTGATACTTGGGCTGTTTCCACCTTATAATTAATCCAAAAAGTGTTGTTAAAATGCACATGTATGTATACATGTTTGAATACCTTTTTTCAGTTTTTTTATATATATATACCTAAGAACAGAATCATGAGGTCATATGATAATTCTATGTGTAACTTTTTGAAGAATTGCCAAACTCTTTTCTGTAGTGGCTAAACAAAATTACAGTGTAACCAGCAATGCATGAGTCTTTTAATTTGTCAACTTCTTTGTCAACACTTATTATCCATTTTAATTTTTTTAATTTTATTTTTAATATTTCCATACTAGTGGGTATGGAGTAGTACAACATTGTCATTTTGATTGGATTTCCTGAGGATCAATAATGTTGAGAATCTTCTCATGTGCTGGTTAGCTATTTTTTATCCTCTTTGTCTAATTCAAGTACTTTGTCCATTTTTTAATTGGGCTGTCTTTTTATTGATGGGTTTTAAGATTCCTTTATATTTCTTAAAGACTAGACCTGTAGTCAAGTACATAATTTGCAAATAGCTTATTCCATTCCACAAGCTATATTTTCATTTTTAAAATAATGCACAAAACTTTAAATTTGGATGAAGTCTGATTTATCTATTTTTTTGTTACTTGTGCTTTTGATACATAATACTTTTTTAAAATTTTAAATAAAGCAAATACAAGCAAACATACACAAATAGTTTTCATATTTCAATTGTTTCATACTCATGTAGGTAATTCAAGAGTATTAGGATGTATGTTCATGAAGGTATTAGTAGTTTTTATCTTTCTTGAATGGATATGATCTTCATTAATTAAATAAAATATATACTATTGTTACTTTGAAAACACACTTTTCATCAAAATGATATAAAAATAAAAAGATATACCTCCTTTTCTGAGGTGCAGAATAACATGAAATACAAGCTTGTTTGATTATTCACTAATCAAACATTTTTTGAGTTCCTCTAATATGCTATTTTAGACAATGGAGATAAACTAATAAAAAGATAGACAAGTTCTTGCCCTCATAGAGCCTCCATTCTTGTGTATAAATGTACATAAGTAAATAAATTCAAATAGTAACAAATACCATAAAAAAAAAAAAACAGACCAATGAATTAACAGCAACACTATTTTAATTAAAGCAATCAGGGAAAGCTATTGAAGATCTGACAATTGAACTGAGACCTGGATTAAAATTAAGGTGTCATTCTAGAAAGAATGCATTTCAAACTAAGGAAATCACAAATGCAAGACTCTGAAGTGTAAATGAGCATTGAGTTTTCCAGGGATTGAAAACAGGCCACCATGGGTCATGGAGAACATGGGGTTTACCTTGCAGTGAGGCCATGGTAGACATGACATGTATTAATAGAAAGCAAATTGTTGAAAGCCTATTATTGGTCACTTTATTCAATAACCATACATTGGACTTGAGGCTGATCGTTAGACACTATGATACTTATCCAAGCATAAGGAGAAAAATTGAGAGATGGGGGTATGGATCAGAGAAGGGAGGTGTAAAAATAAAAAAGATACAACCTTTATCCCCATGAAATTATAGTCTAGCAACTAAACCACCACTACCACAGGGGAATTATAAAAACACAGCTAAACATAGTACAAGGCAAAAGAGAGTTCAACTAATTACAAAGGGTTGAGTCAGGGAAGCTTAATCTTGTATTTGAAGCATATGTAGTGTTTCTATAGTTGTTAGGAAAATTTTAAGTTGGGGGGGAAAGTTAGAGGCATGAATGAGTAAGGAATGTTTGGGGTATAGAATACTGTATTATAGATCAGAAGATCAGAAAGTATGCTAAGAAATAGGAAGATACAGAAAAAAAGGCATCAAATCTAAAACCTACATGCATCTGGCTCTTTTACACTAGAACCAAGTATTTCAAGGATGGAAGAAATTTCATCACCCTTCTAATTTCATTCAGAACCTTAGCAAAAACCACATGTGCTCTGTAAATATAAAGAGGAAACTGATGCAAATAACTTTGTTACAACCATTTCATTTGAAATTTCTTGTAAAATATTATTAAGCAACAGTGAGAAAATAAATACACGTGCTAGGTATTAAGGGGCTGAATTGATTTCTCTCCCAAATTCCTGGATTAAAATCATGACCCTTTAGTTCAGTTCAGTCACTCAGTCATGTCAGACTCTTTGCGACCCCATGGAGTGCAACTCACCAGGCTTCCCTGTCCATCACCAACTCCCAGAGCTTGCTCAAACTCATGTCCATCGAGTCAGTGATGCCATCCAACCATCTCATCCTCTGTCATCCCCTTCTCTGTGGTGACCCAAGGATGAAAAAGCAGATAAAACCAAGGAGGGTCTAGAATGCAGAAACAGAAAAACCAGACTCTTATCGTCCCCCACTCTCCCATGTTGTAACTATTAATGGAACAGGATAACCTATCTCCCCTCTTACCCCACAGGGAGAAGGTATTTGCCCTACTCTTCTCCCACCCAGTATACATACCTCATTCAATAAGCAAATGACCTGCAAGACCCCATCCCACTCCTTGTATCCTGGGTGTAAAAGTTGACTAAAGACCCCTGTTCAACATCAGTTCTCCCTTGAGCTGGCCCGCTGTTGTAACAGTGTCTCCCACTCTAATAAACATTATTTTCTCTCTCATTCTGTCTCATGTCTGGAAATCCTTTACCAACCCATGTCCGGACCATGACATTCTCCTCTTGCCTTCAATCTTTCATAGCATCAGTGTGTTTTCTAATGAGTAAGCTCTTCAGCTTCAGCATCAGTCCTTCTAATGAATATTCAGGGCTAATTTCCTTAGGAACGACTAGTTGGATCTCCTTGCAGTCCAAGAGACTCTCAAGAGTCTTCTGCAACACCACAGTTCAAAAGCATCAATTCTTTGGTGCTCAGACTTTGATGGCCCAACTCTCACATCCATACGTGACTACTGAAAAAAATCATAGCTTTAAGTAGACGGACCCTCGTCAGCAAAGTTTTGTCTCTGCTTTTTAATATGCTGCCTAGGTTGGTCATAGATTTTCTTCCAAGGAGTGAACGTCTTTTAGTTTCATGGCTGCAGTCACCATCTGTGATTTTGGAGCCCAAAAAAATAAAGTCTGTCACTGTTTCCATTGTTTCCCCATCTCTTTGCCATGAAGTGATGGGACCGGATGCCATGATCTTGTTTTTCTAAATGATGAGCTTCAAGCCAACTTCTTTACTCTCCTCTTGATGAAAGTGAGGAGTTCTTCTTCACTTTCTGCCATAAGGGTGGTGTCATCTGCATATCTGAGGTTATTGATATTTCTCCCAGCAATCTTGATTCCATTTTGTGCTTCATCCAGCCCAGCATTTCTCATGATGTACTCTGCATATAAGTTAAATAAGGAGGGTGACAATATACAGCCTTGACATACTCCTTTCCCAACTTGGAACCAGTCCATTTTCCCATGTCCAGTTCTAACTGTTGCTTTTTGACCTGCATGCAGATTTCTCAGGAGGCAGGTCAGGTGGTCTGGTATTCCCATCTCTTTAAGAATTTTCCACAGTTTGTAGTGATACACACTGTCAAAGGCTTTGGTGTAGTCAATAAATCAGAAGTAGATTTTTTTTGGAATTTTCTTGAAAACAAAGTCTTTAAAGAGGTAATTAAGTACAGTGAAGCTATATGGGTAGGACCTAACCCATCCTAATGATGTCTGTAAAAGAAGACATTAGGCCATTGATATGCACAGAGGAGAAGACTCTTGAGAGGTCCTTGGACTGTAAAGAGGTCAATCCTAAAGGAAATCAACCCTGAATATTCTTCCGAAGGACTGATTTTGAAGCTGAAAGTCCAATAGTTTGGCCACTGATGCAAAGAACTGACTCATTGGTAAAGAACCTGATGCTGGAAAGATTGAAGGCAAAAGGAGAAGGGGGCAGCAGAGGATGAGATGATTAGATAGCATCACTGACTCAATGGACATGAATTTGAGCAAACTCCAGAAGGCAGCAGAGGACAGGGGAGCCTGATATGCTACAGTCCATGGGGTCACAAAGAGTCGGACGTGACTCAGCGACTGAACAACAACAAATGCACAGAGAAAAGAACATGTGGAGACCCAAGGAGAAGATAGCCATGTACATGCTAAAGAGAGAGGCCCCTGAAGACGCCAATTCTGCCTAACATTGATGTCAAGCTTCTAGCCTCCAGAATTGTGAGAAAATTAATTTCTGTCATTTAAGCTACCCATCTGTGGCAGTTTGTAATGGCAGTTTAAAAAAATACACTGAAAGCACGTTTAACTGACAGTATTATCTCTCATTCCTATTTGATGTGAGGAATTTGAAGTCTCAGAAAGTTAAGTAACTTGGTCTTTGGCACATGTATCTTGCCATGAAGAAGAAAACACTTTTTAAGTAGAGTATGCACAGAATCTATTATCCTAACTGGGACATTTTTGAGAGTGCATGTGGTACTATGAATAATTATAGTGAGACAATAGGTGTAAACTAGGTCACACATCTGAAAAATAGTATCTTAAGCTCCGCGGAAAAGCAAGCAATTCTCTCTTCAATGGATTTTCTTGATCTATTCTAGCTGAAATTGAAGATGTTTAATAAGTTATTAACAGGATGTTACCAAGTCATACATTGCCTCTTTTATAAGTATTCACAGAAGAAATTTCTAATTTTACTACCAAGAGTAATTGTGTTTCATCTGAGCTTAATTGGCTTGGTTTATCTTTTGGAGACTATGAACTACATGACTGACTGTGTCTCCCTCCTCCAGTTAGGCTGCTGGAAAGCTTAGCCCAAATTTGAATGCTGATTCAAGTGTAAAGATGAGCATACCATGCTATTTTCTTGGTCTCATTTCACTTTTCTGTCCTCATCTACGTTTTCTTATTACCCTTCCACCTTTGCCTTTTAAATATCTTGTTATACTTTATGTATCCTTGTGAGCTACACTGAATCTTCTCTGGGAATGTGGTTATATAAATCAATCTGTCACTCAAAAGATGGACTCCTTCTTTGCCACTGTTCCAGACTTTCTTTTGCTATCTAGTGCCAGTTGAAAAATTTGCATCCAGATTCACTCATTAGATCATCCTGTTTGTACCCTAGATGTTTATAACTTGTGGGATTCCAAGCCTGTGTGCAGTCATGTGGCAATTCCAAGGTTGGATAAAAATGTGAAAACATAGAGACCATCTGGAAGAAATTCACATTAGGCTGTGATACCTGCACATGTTCTTTAGTTGTGGTAGAGGAAAAGTAATTTTCCTTCTCCACCATAAAAACTGTACCATTATATGATTTTTAAAAAGAAAACATTTTCTAAACTTTAGCAACACTGCAGGTTGTCTATAATTATAATGTGACACTTTACTCAAATTACCCTAGAACAAAAGAATACTTCTAAGTTTATTACATTGCACTCTGTGTACCATTACTAAGTATAGAATTTCACATTGGTCTACTCCAAATATGCAATTGTTGAAACACGGGAAAAAGAAGAGCAGTTCACTGGCATGGATTCAGCAGAATTCTTGCTGCGTTATTCTTTCTGGGTATATTTTTTTCCCAGCCATATAATTGTAACACACCTGCCTTATTTCTCAAAGATACATAGAAATAACGTGTCCTAGTATGCTTTGCCAGAGAAGGCAATGGCACCCCACTCCAGTACTCTTGCCTGGAAAATCCCATAAACGGAAGAGCCTGGTAGGTTCCAGTCCATGGAGTCGCTAAGAGTCAGGCACAACTGAGCGACTTCACTTTCACTTTTCACTTTCATGCATTAGAGAAGGAAATGGCAACCCACTCCAGTATTCTTGCCTGGAGAATCCCAGGGACAGAGTAGCCTAGTGGGCTGCCGTCTATGGGGTCGCACAGAGTCGGACACAACTGAAGCGACTTAGCAGCAGCAGCAGCAGTATGCTTTGCTCTGAGTGAGATTAAATGAGCAGCTGAATCTCCAATGGAAGACAAAGGAAGAGAAATAAAACTTGGTATACACTTTGCCTCCATTCAGCAATAGCTAAGTTTTGAGATACTCTTACAGTCAGTGTGTGGGAGAAATATGTGATGCTTATATGCTTGAATATAGAGTACACGCTGAACAAGATGAATAGCAAAGAGGGTGTTTACGACTGAACAAAGAATATATTTAGGAACTGAATTGTGCCCCTCCTGCAACCTCCAAACCATATGCTGAATCCCTAACCCCTCAATGTGGCTATTTTGGAAATGGGCCTTGAAAGAGACAATTAATGGTAGAGATCATAATGACAAAGCCCTAATCCTGTACCACTGATGTCCTTATCAGGAAAGGTCACGTGAGGGTGCAGACAGAAATTCAACATCTGCAAGCCAAAGAGGGAAGCCTCAGAAGGAGCCAACCTGCTGACATTTTGACCTTGGACCTCCAGTCTCCACAACTAAGAAATAAATTCCTCTTGTTTGAGCCACCCACTTTGTGGTGTTTTATTATGGCAGCCCAACATGGGGGATTGAGGACTAATGAAATATATATATATATATTGCTTTTGTCTAAGCCTATGCAAGTTATATTATATTTTAACTGTACTACAGACCAAAGAGTTGGGCTTCCCAGGTGGTTCAGTGGTAAAGAATCTCCCTGCAGTACAGGAGATTCACGTTTGATCCCTGGGTCGGAAAGATGCCCTGGAGGAGGAAATGGCAACCTACTCCAGTGTTCTTGCCTGGAGAACCCCACGGAGAGAGGAGCCTGGTGGGCTACAGTCCATGGGATCACAAAGAGTCGTACACAGCTGAAGCGACTGAGAACACACAGACAAAAGAGCAGTCGGCCTATATGTTCTTTTTTTTTTTTAATTGGCTGTGCTGGCGCTTAGTCCTGGAATGCAGGATCTTTGATCATCATTGCAGCTAGCAGACTCTTCAGTTGCAGCATGTAAACTCTTAGCTGTGGCATGTGAGATCTAGTTCCCAGACCAAGGACCAAACCCAGGCCTCCTACACTGGGAGCATAGATTCTTAGCCACTGAACTAGCAAGGAAGTCCCCAGGCTATATGTTCTTATATCCATTCTATAGATAAGAACATAAGAAAAGGGTTTAACCGCATACAAGTTAGTTATTGACTGGGACCTATAATTGTAAGAGAAAAAAAATTGAAATCATCTTTTTGTGTATTTCTCATCTTCTAACACTTTCCTACTCATTTTGAACATACCTTCAGCAAATACATATGCTTTATATACATAGAATATGATAGCTTTTATTGGGGCCCTTTGTAGTTTTCCAGATTGCTTTTCTACCCAGATGCAACATAAAAGAATAGGCACTGAAAAGATGTATTAGCTCCTGTGCTGCTCTGATAAAGCAGATTCAAAGTAATGCCAACTACCTGGAGTATCCCAGTTGTATAACAGGGCCTCACTTGAAAGACTTCAGAGTATTCTAACAGAATTATAAAGCATTTTTTTTTTTAAATTCCCATAGATAAATTATAAGTAAAAGATAAATTTTCATGGTGAAATTAAGACAGGAAAGTAAAAAAAAAAAAATTGAAAACAGTGTAACAGTAAAAATGTCATAAGATATATATGAATGTACCATATAAATGGTTGTTAATTTACTTCCAGCATTGTAGATAAAATTTTTGCAATTTAAATGTTGTTTTGGATGACCAGCCACTTGCAAAGGATTCAGTAAGCTTTAACAATTTCCAGTTTTTAAAAGATGCTTGTGGAGCAGTTTTTAATTGTATTGTAAAAAGATAATTTGACTCAGATAGCAATAGAAACACCACTTTCTGAGTAGACAGAATTTTCCTGCTCAGTTTTTATACCTTATTTATTTCTGACAGTAGCTTGTCAACAGAGACAACCTGTTAATACAAGAGTCAGTGTTAGAGGTAACCACGTATACATTGTCAGGCACATCTGTGTTCAGTGATGTGAAAAAGTATGAAATTATTTTTTTTAAACAGGAAGGCTATTTTTCTTTGATAATTCGGGGGGTAAGGGGGGGAAATATATGTATTTGAAAAACATCAGAGTTTTCTGTTTAAATTTTATTAAAAAACTGGAAAGATTGGATTAATTTGAATACAATTCCAATAAGAAATGACTTTATAAGCTGGATCTTAACGGTAGAATAGGAAGATGTTAAAAGTAGATTGATCTTGAAACTGAATTTTTATTCTCTTTGACAACAGCTATTTTTAGAATCAAGTGAGAAACCTGGATTTCATAAGGCATATTACATCTATTATCTGTGTTTCCAGGAAAGAGAGATTTAAAAACTAGAAAACAGGAAGCCACATGTGACACCTCCTGACCTCCCAGCCCACATCTAATCCATCAATAAATCTGGCTGGTTTACATTTTCTTTGCCAAGATACCATTATTTTTTTGTTTTCTTTCTTTCTTTCTTTTTTTAACCTCTACTACAGTAATAGACATATAGGTCCCCTTATTTCTTCTCCTGTTTTTACCTCAACCTACTACTGGACTGAATCCAGATTAAAATGGAAATCTGTCCATCCCCTAGTAAACCTTTCCAGGGATCCCCAATGTCTTAGGACAAACACTAAAATCCTTAACATAACTACCTGACCTTGGACTGTTTTTCACTTTCCCACACACTAAACTTCTTCCCCTTCTCTGTGATACAACCACAAGCAACTTTTTCAGTTCTTGCAGTTAACCTTGCCCCCTTCTGGTGAAAACTTCCCATATTCAATTCCTGCTCTTAAAACCCCATTTACCAGCCTCTTTCTGCTAATTCACTTGAACTCTTCACATCTCCGTTCAGCTATTTCCTCAGGGAAGACTTCTACAATCTAACTAGGTCAATTTCTTTCTCTCATGTGCCTTCAAAGAACCTTGCCCTTCTTTGTCATACCACTTTTCTGTGCAGTAGTTTTACTTTTATATGTATGACTATGTCATGTCTGTTCATCCGCTCCATTATAAAATTCCATAGTGGCCTGGAAAATGTCTGTGTTTACACACGTTCCTTTATCAGGACCTTAGCATAGTTAACTAAAACATAGTTTGTTCTTGGTCATGCCATTAAAAGCTAATAAATTTTATCTTTGTTAAAATTTTTATCTTTGTTCCCTTTTATTGTCACTCAAAATTTTACATAGACACCCATTATTTTTTAAATTTTGATGTACCAAAGAAATATGGTAAGACTGTATGTCTGGAAAGCATCAGTGGTATGATGTAGTGTGTTACTTAGAAATATCATATGTTATTTAGAAATATGTGTATTTCCTTTAAGTATTATTTGTCTTTCTTATTGATTCTCCACTTTAAAGTTTAAATATTCATGTAGCAATATTAATTAAAAGAGTATTTTGTCAAGTAAAAGATCAAAGTTTAAATTTTGTCAGCAATATATTATATCTTAATTATGCATGAAACCCCAATGACTAATTTAGCCTAATTTTAATGTTAGCAATATTACATATAGATGAGTTCTTTTTTTTTTAATGATAGCCTTACCCATCTGGAAATATATACTCATAGATGGAAGACCAAAAAATACCCTTAATAATATAGAGAATGCTAAAAAGTAAATGAGTTTGAGTTTGCAATGTATATTTTACTTGAGTTATATTTATTTGAACATGATGGAGCCACTTAGATTAGATCACAGTATAATTACTTCTATTGGTTAAAAATGAACAGCACAAAGGAGGTGTTGAACAGATTTAGGTTTGCAGAAAGTAAATCACGGAGGATGAGATGGTTGGATGGCATCACTGACTCAATGGACATGAGTTTGAGTAAACTCTGGGAGTTGATGCTGGACAGGGAGGCCTGGCGTGCTGCAGTCCATGGGATCACAAAGAGTCGGACATGACTGAGTGACTGAACTGAACTGAACTGAAATCACATGGACCAATTCTATGGTTCAAAATTCATTTTGTATAAGCCAGGTGACTTGTGTGATTGTTTGATTTGTTTTGTTATTGTACACATCTTATACCTTGCTCTCTTGCCTTAAGCCTTCTAAAGGCTTATGTGTTATTCTTCCCTATGTGTTATTTCCTTTCTTAGAAATTTTTATTTACTATTTTTAGTTTTTGGCTACTCTGGGTCTTTGTTGCCACTCCTAGGCTTTCTCTAGTTGTGGCGAGCAACAGCTAACCTTTGTTGTGGTGCACAGGCTTCTCACTGCGGTGGCTTCTCTTGTTAAAGAGAACAGACTCTAGAGTGTGTGGGCTTGGTAGTTGTGGCATGCGGACTCAGTTACTCTGTGACATGTGGAATTCTCCTTCACCAGGGATTGAATCTGTGTCCCCCGCATCGGCAGGTGAATTCTTAACCAGTGGACCATCAGGGAAGTCCCTTATGTGTCATTTCTATAATCCATTTGTCATAATCATTTCTAAATCAACTCACATATTATGTGCTCATTTTGATTATCTGACATGTGGGACACTGTATTTTTCACCCCTACTTACAGTGTTCATAAAATAATGTTTTATTCATGGTGGTGGTGGTGGTTTAGTTGCTAAGTTGTGTCCGACTCTTGCTACCCCCATGGATAGTAGCCTGCCAGGTTCCTCTGTCCATGGGATTCTCCAGGCAATAATACTGGAGTGGGTTGCCATTTATTGTGGCAAATAGAATAAATTATAGTAGTTCACCTTACTAGAATTTCACAAGATGTTAAAACTTCCATACAAAACTTCATAATAATCAAAATTCTAATTTGTGTTTGAAATCAGGGCCTGAATTCCACTTGTTTTCATTAGTGAAATATTCACTAATGAAATTGTCCATGTCCAGGGGAAAAAGACATTTTTCTCTTCAATGTAGAGCTCATGCTACTGCATTTAGAAATTGCAGACAATTCAGAGAGTTCATTATAGCAAGCTCACTTTGGGCTGAGTTGGGTTAACTTAATTGTGGCTGTCTTTCCTCATGTTAACAGCAACACTGAAAATAATTTAATATAGTCTGGGCCACTTTACCAATTCAGTGAACTCCAGAGTTCCAGATGAGCTACAGAAAGGAAGCAATATATGATCAGGCAGGGGGTCTGCTCTTATTAGCACCAAGTGCTAAGCTGCCACTGGTAGCAAAACCCAGGCTGCATAAGCAATCCCTTCTCTCACTCACTTCCAGGCTGTCTGAATGTGCCCGTAGCTCCAATGCATATATGTAACAACCTCTTGTGTGACCAAAAAAAAAAAAAAAAAAAAAACATTACTATGAATTCCTAAAGTTAACAAAGTTTGATGTCTTTCTGTTTGTAAGCATTTGTCTACTCAAGAGGCTGGCACTACTATTATTACTTTATGAATAATCAAAATGGGTTCATTATGACATGATAAATGTTAGTTGTAGGATTCTTAACCCTGGAATCGTTAAACATCTACGTGTTAAGAAACCACCAAGGTGAAAATCCAGAGACTTGAGTTCTTCCTGCCTAGTAAGGGAGAGTAGATCTGAGACAGGCTGGAACCTGGGACCTTGGAATAACTGTATAAATGTACAGCTGGGGGAAATTCTGGACAAAAAGATAAAAAAAAAAAAAAAAAAAACAGAAAAACCCATCTGCCACTTCTGAAGAGCAGGGAGAGAAAACAGTTTGGGAGCAAAAATGCTGTCTGCACTCAACACCACCTGAAGGATGGGCAAAACACCTAAGCCACCCCTCCAGCCTGACCCCTGAGCATACCCATGCCCTCACCCCATTATCAGTATACCCCCGACTTGGGGAGTGAGCAAAGGAACCTCTTACTTATTTTTACTCCCTCCTGTGGCTGCAGGGGTTCCAGTAAAGCCTGACCTGAGTTTCTTGTCTGGCCTCTAGTCAATTTATATTGATTGGAGAAGGTCAAGAATTCTGGTTGGTGTTAGATCCTCAACTCTCAGGATTCATTCACTCTTCTCAGATTATTCTCAATGGTCCCAAAGACCCCTGCATTTCTAAACTTCCCTATTTCCATTAGGCAGGTTGAGATCTTTAAAAATATCGTAGATATTGTACAATATTTTTCTAGGTCTGTAGGCTATTTCTGTTCTGTCTAAGCCTTTGTTTAGATGTTTCTCCTTTAATTTGACCTCCTTTCAGAAAATAATCAATGCATTATTTACTTCTAATTGCTCCATTTGCTCTATTAAAGTTACAAGTAAAGCAACAATAAAGAAATTTAGCTTTCTCCTCATTTTTTCCTACCATCAGTATTAGTGATAGTTGTCTCAAAGGTCAAGTTAACTACTAAATTAGTTTGGCAAATGTTGTATCTATAGGTCATTTTTTAAAAAGCACCAATGTCTCCACCTGAAGAACAGAATTGGGTCACCAAGTACATTAGCGCATCACAGACAATTTTTCTTTCACAAGCTGGAAAAGAAGAGAGCAAGAAGCAATAGAAATGCAAAATCTGCCATGATTAGTTTGTGTTCAGAAAAGGAAAACATGCCCCTCTGAAGTGATTCGTTTGTGAAACATTAGCTTTAAAATTTCTGTAAATCATGGCAAATTTTGCAGAAGCTCCTTAGTTCTGCTACCTCAAAATAGTCATGGATGTTATGGATATTACAGTACCTGAGCATTCGCGTGAAAACATTTTTCAAAGTTCACAACTGAGTGCCTCCCATGCAGGCAACATGTTTGTCAGAGCCCTGAGTATCTTCCCTACTCGAGGAAAAAGAATCAGAAATTCCTAAATCCCATCCTTGATTCACTGCTTATTTTAAACTGCTCAAAATTTCAATGATAATAAGTTTAATAAAATAAGCAAATGAAAAAAGCTTGTACCCTTAATAGGACAGCTTAAGGTAGATTCCAGTTTTCAAAGTTGCACAATATTTTCAGGCATTTGCTTTCTTTTCTGCCTAATAAATTTTATGGGTTTATTGTTTGTTATCAATGAGGAGCATTAGCCTGCTGGAAAAAGCACCATCCTTTTTTGCACTTAGAGGAATGAAATGTCCAGTTTAAAAACCTTTTGGATTTCACTCTATTAATAAGACAATTAAAAAACTGACTGAGATATAGCAAGAACAGCTTAAGAATAGCTGAAACTTAGGAAGGTAATACATAAATACCTAAAATTCTCCCCAAAAATGAAGCAGAATCCATAGGTACTCCCAACTTAATGGAAAATATGGCCAGAAAATGTAAAGGGAATGTGTGTGTGTGTGTGTGTAATACATATACAATATGTAATTATATATGATGTAATTTTAGCAGAAGCAAAACTATTATTTTGAAATAAGGACCAAAATAAGATTTTAAAGGAAAAGTTTTTTTTTTTTAATATTTATATTAACTAGTTCAGTGTATAGCAACATAGTAAGAGCTCAGTTAACACAAGAATTGATGAATGATTGAATAAATGAGTGAATGTTTGTGACCTAAGCTAAAAAGATACTTTGTCTAAAATCTTGGGCAGTTTTGTGCTTTAAGACCAAAAAGGAAGCACCTGCCTATATATTTTTGGAAAATGTATTCTGCTGCTTCTATTGCTATTGCTATTGCTAAGTCACTTCATTTGTGTCCGACTCCGTGACCCCATAGATGGCAGCCCACCAGGCTCCCCCATCCCTGGGATTCTCCAGGCAAGAACACTGGAGTAGGTTGCTATTTCCTTCTCCAATGCATGAAAGTGAAAAGTGAAAGTAAAGTCACTCAGTCGTGTCTGACCCTCAGCGACCCCATCGACCGCAGCCTTCCAGGTTCCTCCGTTCAAAGGATTCTCCAGGCAGGAGTACCGGAGTGGGGTGCCACTATAGTTCTCTACAATACACAAACCAAGGGTGTTTGTATTTGTAGCAGAAGTTCTGTATATATTTGTTAAATATATAAGAAGAGTAAGAAGAAGTGAAGTAGAAAGTAATAAAGATCACAGTGAGATCATGAAGGTAGATGCTAGGAAGTTAGCAATTTGACTTTAAGCTCCTTAAATTCAGTGTTTGTCAGGTGTTAGGCGGGCTTCCCTGGTGGCTCACACAGTAAAGAATTCGCCCACAATGCAGGACACCTGGGTTCAATCCCTGGGTTAGGAAGATCCCCTAGAGAGGTACATAGCAATCCACTTCAGTATTCTTGCCTGGAGAATCCCCATGGACAGAGGAGCCGAGGGCTACAGTCAATGGGGTCGCAGAGTCAGACACAACTGACCGACTAAGCATACACACACAGGTGTTAGGCAAGGCTTCTACTGCTTATTTCTCCCAGAATGTGCCACAGTTTCCCTTCATAAGACCTATGACAACTGGTGATCAGAGTTAGTTAAACCAAAGTAAGATCAAACCAAAACAAGTTAACAATTCAGCTTGTTATGGTAAGAACATTCTCTTCTATGAAAATCTGATTACACACTGTAGTCCTTCCTCTTGTAAGGCACAAAACTACTCACAAAACTAAGTTTCTCGGAGAAGTTCCTTTCTGCGCTTGATAAAATCTCTATTGTCAGTTGAATCATCTTCATGCACAGATGAAGTGGGATGGCGGCTGGTTGGAAGTACTGACTCTAAAGCCAGATTGCCTGCAGTCAAGTTCCTATGAGGATTAAATGAGTGGATAGCTGGAGGCATGTAGAGAAATGCACTACACTGAGGAAATATGCAATAAATGGTAGAGTTTATCATCGTTATATTAATTCAGTCTTTATGCACTGTATTTGCTGATTAGGTATATATATCACTTTAGATTCTGGTGGTACTCTTATTTTAAAGACTACTTTTATTAATATATGTATTTCTGCATTTTGAAATCTGGAATGCATGTGACTAGATCAGGGCATCAGGTCCCATCACTTCATGGCAAATAGATGGGGAAACAGTGGAAACAGTGGCTGACTTTATTTTGTGGGGCTCTAAAATCACTGCAGATGGTAATTGCAACCATGAAATTAAAAGACACTTACCCCTTGGAAGGAAAGTTATGACCAACCTAGACAGCATATTAAAAAGCAGAGACATTACTTTGCCAACAAAGGTCCATCTAGTCAACGCTATGGTTTTTCCTGTGGTCATGTATGGATGTGAGAGTTGGACTAGAAAGAAAGCTGGACGCTGAAGAACAGATTCTTTTGAACTGTGGTGTTGGAGAAGACTCTTGAAAGTCCCTTGGACTGCAAGGAGATCCAACCAGTCTATCCTAAAGGAAATCAGTCCTGAGTGTTCATTGGAAGGACCGATGTTGAAGCTGAAACTCCAATGCTTTGGCCACCTGATGCAAAGAGCTGACTCATTTGAAAAGACCCTGATGCTGGAAAAGATTGAGGAGGGCAGGAGGAGACAGGGATAACAGAGGATGAGATGGTTGGATGGCATCACCGACTCAATGGACATGAGTTCGGGTAGGCTCTGGGAGTTGGTGATGGACAGGGAGGCCTGGCATGCTGCAGTTCATGGGGTCACAAAGAGTCGGACAAGACTGAGTGACTGAACTGGACTGAACTGAAGTAGTCTAGCACCAGACAGCCCTGGTTTGAACCCTAATTCAATTTATCTGCATGACCAAGGTCACTCTTTTCAAACCTCAGCTTTCTTATAAGTAAAATTGGGGTTATAAACATTTTCTTTCCTTAAGCAGTAGCTGTTAAGTTAATGAAGAAAATACATAGCATAATACCTCTCTGTATATATTGTGATGGGTGCTAAATAAAGTGTGATTGTATTATTACATTAAATCTTACAATCTTCATAGTCTCCACTCCTAAAATGAGGTCTCTTCTTGGATACATCAGCTCTTTTGTAATGCAATGGATCTACATTCTATTTATCAGTCTTCCCCCATAAGCTAAACTTCCTCCTAAATTTGTATTTCCATTATCTTTCCAAATGCCTATACTTGGTAGGACTCTATAACCATGACTGTCATGTTGGATTTTTATAGAGATAAGAACATCACACCAGTTACGTTGCTTGCCTGTGGATACACAGCAGGTAAGAGACAGAGAATGTCACAGGTCTGCATGCGGAGCTTTTGGTCTCCTCTGCTGAGATTTTGAAACTGTTACTTTTTAAAGTTGCATAATTCAAAGTAAGTCATCTACCAAAGACATTCTTTAACTGTTACTGAATGTCTATGAGATTTACACATATTTTTCATCTCCTTTGCACTGACAAAGTGTCCAATCTAACAAAATCTATCCTGCGGCCTTGTGGTAAAATATGCTTTAAAATAAGTACCACGTAACCATTCATTTTAAGGTGTATGAAGTAAAAATACTGCTGGTACCTGCAGAGTAAATTGATGTTTTTCTTAATGCTATGCTTTTGTTACTTTTCTCTAGTAATCCCAAAGGTTGAACTTTCAGGCAATGATGCTAACCAAAATGTGTATGCACCTAAGTGGTACATATACAATCTCTTAAACTAGAATGCAGTTACCTTTCCCAAAAGTCTGAGCATTTCCCACACAAATTTATCTTCTATTCAAAGAGATTTGTTGCACTGATGTCTGAAATTCATCAGTCATCTGACACATAGACAAAAAGCTATGACTTACAGAAACACTACCTTCCAGACACACATACACACACACATTCACACATACACAGGAGCCCCATAATTTAATGCATCGTAAACTAACTGAAAATAATTAACTCTATATATCACTCATGGTGGCTGTTTGTTTTTCTTTGCAGAATCAATATTTAAGCATTTGGGACAAAGCCCACTTTATCCAAAGACTGAATTAGTATTTTAAATAGTATGTTGACCTGATGTTGTATTCCTAAGATTTAATTAATTATCAGTTCTTTCTTTGTTTGCTTTTCAGTAAAGCACAAAGCTCCAAAGGTGATAGTCTTTTGGGGAAAAAAAAAGAAAATAAAATATTGTCATAATGATACATAGCCCATATCCTGGACATTATACACAGAGAAAGTTCTGTTTTGAAAAGATTGAAAAAATTCTCAGACTATGAGAGTGTAAACAATAGAATGATTTACCAAGTGATCTTACTCCTTATTCTTATTTCTTATGAATCTGGTCTTTCAAAGATCAGAAATGACCTCCTGAATGCAAAATACACTTTCTTCTACAGAACTCATTTTCTCTTCCACCTATACTGTATTCCACATTCTTCACAAGTCTTTCTCTTTAAGCTCTCTTTTTTATACATTAATCAGTTAAACATTCTTTATTAAGACATTGTATAAGTCATGCACAATTTCAGGTATGGGGAATGTAGCAGTACCAAAAAAATAAATAAATAAAAATAAAAAACAGGAAAATATTCCCCCATTTCCATCACTGTTTACCCCCTCAAAATTCTTTAGTAGATTTAACCTTGTAACATTCTGCCCTTGATCTCCTCTTTGATCAAGTTCAGATCATTCTCTCTCAGTCATGTCCAACTCTTTTTGACCCATGGACTGCAGCATGCCAGGAATCCCAGTCCATCACCAACTCCCAGAGTTTACCCGAACCCATGTCCCTTGAATCGGTAATGCCATCCAGCAATCTCATCCTCTGTCATCCCCTTCTCCTCCTGCCTTCCATCTTTCCCAGCATTGGGGTCTCTTCAAATGAGTCAGTTTTTTGCATCAGGTGGCCAAAGTATTGCAGTTTCAGCTTCAATATCAGTCCTTCCAATGAATATACAGGACTGATTTCCTCTAAGATGGACTGGTTGGATCTCCTTGCAGTCCAAGGGACTCTCAAGAGTCTTCTCCAACACCACAGTTCAAAAGAATCAATTCTTTTGCTCTCAGCTTTCTTTATAGTCCAACTCTCACATCCATACATGACTACTGGAAAAACCATAGCCTTGACTAGATGGACCTTTGTGGGCAAAGTAACATCTCTGCTTTTTAATATGCTGTCTAGGTTGATCATAGCTTTTCTTCCTAGGAGTGTCTTTTAATTTCAAGGCTTCAGGCACAGTCTGCAGTGATTTTGGAGCCCCCAAAAAACAAGTCTGAAAAAATAAATAAATAAAAAATAAACTCTGTCAATGTCCCCCCATCTATTTGTCATGAAGTGATGTGACCAGATGGCATAATTTTAGTTTTCTGAATGTTGAGCTTTAAGCCAACTCTTTCACTCTCCTCTTTCACTTTCATCAAGTGGCTTTTTAGTTCCTCTTCACTTTCTGCCATAAGGGTGGTGTCATCTGCATGTCTGAAGTTATTGATATTTCTCTCAGCAATCTTGATTCCAGCTTGTGCTTCCTCCAGCCCAGTGTTTCTCATGATGCACTCTGCATATAAGTTAAATAAGCAGGGTGACAATATACAGCCTTGATGTACTCCTTTTCCTATTTGGAACCAGTCTGTTGTTCCATGTCCAGTTCTAACTGTTGCTTCCTGGCCTGCATATAGGTTTCTCAAGAGGCAGGTCAGGTGGTCTGGTATTCCCATCTCTTGAAGAATTTTCAACAGTTTATTGTGATCCACACAGTCAAAGGCTTTGGCATAGTCAATAAAGCAGAAATAGATGTTTTTCTAGAACTCTCTTGCTTTTTGCATGATCCAGCAGATGTTGGCAATTTGATCTCTGGTTCCTCTGTCTTTTCTAAAACCTTGAACATCTGGAAGTCCGCAGTTCATGTATTCCTGAAGTTTGGCTTGGAGAATTTTGAGCATTACTTTACTAGTGTGTGAGATGAGTGCAATTGTGTGGTAGTTTGAGCATTCTTCGGCATTGCCTTTCTTTGAGATTGGAATGAAAACTGACCTTTTCAAGTCCTGTGGCTACTCATGATTTTTCCAAATTTGCTGGCATATTGAGTGCAGCACTTTCACAGCATCATCTTCCAGGATTCGAAATAGCTCAACTGGAATTCCATCACCTCCACTAGCTTTGTTTGTAGTGATGCTTCCTGAGGCCCACTTGACTTCACATTCCAGGATGTCTGGCTCTAGGTGAGTGATCACACCATCGTGATTATCGGGTTCATGAAGATCTTTTTTGTACAGTTCTTCTGTGTATTCTTGCCACCTCTTCTTAATATCTTCTGCTTCTGTTAGGTCGATACTATTTCTGTCTTTTATCGAGCCCATCTTTGCATGAAATGCTCCCTTGGTATCTCTAATTTTCTTGAAGGGATCTTAGTCTTTCCCATTCTGTTGTCTTCGTCTATTTCTTTGCATTGATCACTGAGAAAGGCTTTCTTATCTCTACTTGCTATTCTTTGGAACTCTGCATTCAGATGCTTATATCTTTCCTTTTCTGCTTTGCTTTTCACTTCTCTTCTTTTCACAGCTATTTGTAAGGCCTCCCCAGACAGCCATTTTTCTTTTTTACATTTCTTTTCCATGGGGATGGTCTTGATTCCTGTCTCCTGTACAACGTCACAAACCTCTGTCCATAGTTCATCAGGCACTCTATCTATCAGATCTAGGCCCTTAAATCTACTTCTCACTTCCACTGTATAATCATAAGGGATTTTATTTAGGTCATACCTGAATGGTCTAGTGGTTTTCCCTATACTCTTCAATTTAAGTCTGAATTTTGCAGTAAGAAGTTCATGATCTGAGCCACAATCAGCTCCTGGTCTTGTTTTTGCTAACTGTATAAAGCTTCTCCATCTTTGGCTGCAGAGAATATAATCAGTCTGATTTCAGTGTTGACCCTGGTAGCTACTCCATTTATTCTCAGGGATTATTGCCCACAGTAGTAGATAATGGTCATCTGAGTTAAATTCACCCATTTCAGTCCATTTTATTTTGTTGATTCCTAAAATGTCAACGTTCACTCATCATCTCCTGTTTGACCACTTCCAATTTGCCTTGATTCATGGACCTAACATTCCAGGTTCCTATGCAATATTGCTCTTTACAGCATTTGACTTTGCTTCTAATATTAGTCACATCCACAACTGGGTTTTGTTTTTGTTTTGGCTCCATCTCTTCATTCTTTCTGGAGTTATTTCTCCACTGATCTCTAGTAGCATATTGGGCACCTACCAATCTGGGGAGTTCATCTTTCAGTGTCCTATCTTTTTGCCTTTTCATACTGTCCATGGGGTTCTCAAGGCAAGAGTACTGAAGTGGTTTGCCATTCCCTTCTCCAGTGGACCATACTTTGTCAGAGGACTACATTTTTGATCAAACTATCAATCAATTTTACTGCATCCTTCCCTCTTTTAATGCTTCATTATTGTCAATTTACTAAAGACACCCAGAATTATATCCCTATGCTCATCATCTCTCCATAGTCTATGCCTCCAAAGTGATGCCACTTCTGAGATACATGAACAGTGCTGTAACTCAGCAAATCTAGACCAAACTTTTCCTCCTAAGCTAATCTTACAGCGTTTTCATTCCTGTGATCTTTCCAAATACTCCTATTTGAGAGGACTCTGTCTCTTGTCCACCATACTCAGTCAACTGTCATAGCTTTGGTCCTACAGCTGCAACAAATTCAGAATTCATTCTTTCCCTTGATTTCATTCTTCAGCCCCAATTAATCTTTTTTTAATGCAATAATTTCCTTAGTGGCTTTTCTGTCCAAAATGTTTCTTTTCCAGTCTCATCCATGCTTTTTGCTCACTAAATTACAACTGTGATGAACTGTAGGCTTTATAAAAACATTGATCACTTCTAAAAATAATTATTAAATTATTAAAATATTAATAAATATTAAATAAATGTCTTGCCTTCCAGTTAAGACTTTCTCTGATGAACTCTCTGCTAGTGTTTCCTCACAAACCCCATAGCCCACAGTCTAGGAATAGGTGGCTCTTTTCCTGTAGTCTATGTAGGGATCATATATAACCACTCTTAATTTTAGTAACCTAATAGCATATACCTACATTTAAAATATGATATGTTTGGTGGATTCAGTTCAGTTCAGTTCAGTCGCTCAGTCATGCCCGACTCTTTGCGACCCTATGAATCGCAGCACACCAGGCCTGCCTGTCCATCACCAACTCCTGGAGTTCACTCAGACTCACATCCATTGAGTCAGTGATGCCATCCAGCCATCTCATCCTCTGTCGTCCCCTTCTCCTCCTGCCCCCAACCCCTCCCAGCATCAGAGTCTTTTCCAAGGAGTCAACTCTTCGCATGAGGTGGCCAAAGTACTGGAGTTTCAGCTTTAGCATCATTCCTTCCAAAGAAATCCCAGGGCTGATCTCCTTCAGAATGGACTGGTTGGATCTCCTTGCAGTCCAAGGGACTCTCAAGAGTCTTCTCCAACACCACAGTTCAAAAGCATCAATTCTTCGGCGCTCGGCTTTCTTCACAGTCCAGCTCTCATATCCATACATGACCCAGGAAAAACCATAGCCTTGACTAGACAGACCTTTGTTGGCAAAGTAATGTCTCTGCTTTTGAATATTCTATCTAGGTTGGTTATAACTTTCCTTCCAAGGAGTAAGCGTTTTTTAATTTCATGGCTGCAGTCACCATCTTCAGTTTGGTGGATTAGATGACTAAATTAAGAAAACATTGCAAATATGAGAGAGTGGAACCAGAAATCAGAATCCTGTTGCTAAGATTACAGTAAGAATTTTTTTTTAGATTTTAAAGTTTTTTTTTTTTTTTTTATTTACTTTACAATATTGTATTGGTTTTGCCATACATCAACATGCATCCATCATGGGTGTACACGTGTTCCCCATCCTGAATCCCGCTCCCACCTCCCTCCCCATAAAACAATGGGCCAAAAAACTAAATAGACATTTCTCCAAAGATGACATACAGTAAGAATTTCTTATTTTTACCCTTATCTTTGGTTTCAATGCCACCTTTCTCATGTAGCAAATAACTGTAAATCGTAGTAAGGTGTTCCATTATATCTAGGACAAAATTAATTTGGGTTTCCAGTCAAACATCCTATGGTGAAACAACCAAAACCTATGACCTGCTTATAGAGCTTCCAAATAAATGGTTTCAGCAACATGGCAATGAAATGTAGGTATGACTAGGAGGCAAATGCCCTCCCAAAGATCCACTGAAGAGTGATATTATTTCCTGTTACAGCATTCTCAACTGTGGAAATAGTCTTACTATTTTACATTGTAAAGCTCTTGTCTATTTATTGTAAAAATATGAAAATGAAAATTATCTGTCATCCTACCTGGCTGCTAAAACTCCTCTGAATATTTGATATATTTTTCTAGGATTTTTACCCTGTATATACAGTTAAGCTTGTATTTTTTTAATTAATTCATTATTATTGAAATATAATTGATTTACAATGGTGTGTTAGTTTCAGGTGTACAGCAAAAGGATTCAAATGTATATATATATATTTTTTTCAGATCCTTTTCCATTATAGATTCTTATAAGATATTGAATATAATTTCCTGCACTGTACAGTAGATCCATGTTGTTTATCTATTTCATAGTGTGTATCTGTTCATCCTAATTTGGCAACTGTTAAGTTCATTTTCTGCGTCTGTCTGTCTGTCTGTTTCTGTTTTGTAAATAAGTTAATTTCTACCATTCTTGCAAATTCCACATACAAGTTATATCATATGATATTTGTCTTTCTCTGACTTAACTTCACTAGGATAATCACTAGGTCCATTCACATTGCTGCAAATGACATTATTTTATTTTTTTTATGGCTGAGTAATAGTATATACACTCCCTCTCTCTCTCTCTCTCTCTATATATATATATATATATATAAACATACACACACACACACACACACTTTTCATTCATCTGTCATTCATTCATTCATCTTTTTTCATTCACCTGTCAATGGACACTTAGGTTGTTTCCATGTCTTGGCTATTGTAAATAGTGTTGCTATGAACTTTGGGGTACTTGTATCTTTTCAAATTAGAGTCTTCATCTTTTCCAGATATATGCCCAGGAATGGGATTGATGAATCTAATAACCAAGGTTTTAAATGATAAACAAACCTAATAATGCATGCCTTTTTACTTAAGTTTAATTAGAAACATGCATTTATATCAGTATATATAAATCTATGGGCTTCCCAGGTGGCTCAGTGGATAAAGAACCTGTCTGCAATGCAGAGAGACACAGGAGATGTGTTCTATTCCTTTGTCAGAAAGATCCCCTGGAGGAGGGCACAGCAATCCACTCAAGTATTCTTGCCTGGACAATCCCACAGACAAAGGAGCCTGGCGAGCTATAGTCCACAAGTGGCAAAGAGTTGAACACAACTGAAGCAACTGAGCATGCACCCATAAAAATCTACACCTTCATATGATACCTTTATTGTGTAAAAAAAACCCTACATTTTAATTATTCAAATTGCATTGTTTTTATTTTCTTTAGATTTTTTTCTCAAAATCACCTATTAAAAATATTTCATTAAACATCCTAGAAGTGGAGTTTAATATCTGATAGGACAAGTTTCTTCACTTTAAACATTTTTTTTTTTCCCAGTGAACTTTGTAGCCATTTTGTTCTAGGATCAACCATCAGCTTTTCAGACTGAGAACTGCTTGCTTCATCATGAGTGGATCCATTTTGCATGATACCACGTCAACAAAGACTATGATACTGACCAAATACCACTGTGATAATTTTCAGTAAAAATTTACAGTCAGAGATACAGGAATATCCAACATTCTTTGATCATCAGATTCTCTTCCTATTATAAATCATTTGTTTTTTAAGAGAAATTTCATTTAATTACTCAAACTTCATTAACCTCATTCTCTCTTCCTAAATATCCAACATGAGAAGATTAATCATAATAGAAAAATTTCCTAGTGATCAGAGAAGCAGGTGATAAAATAAATAACCAAAATGTGTAACTGAATCAGAGTTACCCCGATGCAATCTTTACACAATATACATGATCTTGGCAATGGAACCAGAGTGTGTAGGGTGTGTGGAACAGAATACACTGGGCAGTACGTTGTAAGGTGCTCAGTTGCTCAGTTGTATCTGACTCTTTGCAAACCATGGACTGTGGCTTGGAAGGCTCCTCTGTCTATAGGATATCCCAGGCAAGAATAGTGGAGGGTGTTGCCATCTCCTGTTCCAGGGATCTTCCAATCCAGGTCAAACCCACATCTCTTGCATCTCCTACATGGGCATGCAGATTCTTTACCACTGCACCCACCTGGGAAGGCTAGACAGGATTTGGATGGGCATTAATGATAGGAACTGCAATAAGTCACTCTTTTTAATCCACACTTACTTGCCTAATGAGTCCCTTTCTGACGGACTTTTTCACCACACAGCACAGTCTTGCTATTCCAGGGGGATTTTTCTCTCTGCATAACTCAGGTCAGATAAGATTTACTTCCTTTCTACTCAAGGATAAATGGCAGCATCAGCATTACTTAGAAGCTTGTTATGAACACCAGGTCCCAGTCCCCATCCTGATAATATTGAACTCAAATATGCATCCCATCAGGTGACTTGTGTACACGTTAAAGTTTGAGAAACACTGACTAGTCTGTAGTGAATGTATCATATAGTTTGACATTGATAACAATAATCACATGACCTACTTGCAGCTTCATAGGAATGCCTCACAGTGGTTTCCATGTTATGACAATTCTAAGTACCATATTATGTGCATTTTAATGACTATAAATAGCAGTACCTCTTACTACAGAGTCAAAATGCAAACGAGCTATCTGTACCCAACAGTGAGTCTTAACTCCAGTTACCCATGCAATTAATGATATAAGGACATCGTCTATAGTCCCTGCTGAAAAATATGAGGAACATTCACTCAAACTTGTTTCATGATTGTAAATATCTTTTTTTCTTATTTCTGCTAAAAATAATTTAAGATGGATCTTTCATTTTGCATTTCTTGTCAAGCTTCTGAAGTTGTCATATTCCATCATACAGCTTCCCTAAACTTGGCGTGACTAATCCAACATGTGTCACAACACTGACTTCAATTTTAATAAGTTCTTAAGTTCTTTAAAAAAAGAGAGAAAAGAATGGCTAAAGAAAGCAAGCCTTCCAGGAGGAAGAAATGACATGATTCTTAAACAAGGTCTTGCTACAATAAACTCTGTGTTATTTAGTGGATCAGAGAGTCTGAAATTCTGCCAAATAATCCCACGTATCTCTAATTCACTTGGTTGACTTTCAGAAATGCTAACAACTATTAACTAGACTTTCACAGTATGTCAGTCTTTTCAAATGAGGAAAATAGAGGGAAACTGTTCTGAATGTGTTCTTTCCCTAGGGATGACTATAGAATGTTTATTGACCATTTATGTCATTAATCACTTTTTATTCCAAGTGAGTAACTTCTTCTATGATGTATGAATTAAAAGTCAAGATTGTTTAAGAGTATTCAGGGAGGGAAAAAAAGAAAATAAATGCCTAGCAGTGGTCTTTAATTGCAAAGCAAAACACATGTTTCAAAATGTTCGAGGAATATAGACACCATAGATTCTTTGCAGAAACATAGGTCCATAAAGCAAACATTTTCCCAAACCCTACACTTTGAACTGCCAAAACAAAAATAGCCAGAGAAAAACTTACTTGTTTTTTGTTTGTTTTACTATTTTCAAAATCCAGCTTTAAATGGAAACCTCTATGTAATTCCAAGGACTTAACTGTAACATCATGACAGGGCTTTGGAATAGAAAGTAGACAGTGTCCTGGCGGGAAAAAAATATTCTTACATAAATTCCTTCATATCAAGGAGCTTATCTAAACCACTTTTGTCAAATTCCATTGTATCTAGCATAGGGATTTGTACACAATAAATTTTTAAGTAATACTTTGTTGCAGGAAGGGGGAAAAAAAGGAAAGATATGAAGGAATGAGGGGAAAGGGCAGTTAAAATGTCTTATTGAATAAATGTGAGTGCTCCTGTACAGTTAGAGAGTCATTCCTACTTCTTATATCCATCCTATATTACAGATGCCATAGACTTTCTCAGTTGTGCGCAGAAAATACAAACTCTCTACAGAGACCAGACTGGCTTGCAGAATTATGGGAAAGTTTACTGACATCACGAGACTCATTGACCTTATTTTACAGAACAACAATTGAAAAGAAATATCTCCAATCCACTCAATGGAGCTAAGCTATAAGAAGATTTAAATAGAGATGAAGATCACGCTGTCACCACACTACACAAACCTTCAAGTTCTGCATGTGACCTTGCATTTCCTCCCTCTCCCATCAGTCAGGACATGATCACTGGATACAGAAGGGACCTGGCTACAAATGTGAACTGTGCTCTGATTGCAAGGATGTTTGTTCTGAAGGTCTCACCTGATATCTCATCTTCTTTTGATGTGTTCTTAGCATTTTTATTTCATGGAACATTGCTATTAAGGCTGTGAATATCTTCAGAAAGTTTTGGGAACTTTCATCCCATTAGAACTAAGAAGAATTATACCAGCTTCTCCTCTATACCCAGGATGAATAGTTGAATGAATGATAAAACAACAGAAGTGAATACCACATTTTAAATAATTAAGAAAAAAGGGTTTAGCTCTATGTAACTCATGTAATCATGAAAGAAAACAGTTCAAATGTCTTCAGAATAAAGGAATTTATCATTACCAAATAAACTAATCAACAAAATATTCTAATCCAAGGTTAATAAAAGTAAAAAGAAAAGGCATTTCTTGCCCTATGGATACCGACATTCTTTTTGCAGGAGTGACTTTACTAAGCATACTACATACAACTAAGTGGATCAACGTTTTCTCAACAGTATACCCATGACCAAAGTCGCTATAACTCCATTTCTCCTACTTCATCTCATCAGAATCGGTAAGATTAAAATTTTACAAGAATAAATAACATCTGTACAACCAGCAATTGGTAAATTATGTTTTGGCTCTGAGTACCTATCCTATAGAATAGCCATCACATCCTTATATCTGTTCTTCATGGACTAACAGTCACACACAGGTGCCATCAGCTTCACACACCCCAGCGGTTTTATCTACCTGTATGTGGTAGACAACAATAGTTCTCTCCAATATTTTCAATTCTGTTATATTGAAAGTATATCCCCCAGCTGCCTTACAATGCCTAGTTCTGGAAAAAGTGCTGGAAATGGCCAATATTCATAAATGGTCAACATATGTAAGTGCCAATATCTGTCTCTGCAGAGTTTCCTCTCCTGCCACAGCAGGTTATAAAAGATTTATGCAAAGTGGCGGTGCTGCTAGACTGGAAATCTTAGTACCACATGAGAAAGAGCTGCCCTGGAGAGTCATTCAGACCCGAAGCATACTTTGAAAGAGATTTTGATCGTGTTAAGCCACTAAGATTTTGATATTTGTTACCCCAGTGCAACCTAGGGTAACAAACACCAAACTGACTAAGACATGGTAGAATTATTCTTTTTCTTCACTATGCTGTGTTCTCATGTCTACCCCATAATGACAGAATTCTGCAAAGTAACTGGCCAGGATTTTGACAATAGTCTGTTTTGATAGAACATAAATTCCTTCTTATAGTAGGCAAACTTTTTCATTCTTGATCCATTTCCTTGACTCTCAGCAACTGAGTTAACCTGCCAAAGTTGGAAGAATATCACATTTGGAGGTGGGAAAAATATTTATCTGGGTCTGATTTACAGCATGTGAGTGTGTAGCCAATATTAGCCTATTTCAATCAATATACTTTCATGAGGTTGTTTTTCCTTTGTGCAAGTGGGGTTTATGAATTCAACACTTCACTGATTTTGTTCTAACATATTTTGTGCTGCCCACTTGTGCTCTGATGTAAAAATGGTTCACTCCCTAGATATCCTAAGGGGGACCTGTTTACAGCTTTTGATATTAGCAATCAGCTTTTCCCGACTCCTGTGACAATGTGACAGATTGATTCAGGGATGATAGATTGAGTGCATTCGTTCGGATTTCACACATAAATCCTCTAAATGTAAAGTTTAGCAATTCATTTTTTGAATAGAGGATGGTTTGTGCATTTTTAATGTGTTTGTGCATTTTTAAGGGTTTCTAGTACTTTTGATTCCCTCAGGGGATGTTCTGAACTGGACATCAGTGTTTATTAGGTGAACTCTGACTTTTCGTTGTTGTTTTTATTCTTTTTAAACATAACTTAAAAGAAGTGAGATGTGAGGTAGATCATGTTAGCAGTTGCAAGTCACAATTGCTTTCTACTTCCTTTCTTTATAAGGCCAAATATATACTTTTAAGTAAATATATATTTTAATATATATATATACATATATTTTAAAATACTGGTATACAGGAGGAGTAAATACTGGAAATAGTGTTCTTTAAAGAAGAATATGATTATCATTATTGATCGGAGCTAGGTAAATTTATCCATAGAATCTTACTCTCTCCAAACTCTGAAAGGCCATTTATTCTTAAGAAAGATCAGTTGTCAGAGACTTTTATCCCTCCAAGAGAAGCTAGCTTCACAGCCTGAAGGGAGAATTGTGCAAGATCTGGAAAAATGAGACCCATGGTGTCTTTGTGTCTCTCTGTTCCAGCTTCTAACATTGCTGGCAACTTACAGGGAAGAATAGAAAAGCAGACTTGATCAGGCTCTAGGAACGGAGAAAATATTCATAGCTGTAAGATGAGAAATATAGAATTGAAAACACATCTCTTTGACATTTAAAAAAATTATCTTACTCTGGCATTGGTCTTTACAGTGTTTCCTCTTTGTTATCTCATCTTGTACTTGATCTCAGTCTGTGTTTATCAGGTTCTAAGCTTTATACACTGAGAAAGGCAGAAAAATGGCTCCACATAGGCATCTATGTCTTAATGCCAGAGGCTGTGAATGTCCTTTGCTACATGGCAAAAGGGTTTCAGATGTGATTAAATTAAGAACCTTGTTTTGGGGAGACTAGCTGGGATTATCAACCTGGGCCCAGTATAATCACATGAGTCCTCAAAATCACAGAACCTTTCCTGGCTGTGATCAGAGGGAGATGTGACCATGGGAAAATGGTCAGAGACATGCAGCTTTGCTAGCTTTAGATATGGAGATTAGGAATCATGAGTCAAGGAAAGTGCAAAAGGTAGATTCTCTTCTGGTTCCAGAAAGGAACCAGCCTTGTGAAATCTTGATTCTAACCCAGAGATCTGTATCAGATATCTAACCTACAGAACTATCATATAATAAGATTTTTCTATTTCAGCCATACTTACTTCATACTTTGTTACATTAGCAGTAGCAAACTAATGCAATACCCCAAAGTGTGGCAAGCTTTAAGACTTCAGGCTGCTCTACCAGAAAGCATCATGCTTTGGTTTATATGTTCTGGTCCGTTTCTTTTTATATGAGTTGAGATTCCAGGGTCTTAGATTTTCGAAAAGCATGTTTGTTTAATTCTTCTTTATTGTTTTGTTTTCCCTACTTCACCCTACTGCATCTAATGTGGTATATAAAATTAAGCATGAATTGGTTTCAAGAACTTATGTGTCATCATTCAGATACTATACATTTGTTCAGTGTATATGAATGCTCCTGCTAAGAAAAAGAGGGTTTTGTTTTGTTTTAATTTTTTTATCTCCTGTGAGAACTCCAAAATTACAACTCACTGCTGAACAATCATCAACAGGAGAATGTTGGATCCCACCAAAAAAGATACCCACATCCCAGGGCAAAGGAGAAGTCCCAGCAAGATGGTAGGAGGGACAAAATCTCATTTAGAATCAAACCCCATACCTGCCAGAGATGTTTGGAGGGCTCAAACCAAACCTTGTGTGTTCCAGGACCCAGAGACCCCACAGAGACTGAGCCAGACCTATGTTTGACTCTTCAGTGGAGGTACCGGTCAGCAGTGGCCTGCAGTAGGAAAAGGAGCTCTGGGTACAACTACCTGGGTCACACAGCCTGTTGCATAAGACCTCTTGGAGGAGGTCACCATTAACCCCACCATAGAGCTGCCGAGCAGACGACCCACAAACTGCAGAACAATTATACCAAATAAATTCTTGCACTGTTAAGAAAGTTCTAGGACCCATAACAGATTTCTCAACCTGGGGATCTGGCAAAGGGACTGAGAACCCCCAGAGAATTTGACTTTGGAGGCCAGTGGGATTTGATTACAGAACTTACACAGGACAGGGAAAACAGACTCTTGGAGGGTACATACAAAACATTGTGCACACCAGGCCCAGGAGAAAGGAACAGTGACCCCACAAGAGACAGACCCAGACTTGCCTGTGAGTGTCCAGGAGTCTCCAGCAGAGGCATGGGTTGGCCTGCTGCAGAGTCAGGGGCACTGTGTGCTGCAGTGCATGCACAGGACCGTTTGAAGGAGGTCGGTAGCCATTGTCTTCATTACCTCCACCATAATTTGCTCTCAGATCAAACAATAGGGCAGGAACACAGCCCCACCCATCAACAGAAAATTAGATTAAAGGTTTACTGAGCATGGCCCCACCCATCAGAACAAAACCCAGTTCCCCCCACAGTCAGTCTCTCCTATCAGGAAGTTTCCATAAGCCTCTTATCCTTATCCCTCAGAGGGCAGACAGAATGAAAACCACAATCACAGAAAACTAATCCAACTGATCACATGGACCATAGCCTTGTATAACTCAATGAAACTATGAGCTATGCCCTGTAGGGCCACTCAAAATGGATGGGTCATGGTGGAGAGTTCTGACAAAACGTGGTCCACCAGAGAAGGGAATGACAAGCCACTTCAGTATTCTTGCCTTGAGAACCCCATGAACAGTATGAAAAGGCAAAAAGATATGACCCTGAAAGATAGACTCCCCAGGTTGGTAGGTGCCCAATATGCTACTGGAGAAGAATGGAGAAATAATTCCAGAAAGAATGAGGAGATGGAGCCAAAGTGAAAACAACACCAAGATGTGCATGTGACTGGTGATGGAAGTAAAGTCTGATGCTGTAAAGAGTAATACTGCATAGGAACCTGGAATGTTAGGTCCATGAATCAAGGTAAATTAGAAGTGGTCAAACAGGAGATGGCAGGCGTGAACATCAACATTTTAGGAATCAGTGAACTAAAATGGAATGGGTGAATTTAATTCAGGTGACCATTATATCTACTGCTGTGAACAAGAATTCCTTAAAAGAAACAGAGAAACTCTCATAGTCAACAAAAGAGTCCAAAATGCAGTACTTGGATGCAGTCTCAAAAATGACAGAATGATCTCTGTTCATTTCCAAGGCAAACCATTCAATATCACAGTAATCCAAGTCTATACCCCAACCAGTAATGCTGAAGAAGCTGAAACAATGGTTCTACAAAGACCGACAAGACCTTGCAGAACTAACACCAAAAAAAAAGATGTCCTTTTCATCATAGGGGACTGGAATGCAAAAGGAGGAAGTCAAAAGATACCTAAAGTAACAGGAAACTTTGGCCTTGGATTACAAAATGAAGCACAGCAAAGGCTAGAAGAGTCTTGCCAAGAGAATGCACTGGTCATAGAAAATACCCTCTTCCAACAACACAAGAGAACACTCTACACGTGGTCATCACCAGATGGTCAATACTGAAATCAGATTGACTATATTCTTTGCAGCCAAAGATGGACAAGCTCTATACAGTCAGCAAAAATAAGACTGGAAGCTGACTGTGGCTCAGATCATCAACTTTATTGGCAAATTCAGACTTAAATTGAAGAAAGTAGGGAAAAACCACCAAACCATTCAGGTGTGACCTAAATCAAATCCCTTACAATTATACAGTGGAAGTGAGAAATAGATTCAAGGGATTAGACCCAATAGACAGAGTGCCTGAAGAACTATGGATGTTCATGACACTGTACAGGAGGCAGTGATCAAGACTACACCCAAGAAAAAGAAATGCAAAAAGGCGAAATGGTTGTCTGAGGAGGGCTTAAAAATAGCTGTAAAAAGAAAAGAAGCTGAGGGCAAAATAGTAAAGGGAAGATATATCCATCTGAATGCAGAGTTCCAAAGAATAGCAAGAAGAGATAACAGAGCTTTCCTCAGTGATCAATGCAAAGAAACAAAGGGAAACAATATAATGGGAAACACTAGAGATCTCATCAAGAAAATTAGAGATACCAAGGGAATATTTCATGCAAAGATGGGCACAATAAAGGACAGAAACAATATGCACCTAACAGAAGCAGAAGATATTAAGAACAGCTGGCAATAATATATGGAAGAACTACACAAAAAAGATCTTCATGACCAAGATAACAATGATGGTGTGATAACTCACCTAGATTCATACATCCTGGAATGCGGAATCAAGTGGGCCTTAGGAAGCATCACTATGATCAAAGCTAGAGGAGGTGATGGAATTCCAGTAGAACTATTTCAAATCCTAAATGCTGTGAAAGTGCTGCACTCAATGTGCCAGCAAATTTGGAAAACTAATCAGTGGCCACAGGACTGGAAAAGGACACCAAAAAAGGGCAATACCACAGAGTGTTCAAACTACCACACAATCGCACTCATCTCAAATGATAGCAAAGTAATGCTCAAAATTCTCCAAGCAGGCTTCAACTGTGAACTGGGAACCTCCAGATATTCAAGCTGGATTTAGAAAAGGCAGAGGATCAGAAATCAAATTGCAAACTTCTACTGGATCATAGAAAAAGCAAGAGAATTCCAGAAAAACATCTACTTCTGCTTTATTGATTACACCAAAGCCTTTGACTGTGTAGATCATAACAAATTGTGGAAAATTCTTTAAGAGATGGGAATACCAGACCACCTTACCTGCCTCCTGAGAAATCTGTGTGCAGGTCAAGAAGCAACAGAACTGGACATGGAACAACAGACTGGTTCCAAATTGGGAAAGGAGTATGTCAAGGCTGTATATTGTCACCCTGCTTTTTTAACTTATATGCAGAGTACATCTGTGAAATGTCAGGCTGGATGAAGCACAAGCTGGAATCAAGATAGCCAGGAGAAATATCAATAACCTAAGATACACAGATGACACCACCCTCTGGCAGAAAGTGAAGAGGAACTAGAGTCTCTTGATGAAAGTGAAAGAGAAGAGTGAAAAAGTTGACTTAAAAACAACATTCCAAAAATTAAAATCATGGCCTCCGGTCCCATCACTTCATGCCAAATAGATGGGCAAACAATGGAAACAGTGAGAGACTTTATTTTGGGGGGCTCCAAAATCATTGCAGATAGTGACTGCAGACATGAAATTAAAAGACACTTGCCCCTTGGAAGAAAAGCTATGACCAACCTAGACAGCACATTAAAAAGCAGAGACATTACTTTGCCAACAAAGGTCCATCTAGTCAAAGCTATTGTTTTTCCAGTAGTCGTGTACGGATGAGAGAGTTGGACTATAAAGAAATCTGAGTGTGGAAGAACTGATGCTTTTGAACTGTGGTGTTGGAGTAGACTCTAGAGAGTCCCTTGGGCTGCAAGGAGTTCCAACCAGTAAATCCTAAAGGGAATCAGTCCTGAATATTCATTGGAAGAACTGATGCTGAAACTCCAATACTTTGGCCACCTGATGCAAAGAACCAACTCATTGGGAAAAAAAAAACCCTGATTCTGGGAAAGATTGAAGGCAGGAGGAGAAGGGGATGACAGAGAATGAGCGTTTGGATGGCATCACCGACTCGACAGACATGAGTTTGAGCAACCTCTGGGATTTGGTGATGGACAGAGAAGCCAGGCATGCTTGCAGTTGGAAAGAGTTGAACACGACTAAGTGACTGAACTGAACTGAATAGTCAGTTCATAATATTATGTTAGTTTCAGGTATACAACATAGTGATTCAACGTTTTTATAGATTATACTCTATTTAATGTTTTCACAAAACAATGGCTGTATTTCCCTATGCTATACAATATAGCCTTGTTTTTTTAATCTATTTTATATACAATAGTTTGTATCTCTTTATTCCACACCCCTATATTATCCTTCCCCAAGTGGCAAGAGGTTTTCTATGAGGGAAATCACCCTAGAATCCTAACTCTGCAAATTACTATCTGAATGTCATTTAACTAGTCAATCAACCTCTTTAATTTTAGTTTCTTCATTTCTACGATGAGGACAGTATCAGTAATTCCTTCATAGGATCAGTGTGCAAGCTAATACATTTATAAACATTTCCAGATTCTAAGCACAGCATTCATAATGGGTAACTTTTTCGTGATGGTAGTTCAGTTCAGTTCAGTCCCTCAGTCATGTCCAACTCTTTGCGACCTCATATACTGTAGCATGCCAGGCCTCCCTGTCCATCACCAACTCCTGGAGTTTACCCAAATCAGGTCCATTGAGTCAGTGACGCCATCCAACCATCTCATCCTCTGTCATCCCCTTCTCCTCCCGCCTGCAATCTTTTCCAGAATCAGTGTCTTTTCCAATGAGTCAGCTCTTCACATGAAGTGGCCAATGTATTGCAGTTTCAGCTTCATCATCAGTCCTTCCAATGAATGTTCAGGACTGATTTCCTGTAGGATTGACTGGATGGATCTCTGTGCAGTCCAAGGGACTCTCAAGAGTCTTCTCCAACACCATTGTTCAAAAGCATCAACTCTTTGGTGTTCAGGTTTCTTTATAGTCCAACACTCACATCCATACATGACTACTGGAAAAAGTCCATAGTGTTGACTAGATGGACTTTTGTTGGCAAAGTAATGTCTCTGCTTTTTAATATGCTGTCTAGGTTAGTCAAAACTTTTCTTCCAAGGAGTAAGCATCTTTTACTTTCAAGACTTCAGTCACCATCTGCAGTGATTTTGGAGCCCCAAAAATAAAGTCTGCCACTGTTTTCACTGTTTCTCCATCTATTTTCCTTGAAGTGATGGGACTGTATGCCATGATCTTTGTTTTCTGAATGTTGAGCTTTAAGCTTCCATAAGACTCTTATCCTTCTCCATCAGAGGGCAGACAGATTGAAAACCACAGTCACAGAAAACTAGCCAATCTAATCACATGGACCACAGCCTTGTCTAACTCAATGAAAGTATGAGCCATGCCATGTAGGGCCATTCAAGACAGATGAGTCATGGTGGAGAACTGTGACAAAATGTGGTCCACTGGAGAAGGGAATGACAAACGACTTCAGTATTCTTGCCATGAGAACCCCATGACCAGTATGAAAAGGCAAAAAGATAGGACACTATAAAATGATAGTGGTTATCATCATATGATTCTAGTCATGGGTGGTCATCTCCCCCAGATGAGCAGATGAAGGGGAAATCTTTGATTGATCCCATCTTAGGGCCTCAATATGGGCTTTTGTTTTGGAGAATAGCTTGTCCTTACATATTATCTGACCTCTGTTTCATGAACATACAGATCCCACTTATTTTATGTTCATCCTTCTCCTTTCTCATCACATACCTCCACAGCCCAATTTCTGAAAAATGTTCCATGCTTCACCCTACGCAACATGACAAATGTTTTGCCAACAACTGCTACTTCTTGGTGAATCTCCACCTACACAGGCAAACCCAGAACCCCTCATCAACAGAAAGTTTCTGATATTTTCTAACTTTTTGCAAGTATCTGAACCTCAACCAATAATGATATCTCTTGCAACATTGCAAGTATACTCATCTGCAAACCTGTGGGGAAAATGCCTACATTTTTAAGGAACATATAAATACCAGAATCAGAACAAATCTGCTTAGTTTGATGAAGATGAGGTGGGGTGTCATGGAAAAGTTAAACATCATTTCCATGAGGAATTAGAAGCTCTCTAGAGTTGACATCTTTTTGAAATTATATTAGAAAACACTTTTGACAGACAGCCTCAAGGTGTGATCCATATACTATAAATCTGCTATCACTGTGGAGTGCAATGTTTAGAAAAACTCTTTGTAAATAAAAGGACATAAAGATATCCGTGTGATAGCAAATGCAGAGGACTGTGAGCTCATTCTTCCTTGAGCAGCGTACAGAAACTCTTACCCTTCACCCTTGATATTTAGTTATATGCATCCAATACCCATTCTGCAATTTGAGCTTGCAGACAGTTATATTTTTCCTGCTTAGGTAATGTTGCATTTTATAAAAATAAAATGTAATAATGTGATTCACATTTACAGCAGAAAGCTGAACTTTTGTAAGTACAGTGCATAAAAGAAAGAACAGGTAGGATTTTGAGCAAATTCCATGTTTTATACAACAGAGCTATTGAGAACTTTCCTTCCAGTTTGCTATTTATGCATGGAATGGTCTCCAGGAGAATATAGCCTTTTGGAGATTGGTTTTGGAAAGTGAATTTACTTATTAATACAATAAGCCTGTGGTCTTATAAAGCTTAAATATTTGGCATGTGTGTGTTAAGTCGGTTGAGTCATGGCTGACTCTTTGTGACCGTATGGAATGTACCTTGCCAGGCTCCAATGTCCATGGAATTATCCAGGCAAGAATACTGGAGTGGGTTGTCATGCCCCACTCCAGAGGACTTTCCCGACCCAGGGGTTGAAGCTGTGTCTCTTGTATCTGTCTCCTGCATTGACAGGTGGTTTCTTTACCACTAGTACCATCCGGGAAGCCCTGAAATGTTTGGTATGTTGGCTCAAAGATCTTGAGTTTGAATCCTAACAACAACATTTAGAAACTGTGATCTTGGAAAACTTAATTTTTATGAACTTTGGTAACTTTATCTATAAATAATGAAACTAGTACTTGCTTTACTCAACCACAAGGAGTAGTTGGGAGGATATAATAATACAATGGCCATGACTTTTATGAAATTTAATCATTAATTTGAGGTTTTGTTATTATATGTAGGAATGGGTGTTATATTTCTGGAACTGAAATAGACACTTTAGTTCATCTAAACATAACTTTTGATTCTACAGTAGGAAAAGTAGATCTAGAGGTGATGCAAGTCAATCAGATTTGGAGAGCAAGTCAGCAGGATTATATACGTACATTTATATATGTAGCAAAAAGACAGTCTCTGCCACATATTAGATATAGAAGTAACACTTTTGAAAATATTACAAGAAAATTACAGACGATTACCTTTACTGAGCAGAGATATGTTAGGTAGTTAGAATAGGAAAAAGGAGTCCAAAATGGCCTTGGCTAAAATCAAAGAAAGGGAAAAGCCCACAAAAACAGAACGAAAGAAAATCCATAGACCGGAGTGAGAACTTCAGGTAAAACAAACACAGCCCCTTCTTGGCCAGCCCAATTTGCATAGGGCAGGCTCAAAGGGGAGAGAAGACAAATATATAAAAGGAGGAAGCCAAGATGGATTGAGGCCTCGCCTTTGGGGTTGCCCACCATCACACCTCGAGGGTATACTTCCTTTGCTAGCCAAATAAAACTGAGCTTTAACAGAGCTGTAACACTGGTCCCCCATTTCAAATCTTTGCTGCAGGGAAACAGAACCAAGGAAATTACACACTCCCCCAACATATCAGAAAATCCTGGACAGAATGCTTTCACATCAAACTCAGTATAACATAAAAAGATAATGACAACCAAGTGGAGTTCATCCCAGCAATGTTAGATTGGCACAATTTATAAAGCAGTCAATGTAATTCATCATATTAGTTGACTGAGTGATTATGAGTAGGGAGAGGAAAGAAGAGAGGGACAAGGTATAAGTCGGGGATTAAGAGCTAAAAGCTATAAGTATAAAAGAAATCAAAAGAATATGCTGTATAACAGAGGTAATATAGCCAATGTTTTATAATAAATTTAAATGGAATATCAGTTCAGTTCAGTTGCTCAGATGTATCCAGCTCTTTGAGATCCCATGGAGTGCAGCATGCCAGGCTTCCTTGTCCATCACCAAATCCCAGAGCTTACTCAAACTCATGTCCGTTGAGTCGATGATGCCATCCAACCATCTCATCCTCTGTCATCGCCTTCTCCTCCCTCCTTCAGTCTTTCCTAGCATCAGGGTCTTTTCCGAGGAGTCAGTTCTATGCATCAGGTGGCCAAAGTATTGGAGTTTCAGCTTCAGCATCAGTGCTTCCAATGAATATTCAGGACTGATTTCCTTTATGATGGATTGGTTGGATCTCCTTGCAGTCCAAGGGACACTCAAGAGTCTTCTCCAATACCACAGTTCAAAAGCATCAATTCTTTGGTGCTCAGCTTTCTTTATAGTCCAACTCTCACATCCATACATGACTACTGGAAAAACCCTAGATTTGACTAGATGGACCATTGTTGGCAAAGTAATGTCTCTGCTTTTTAATATGCTGTCTAGGTTGATCATAACTTTCCTTTCAAGAAGCAAGAGTCTCACTTTCATGGCTTCAGTCACAATCTGCAGTGATTTTTGAGCCCAAGAAAATAAAGCCTCTCACTGATTCCATTGTTTCCCCATCTATTTGCCATGAAATGATGGGACTGGATGCCATGATCTTAGTTTTCTGAATGTTGTTTTAAGTCAACTTTCTCACTATCTTCTTTCACTTTCATCAAGAGGCTCTTTAGTTCTTCACTTTCTGTCACAGGGGTGGTGTCATCTGCATATCTGAGGTTACTGATATCTCTCCCAGCAATCTTGATTCCAGCTTGTGCTTCATCCAACCCAGCATTTCACATGATGTACTCTGAATGTAAGTTAAATAAGCAGGGTGACAATATACAGCCTTGACGTACTCTTTTCCCAATTTGGAACCAGTCTGTTGTTCCATACCCAGTTGTAACTGTTGCTTCTTGACCTGCATACAGATTTCTCAGGAGGCAGGTCAGGTGGTCTGGAGTATAATCTCTAAAATAGAGTAGAATCTCTAAAAATTATGAACTATTGTACACCTGTAATATATAATATTGTACATCAAATTTACTTTATATTTAAAAAAATTTAGACAAAGGATAAAACAGTACAGTTCTCACAAAGATTAAATAACATGATGTGTTATATTGTGTACCTGAAACTAATGTAATGTAAATCAACTATATTTTGATTAAAAGAATCAACTGAAGGATATATGATCATACTAATATATGCAGTAAGAACATTTGACAAAATTCAAACCCATTTCTGACAAAAACTCAAAAAAAAAACACAAAAATAGATAGAAGGTCTGATCATTTATTGTATGTATATACTTGACTGGGTCATGTTGTCCAGATATTTCATCAAATATTATTCTAGGTGTTTCTTTGAGGGTGTTTCTTTGAAAAGTATGCATGCATGCTCCGTCTCTCAGTCTTCTTTGACTCTTTGTAAGCCCATGGACTGTAGCCTGCCAGGCTTCTCTGTTTATGGTATTTTTCCAGGCAAGAATACTGGAGTAGATTGATGTTTCCTCCTCCAGGGGATCTTCCCAACCCAGAGATCAAACCTGCGGCTCCTGCATTGGTAGGCAGATTCTTTATGACTGAGCCGAGAGTAACACTTAATACAATTTAAATTGTCCTTCACAGTCTGGGTGGGCCTCATATCATCAGTTGAAGTTCTTAATAAAACAAAGATTGACCTCCTCTGGACAAGAAGAAATTCTGCCAACAAGAGGACTTCAGACTTGAATTGCAATATCAGCTCCTCCCTGGGTCTCCAGCCTGAACTCTACTTGATAAAACTTTTTCCTGTAAACCATAGATGACAATTCTGAAACCACTATGCATGTATTCTGAAATAGAAAAATTAGGTAAACTGGTGATGGATGATGGAAACCATTTTATCATTGTTATTGTGGATTCATGGATCATTTATTTCCAGCTTGCTAACCTGTAATGTCCCAGTCCAATAGACAAACACCTGTCTCCTATTATTAACAGTTTGAGACATCAGTATAAACTCGCATTAACTTACTATGGTTTTACAGATGAAAACACATAGAAATATTTATAAATATATATATATAGAGAGAGAAATTCATGTATGAGCATAGAGCATTATTTATAGATCTTATGTATACATATAAAGAGAGGGGGAGAGAGAGACATGAATATATATGCAAAACATTTCCCTGCTCTGCCAGCTAAGTCCTAGAAGCACCACATCCTAGGAGCAACAGTGGAAATGGAAACCTGATGTCCAGACCTTGGTTTCCAATACCTTTCTCCAATAAAAGGTACTAGGACTCTTCAGAAAAATGTCTGATGCCAGGGCCAGAACAAGGGATATACAATGCTCCTTAAAACTGTAAAGATGAAAAACAAGGAAAATCTCATAAATTGTCACAGACAAGAGAAACCTAAGGATATATAACAATTTCATGTAATGTGTCATCTTTGAAGGGATCCTGGAAAGGAAAAGGAACATTATGTAAAAATTAAGAAAATATGAATAAAATACAGACTTTAGATATTAATAATAATAGTAGTGTATGAATATTTGTTCATTACTTGTGATAGAAATGCCATATTAACACAAGATATTAACAGCTGGGGAACCTGAGAATAGGTTATATGAGAATTCTCTGTCCTTTCCGCAATTTTTCTGTAAGTCTAATACTATTTTAAAATGAATGCTTATTTTAAAACCATGCATACTCTCCACCACTTATTGTGTGGTATCAATCATGGTACTGCAAGTACCATGAGGATCATTTTATTATCTGTAAAATGAGATAATAATCTCAGATCTGCTGCTGAGCATTATATGTGTAAATTTCCTGTCACAGTTCTTGGCACATTGTAGATGCTAATATTAGGTGCTTTTTTTTTTCTCCTTCTCCTTTTCAAAATGCATTTGTTTCATATTTTTTAAAAAAATGTATATACTTATTTATTTATATTTGGTCGTGCTCAGTCTTCATTGCTGCGCACAGGCTTTTCTCTAGTTGTGGCGAGTGGGGGCTGCTCTCTAGCCGTGGTGCACCGACGTCTCATTTCAGCGGCTTCTCGTGTTGTAGAGCACAGGTTCAAGGGCAAACGAGCGTCAGTAGTTTCAGCTCCCGGGCTCTAGAGCACTGGCTCAATAGTTGTGGTGCCCGGGCTTAGCTGCTCTGCGGCATGTGGGATCTTCCCAAATCAGGGATCAAACCTGTCTCCTGTGTTAGCAGGCAGATTCTTTAACACTGAGCCAGCAGGGAAGCCTTGTTTCATCTTTTCAAAGGAATGGCTTTTCTTCCTTATTTTAAAGCAAATCAATGTTCTCAACAAGAATATTTAATATTGTGGACTAACTTAAAAACAGCTTTGGGAGATCTTTAGGACATTACAATAACAGCAGTAATTGCAGGGATCAAATTTCAGGGGTCTACCTTAAGAGAACTTTTCTGTAGTATAATATAGACTGTTCACTGAATAACTCTTGTTACAATTTATCAAATTACTTTATCAATATTAAGTCTATTATCAGTTCTCTTTATTTGGAGACTGGACCAGTAATATTTAGAGGTTTATTTAGAGTTGACTGAAGTTAAAAAAGAAAATAAGTAGGAATTACATAGCGGCTCAACCCTTAGTGAAAAATTCAATCAGAGAAAAACATAAAATATGCAAAGATGCAATTTGAAGCATTATCTGGAGAATTCCATGGTACACCACCACAGAACATTATTTCAGCAAAAGGAGCAGTAACATGATACAGTTAAATAATAGAATACTTTAATTATCCTGAAATAATTTCAAACTGCCTAAGGTGATACTGCCAGAAGTTCACAATAATGTGGAAATAATTCCATTTTAAAAAATAACCACCAAATTTGCAAGAGGAAAATCCAAGATTGAAAAATATCTCCTGGTTGTAATGTTATTTTTTGTTCTAATACCTATTATAACTAATCCTCTCCAAATGAAGAATGAGTATATTTTATTTATGGCTGCTATAAATAATGAAAAAGGAGAAATATTTGTAAAGTGACAAATATAAGGGTAGCCTTTTTAAGAATACAGTCACATGCATAATCTCATTTTATTCCCAACAAGCTTATTTTCATTTATGTATTTGTCCCTATTCTCATTTTACAGATAAATACATGAACCCTGAAAAATGTTAGGACTCACTAAATCTCTTTCCAGAAGTACGTATCTTGAAACTGTTATTTGTCAGACACTGTGCTAGGAGTCAGGTATGTGCATTCTAAGTTGCTTCAGTGGTGTCTGACTCTTTGCAACCCCATGGATTATAGCCCACCAGGCTCCTCTGTCCATGGCATTCTCCAGGTAAGAATACTCAAGAGGGTTCCCATTTCCTCCTCTAGGGAATCTTCTCAACCCAGAGATCAAACCCATGTCTCTTACATCTCCTGCAGGAGATGTAGGGCAAGTGGTTCTTTACTACCAGCGCCACCTGGGAAGCCCCTCATGTATGTGAAATGCATTGCCATATAATCCTGATATTGTCCGCACCACCAGGGGGATTGTGGACCATTGGGATTCAAGATGAAGATTACACAGAGGGTTAGTGGCTTGTCTGAGAAGGAAAACTCAATCTAGGGGTCTTTAGTGTTATAATTTTGCAGATCATCCTGGCAGATCACTACTTGCCAGGTTAGTGGCAGCTGCACATCTATCTGACGTGGTTTCCAGGACAGAAATCTTACAAAGACTTGGACATGTCAGAATTTACCTTTCTGATGGGTGTCTAGCATACTGACAACTATGTCCAAAAAATGGTATGTCACACATTTGCTTTTCTTTTTTTAATCAAGCAAATGTGTTTTACATTAATCAGCCATGTACCTCAGATATGCAGATGACACCACCCTTATGGCAGAAAGTGAAGAGGAACTAAAAAGCCTCTTGATGAAAGTGAAAGAGGAGAGTGAAAAGGTTGGCTTAAAGCTCAACATTCAGAAAACTAAGATCATGGCATCTGGTCCCATCACTTCATGGGAAATAGATGGGAAAACAGTGTCAGACTTTATTTTTGGGGGGCTCCAAAATCACTGCAGATGGTGACTGCAGCCATGAAATTAAAAGATGCTTACTCCTTGGAAGGAAAGTTATGACCATCCTAGATAGCATATTCAAAAGAAGAGACATTACTTTGCCAACAAAGGTCCGTCTAATCAAGGCTATGGTTTTTCCTGTGGTCATGTATGGATGTGAGAGTTGGACTATGAAGAAAGCTGAACGCCAAAGAATTGATGCTTTTGAACTGTGGTGTTGGAGAAGACTCTTGAGAGTCCCTTGGACTGCAAGGAGATCCAACAAGTCCATTCTAAAGGAGATCAGCCCTGGGTGTTCTTGGAAGGAATGATGCTAAAGCTGAAACTCCAGTACTTTGGCCATCTCATGCGAAGAGTTGACTCATTGGAAAAGACTCTGATGCTGGGAGGGATTGGGGGCAGGAGGAGAAGGGGACGACAGAGGATGAGATGGCTGGATGGCATCACCGACTAGATGGACGTAAGTTTGAGTGAACTCCAGGAGTTGGTGATAGACAGGGAGGCCTGGCGTGCTGCCATTCATGGGGTCACAAAGGGTTGGACACGACTGAGCGACTGAACTGAACTGAACATGTATAAAAATGGACTATATACAATGTTACAAAGTAAACCTCTTTGAAGTGAAAGTGAAAGTCACTCAGCCATGTCCGACGCTTTGCAACCCCATGGACTATACAGTCCATGGAATTCTCCAGACTGGAATACTGGAATGGATAGCCTTTCCCTTCTCCAGGGGATCTTCCCAATGCAGGGGTCGAACCCAAGTCTCCCACATTGCAGGTAGATTCTTTACCAACTGAACCACAAGGGAAGCCCAAACCTCTAGAACATATGAAGTAAAATATTTTATACCTCATGTGTTATATTAATACATTTGTATTCCCTCACATTTTCCTCCATAGTATAAATATTTCCTGGTTCTTTCTGCATAATTAAGAGTCTTTGTGATCTCATGGACGGTAGCCCTTTAGGCTCATCTCTCCATGGGATTTTCAGGCAAGAATGCTGGAGTGTTTGCCATTTCCTCCTCCAGGGGATTTTCCCGACCCAGGGACTGAACCTGTTTGTCCTAAGTTTCCTGCCTTGGCAGGCAGATTCTTTCCACTGAACCACCTGGGAAGCCCCAGTTAAGACTTAGGAACTGCAAAATCTTAGACCTCTTAATCTTAATCTTTTTGTCTTAATCTTCCTTCTCTCTACCATGGCATCCTGGTAGTGAAGTCAATGGTTTAGGTGTATTATTTGAAAAGCACTAACTTGGCCAATTTTTCAGAATTGACAAGTTGCAAGTGGTACTGCAGTCATTCCCATACATCCTAAAATAAGAAATAATAAATGCATTTATTTACAAAAACACATTTTTATAATGGTGTTTTGAATTTCATATGTTTTCATTTTAAGCATGTATTTAAATTACAGCAATTCCTTTGATCTTTAAAATATAACATTTCAGGACAATAGATTTTGCACTTGCTGAAGAGTTGACCATTTGTAACACATGTCTATATTCACAAAATAATAGAAATATATTGACAGACTGCAGGTATTTTAAACAATCATTTAGCCTATCCATTATTCCAAATAACTGGTTTGGTTTATTTTATTTATATTTGGCTAGTCAACTCAATCAAAATTGTTGAATTGTTCCCAGTATGCAAGCAAGAAATGGTGTCATTGACTTATCCAGGTTCATGAATGTAAGGCAAACAACTGAAAATGGGCTTCATGGACCTTTCACACACCAGAGTATTAAGCGTCCACGTGGGAGAAGCGGTTTGAAAATCAAAGCACAGCCAAGCAAAAAATGTGTTTTGATTTTTAAGTGCAAGGTCCAAATGTGTTTTTAGTTTGCCTCTAAACCTCTTTCAGAGTTCTCCTCCTAAAACCCTCCTTCCCCTGTGGGATCATACAAAACAATGTTTTGACATCTTAGTCATTTCCATAACAACAGATCACACAAACAAGACAAGCAGTCAAACAAGTAAAATGGTTTCAATTTAGAAACTGTTCTGGATTATTGTAAAGAGTGACATGGAGTTTTATCCTGCTGTGGAGAGAAAAGCTATAATTCTTTTTGCTGTTGATAATCTGTTTCAGAAGAAAATCACTACAGCTTCTAAGTGTACTCTCACCATGCTTTCTTTTCTTTTTTTTTTTTAAAGGTTATGTTGTTCCTTATATCTTGATACATCTTAAAATTCCTTTCCCACCTATCCTTTCTTCCTGCCATCCCATCTCCTTGTGGTTCCTGCTAAATTTTTCAGTTGGGAGGTGAATGTTAAAATAGCCTGTCAAAATATTGACAGGCTAAGAGAAGAGGTGCCGATATGTCATCCAAGTAGTCATCACCCCCATAAAAAACACACTAAATTGTAAAAAAAGAAATTGTTCTATTATGCAAAAGCTCACTAAGATAACCAGCTATTTGCATCTAAAAAAATTAAGTATAACCAAAACATTAGGGAAAGTAAACATTTGATAGAATTTATGGAAGAATAGTCAGTTTATTCACAATGACTGACTCTGTTGGACTCTGTAAGCAGCCTCAACAAGGTAGAGCCTGGTGTGTAATTGACTAGGAGTCAAACTCCTATCTGAAACTTACACACTAACTATAAGCTAGATACTTCACCTATTTGAGTATCTTGTGCTACTTCCAAGTAGCACACAGTGGTGTGCTATTAAACCAGAAATTGGAAAGACCTGATTTTTAACATTTGTCAGTTTCCACGGAATCACACTTTCATACATACTCATGAATGCTCAGTTGCTTCAGTCATATCTGACTCTGAAACCCCATGGACTGTAGACCTCCAGGCTCCTCTGTCCATGAGATTCTCCAGGCAAGAATATGAGAGTGAGTTGCCATGCCCTCAGAAGGATCTTCCCCACCCAGGGATAGAACCTGCATCTCCTGCATTGCAGGTGGGTTCTTTACCACTGAGCTACTGGGGAACCCTTAAGTGTTAGTCGCTCAGTCATGTTGACTCTTTGCAACCCCATGGACTGTAAACTGCCAGGCTCCTTTGTTCATGGAATTCTCCAGGCAAGAACCCTATAATGGGTAGCCATTCCCTTCTCCAAGGGATTTGCCCAACATAGGGATTGAGACCAAATCTACTGTATTGCAGGCAGATTCTTTACCATCTGAGCCACCAGGGAAGACCATCACACTTTCACCATGGCCAATTTCAAGTGACTGCTCTAACATCAGCGAATGAAGACTTGGGAAGACATGAGTGGAATCAACTCTCAAGAGCCAGTATGAAGCATTTTTAACATGTAAGGCTTTTCAGTTCAGTTCAGTTCAGTTGCTCAGTCGTGTCCGACTCTTTGCGACCCCATGAATCACAGCACGCCAGGCCTCCCTGTCCATTACCAACTCCCGGAGTTCACCCAGACTCATGTCCATCTAGTCAGTGATGCCATCCAGCCATCTCATCCTCTGTCATCCCCTTCTCCTCCTGTCCCCAATCCCTCCCAGCATCAGGGTCTTTTCCAATGAGTCAACTCTTCGCATGAGGTGGCCAAAGTACTGGAGTTTCAGCTTCAGCATCATTCCTTCCAAAGAAATCCCAGGACTGATCTCCTTCAGAATGGACTGGTTGGATCTCCTTGCAGTCCAAAGGACTCTCAAGAGTCTTCCCCAACACCACAGTTCAAAAGCATCAATTCTTCGGTGCTCAGCCTTCTTCACAGTCCAACTCTCACATCCATACATGACCACAGGAAAAACCATAGCCTTGATTAGACGAACCTTTGTTGGCAAAGTAATGTCTCTGTTTTTGGATATGCTATCTAGGTTGGTCATAACTTTCCTTCCAAGGAGTCAGCGTCTTTTAATTTCATGGCTGCAGTCACCATAAAGTGAGATAGTAAATCTTAAAAAACTGGTACAATCATAAGCACTCAATAGATAGCTCTCATTGTTAAGATAATATTAGCCAAAATCACAAGGATAAGTCACCTACCTAGGCATCTCTGATAAAAAAAAAATCATAACGGAGAATCTTAGCAATAAATTATATCTGTATCATGTCTGCGTATGAAATAGTGCTGTCCTTGAGCAACTGTCACCAGAAGTCCAAATATCCCTTCCTTCTTTGGACACAGCAAAGGAATTAGGTGGGTCTCAGATTCTTTCAGCTGATGTTTACACAGCAATGGTCCTGGACTATAAAGACCTACTGAGTTGAAGAATTGCAAGTGGTGGAGCCAAAGCCATCAGAATAATGAAGATAAAATTCAGTGGTTGATAGCTCACTTACTTACATCACAGTTAGTGTAGCAGGCATAGAATTAGCATGGTGTCAAAGTGTGTGGACTGACCCAGGTTTTATCATAAACCAGAGTCATCTTATGGGAAAAAATTAATACCCAAACAATTGCATATAGCTAGAGTGCTTTTTCTCCCTTTTACACTGTACTTGATAAATCATTTATCATGCCAGTGGAGATAAAGTAAAATTTACATGTCCCACAAGTGATGTTTTCTGTAGTAAATTAATGCTGATTGAACTATGCACCAAAAAAAAAAAAAAAAAATCAAGGTTTATAACCTCTTGGAATATATGCAACTTTCTCTGAATGAAAAATGGTAAGTGATAAATCATAGATAAATACATTGTGCAATAAAATATGTGAGACTTTGCTTTTATTGGATGGAATTCTGTCCTATCTATTTGCTTGATTATATTTTGGCAACTGCAATCTTTATGGCATAGCTGGTAAGGCCTTTCATGAAGAAGTCAGCTCCAAAATTATATCAAGGATTTATTTTAGTCACCTTAATTCTCTTCTACTTCAGGCAGAGGAGTCATAAATATGGACCTTTCATATTTTGAATTACCTAGCTATTTAAACTGAGAAAGAAAAAGCCAACTCGTGTGCCTTTGAATTCCATAAAATGTATTCAATTAGACCAATGAGGATAGAATAGGAAAAGAGTTGACAGTAGCACTAATTTGGTTTTGCTTTTGATTTCAACAGAGGAGAAAAATATTCATGCAGGGGCTAGTTTTGCTGAGAGAGAAGGCAATGGCACCCCCACTTCAGTACTCTTGCCTGGAAAATCCTATGGATGGAGGAGCCTGGTAGGCTACAGTCCATGGGGTCGCTAAGAGTCGGATGCGACTGAGCAACTTCACTTTCACTTTTCACTTTCATGCATTGGAGAAGGAAATGGCAACCCACTCCAGTGTTCTTGCCTGGAGAATCCCAGGGATGGGAGAGCCTGGTGGGCTGCCGTCTATGGAGTCGCACAGAGTCGGACACGACTGAAGCGACTTAGCAGTAGCAGCAGCAGTTTTGCTGAGAAAGTTCTCCATGTTCCATAAACATATGGAAGAAAACATTCATTGTAAGGAAAGAAGGCTTTATTTTTTAAAGTGTTCATTTGAATTAATTTATTTATTTGGTTGTGCCAGGTCTTAGTTGTGACATGTAGGATCTAGTTCCCTGACCAGGGATTGAACCCAGGTTCTCTGTATTGGGAACACAAAGTCTTAGCCACTGGAACACCAGGAAAGTCCCCAAAGAATGTACTTTAATCTTTTAATCCTGCTTCTTGATTTTAATAGGCAAGGCCTTCCGAGGTGGCTCAGTGGTATACCTGCAGGAGATATGGGTTTGATCCTTGGGTTAGGAACATCCCCTGTGGAACAAAATGACCACCCTCTCCAGTAGTCTTGCCTGGAAAATCCCATGGATGGAGAAGCCTGGCAGGATACACATACGGTCGCAAAGAGTCAGACACAGCTAAGTGACTGAGCACATGTGCACACATACAACCAGAGTGCTTAGATAATAGGCGCTCATTAGGAGATATTTGCCATGAACATCCTACACAAAAAGCCCGAAACTCTCTTGAGTAGAGGTAGGGTAAGATGGTACCAATATATAAGACATAATTTCAGAACTCATGGAGTTGTAAAATTAGGTAAGGAAATGGGGAAGTATATCTGAATCAAGGCAGAAGACAAGCTTTGCAAGAGGGCTACAAATAGCCCTACATAATCAGTAGATATAACTGTCAGATTGTGCTTGTGGTATCTTGTTGGGCTTTTGAAAGAGATGATTGTTGCTGGGCCACAAAAAATGAGAAAGAATTTTAACAAATGACAATAGAGTAGGAGAAGATCATAACAGCTGGGGATTATAGCAAAGAAAACGCCTAAATCGGGGACATGAGGGAATTTTTTTTTAAGTGATGCTTTTAATGATTTTCTTCCTTTGGCCCTTTCTTGTTGCAGTGCTTTTATCTCTGATTTAACTCTCTGTTACAGGGCTTGTGCCATCTGCACATGATAGTACATGGAAGAATAGCAAACACCTGATTAGTAGAAGCAGGATCTGAAATTTGCAGATTGCAATAATGGCCTCAATATTTGAAAATGAAATGCAGCCGGATCAGAAAAATGGATCCTGCACATTGATTTAAAGAATCTGTTGTGGGGGTTCTGAATGAGAGTGTAGTTTAATTAGATTGGTGACTGTCTCTCTTGGCTCAGCTTCAACATTTTCTGTGTTTACTAGTTTCTGTGTCTCCTGCCTTCCTCACACATTCTTACACATTAGAAGCCTGCTTTATTTTCCTTTGGTACCTGTGCTGCATTCCTTGGGGTTCTAACCCAATTCCCACCAGGTTTAAATCATGGTCTTTCCTATTGCTTCCTCAATGACACTGTTCTGAAAATGAACACAATGGCCATTTGCGATTTTGTAAATATTACACATGTGCTTTATGAAGGAAATTGTTGCAGAATCAGAAATTGCCCAGTGAGGGTGAAATCCAGAGTAGATCAGACCCAAAGGCTGGTGTAAGGTCTTGAATGATAGGTTAATCAATCAATAAATAATTAACTAAGAGTAGGAAACCAGCCACTTATGGTATGAATGGTATAGCTGTAAGAGGAACAGCCCCTACCCCTCTTGGGCTTTAGGAACACTTTCTTGATTCTAGCCCTCTAATAAGTGGGTCAAGAGATTCAGACGCCATAAAGAGTGTAAGCAGGTTCATTGTTCACTTGAGTGAAACGCCGGAACACAGTGTCTGTGGGAAATAATGAGAGCCTCCTTGCCCAATTACCATTATTCTCCCCGTGTGAAAAAGCTTTCTTTCTCCTTGCCTGCAGCCTGTACTTCTGATAGCATTTCCAGCAGTGTCAAACAGCAAGCCATAACTCCATTACTTCTGGAACTATGCTTACATATTTATCCCTGCTGATATTTGTGATCTGGAAAAGTTGGTTTGAATACAAATGAAGCTATATGATATGAATATACATTTAATTTTTATTTTGACCAAATTAAATTATATGTGAAATAGCAAAACTCCATTATAAAATGCTGTTCTCAACCATAGATGTGGTCTGGTTATCATGTAGGTCGGATCATGTTGCTCATAAATACATACAAATTGTTCATTATCTCATGCCTTCCTAATTTCCTAGCTAGTTAGAATTATCTAGAGAGAAATTATAAACAGAAATTTTGTAAAAGATAAAGATCTTTACCAGTATTAGGCTCAAAAGAGCAAAAATTTTCCTAGTATTTTAAGGTTCAGTGGCAAGTCTATTGTTTGTTTTAATAAGATATTAATATATTCAGTGTGAAAATTCTAAATGAAGAGAAATATAACATTTGTATTATCTCTATCTGTATGAGTGAAGAGTTTTTCCATATAAATAAAATCTTATGACTTGCCCAGGTTCACACAAATGATTCTGCAAAGAAACAACTTCTGACTCTTTCCAATGAATCATTTGTCTTTTCATCTTACCTTCCAAATCTTACTTGCTTAATAGTACAAAGCAACGTTTTCTTTGCTTGATTTGGTTTCAGATTCCATTGTGCCAGATAATAAAGCACCATATTAATGAGGTCATTTAGAAAATGGCCATTGTTTAAGACTGCAAAATTTCACAGCTTATTTTAAATATTTGATACTAATTTAATCTTGTAGTTAACATTTAGTCTTCTGTCTATAGTTAAGAGTATTTTCATTTTCTTGCTAAGTATTCTACAGATCTTAATAGAGATTTATAAAATTACATATTCTAGAGTGTAGTAGCCTTAAGGAAAAACATTGCTAAGTAAAGTTGCCTATATTTTATTTGATAGTACCAAGATACCACCTCACATTATATGATCTTGTTATTTTTAATATTATTTAGAGGAAAACTTAGGTGCTTATTTTTTGCAAATGTGTTCTTTAAAATACAAATGGCAAAATTCCATTTGGATTATGCATCAATTGGTTATTGGCTTAATATCTGTTGACTTCTTGTTCAATGCTTTTGTATCACTTCCAAACTTTCATTCTTAAGATATAAATGATTGCTTTCACACTAAAATTAAATAAACCAGCAGGAATGATGAAAACTTTTCTTGATTAAACTATGAAATCGATAGTTATCAAATCTAATTAGGTTGAAAATGATCATACATAAATATACAGAATGATTTTATAATAGAGTGGCATTTCACAATGCTAATGAAAATTATCTGTTGGGTTGATGAAAAATATGTAAATAGAGAGAAATAAATGTTTATTTAATACATGTTTATATGTATTATACATGTGTATATAGATATATGCTTATAAATATATGTTTATATAATAATTTCATATTATTTCAATATAAAAAATGAATGAAAAAGTAGAAAGTCAAGAAATACTTGGAGTAAAATTTGTTCTGGGAGTACAGAATGAGTGAAGCAGGGCAAAGGCTAACAGAGTTTTGCCAAGAGAATGCACTGGTCATAGCAAACACCCTCTTCCAACAACAAAAGAGGAGACTCTACACATGGACATCACCAGATGGTCAATACTGAAATCAGATTAATTATATTCTTTGCAGTCAAAGATGCAGAAGCTCTATACAGTCAGCAAAAACAAGACCGGGAGCTAACTGTGGCTCAGATCATGAACTCCTTATTGCTAAATTCAGACTTAAACTGAATAAAGTAGGGGAAACCACTAGACTGTTAACATATCATGTAATTCAAATCCCTTATGATTATTCAGTAGAAGTGACAAATAGATTAAAGGGATTAGATCTGATAGACAGAGTGCCCTCAAAACTATGGACAGAGGTTCGTGACATTGTACAGGAGGCAGTGATCAAGACCATCCCCATGAAAAAGAAATGCAAAAAGGCAAAATGGTTGTCTGAGAAGGCCTTACAAATAGCTGTGAAAAGAAGAGACAAAAGACAAAGGAGAAAAGATATACTTTGGTCACCTGATGTGAAGAACTGACTCATTTGAAGAGACCCTGATGCTTGGAAAGATTGAAGGTGGAAGGAAAAGGGGACGACAGAGGATGAGATGGTTGGATGGCATCACTAACTCCATGGACATGAGTTTGAGTAAGCTCCAGGAGTTGGTGATGGATAGGGATGCCTGGCATGCTGCAGTCCACGGGGTCTCAAAGGGTTGGACACGACTGAGCAACTGAACTGAACTGAACTGAAAAATATGAAATAAGATAAAATATTTCCATATAGAATATTATTCATGTCTATAGTATCATATATCAATGGTATAATACTATTTAGAGCTATAAATTTCCCTTTAAACAATGATTTTGCTGCCTCACTCAATTTTAAAGTTACATATTATGCATGTTATATGTTATATATAATTTAGCTCAAAATATTTTTTAGATTCTATTGTGACATATTCTGTAATCTACAGGTAATTCAAAATTATGCAGTTTAATTTATAAACATTGGGGATTTTCTAGTTAATGTTTCTGTTATTAATTTTTAATTTAATTCCATGAAGATAAAATAAGATGTTCTGTGTTATACTGAATCATGATGGAGATAGTACATATCAAGTTGGTTAATCATGTTAATTAACTGGTTTTTATTCTCATTTTTTAATTAACTTTGCTAGCTGCATTAGTTTGACAATTAGCTAGTGACAGAATTTCTCATTTTTGTCTTATTTATTCCATATTCATTTTGATGGTTAATTATTTTAGAATTTTTCATTGGCTTTTCATATTTTTTTTCAAAATTATAAATATACCATTACATTGTCTTCTGCCTCCCAGAATCTCTTCTGAAAAATCAGCTGTCAATCTTATTTTTGGAATTTTGAAGGTAGTGCTTCATTCTTCTTCTGTCAGCTTTTAACTTTTTATTTTCATCTTCTTTATTGTTATGTGCAGTTTTCTAATATTTATCCTGCTTCTCATTCAGTCAGTTTCTTAGAACCACGGTCTGGCTTGTTATATGTTACCAGCTTTGAAAAATTCTAGATATTATCTCTGTAAAGATCCCTTTTGCTCTAGACTCCTTCCTTTACATCTGGACTCCAGTTATACATGCCATACATTTCTTTGTCTTCTTTCCATCTCTTTTGTTTCTTTTGTTTCTTTTTTTTCTCCATGTATTATAATTTTGATAATTTCTACTGACATGTCTGAGTTCTAATTTATTTTTCTTGTTTCAAGTAAAATTAACAAGCTCTTATTTTCAGATGTTAATTTTTTAACTTCTAGAATTATATTTTGATTATTTTTATGGATTACAGTTTTTGATTCCTCATACTTCTATTTTTTCCATCTTTCTATTCTTTTATCTCCCATATTAATCAAAATTATTGTCAATCTCTTGCCTTCTAACTCCAATTTCAGTTTCAATTGTGAGTATATTTCCATGGCTGGTGTTATTCCTTGATTATCAGTCACATTTACCTCATTCTTTTTATGTATAGAAGTTTTTGAAATTTTATGCCACATGCTATGCATAAATGAATCACAGAAGCTTCAGATGTTACCATACATCAGCTAATATTTATCCTTTCCTCCCTTAATCAATTAAGAGAGGTGAAGACAGTTGGATCAGAGCTAGGTTACAGTTTATAAGGCTTAGTCCATCACTAGTTCGTCTCTGTTCCTCAGGTATGGCACTGCTTTTGATTGAGAATCTGCCATGTTTCTGTCCCCTCAACTCTAAAAGAAAAGCTTGCCTTTACAGGTTGGAGCTCAGCTCATTATCTCTGACCCATGCAAGATAGTTGAACACTCATTTTTGGAGAATATCTGCTCTCTGCAGGAACTGTAGTCTCCTAAGTACCATGAGACAAGAGTAGATTTTAATCTGCTTTTCTCTGTACAACCCCAGACTAGAATAATTCAACAAATATCTTGCAGAGATACTGGGCTTGTGTTTGGAGCTTTTTTCTGATTCATCAAGGCAGTGTCTTACTGGTTTCTCTTTTCCATGGTAGATCCCATCTTTATGGACTAAAACTTATCCTTAGTGCAACTCAGAATCAGTAAAAACCCATAGGAAAAAATAGCCTATTGTGCTCAATATTAATTTAAATGTTAATTTCTATTCTCAATGAAAGTTTTGGTGGATAGAATATTAAGATATCCTCCAAGATTTTCCACATCTGGGATATTTGTTCTGAATAGACTTGGGTCCCTGAATATGATAAATTTTACTACCAGTACTAGGGTTATATTATATAGCATGATTAACTTTGCAAAAAGGAAATGATCAAGATGGACTAAATCTAATCACAAGAGCCCTTTAAAAGCACAGAGCTGTTTGTGGCTTGTTGCAGAAGAGGAAATCATAAATAAGCACTCTACTTGACCTGAAGATGGCAAACACCCATGTTGCAAAGTGTCAATAGAGAAGGGTTCCCAGTAGGGCTTAAGGTGGTCCCCAGCCAAGAACTCAGCAAAACTGAGACCTCATTTCTATAACCACTGTAAAAAAAAACTTCTAACAACAATGAGGTTGAAAAAGTATTCTGTGTCTCAGATAAGAACTATATCCCCAAGTAAAACCTTGACTCCAGTCTTATAAATCCCAAGAATTTTGTCATGCTGGGTACAGACTTTCCAACAAAAGAATTATGACTAAAAATGGTCCTGGTTTAAGCCATTAAAGTTAAGATAGTTATTTGTTGCACAGCAAGTAAACTAATAAATATTTAATCCTCCTTATTTATTCAGTTCCTTACTACCTTTAAGAATATATTTTTTTTTCAATTTAATCTGTTCTTTTCCATTCATTTCAGCAGTAAAATTTGCCTGCTGCTGCTTAATAAATTTTACTCAGTATATTTTTATTCTCACTGCTTCTTTGTAAAGCATATAAATAAGAAGTTTAAGACAAAGACTTCCTCATACACAATCTACCAAATATCCTACCTCTAAACTAAATTACTGGAGAAGGCAATGGCACCCTACTCCAGTACTCTTGCCTGGAAAATCCCATGGATGGAGGAGCCTGGTAGGCTTAGTCCATAGGGTCGCTAAGAGTCGGACACGACTGAGCGACTTCATTTTCACTTTTCACTTTCATGCATTGGAGAAGGAAATGGCAACCCACTCCAGTGTTCTTGCCTGGAAAATCCCAGGGACGGCAGAGCCTGGTGGGCTACCGTCTATGGGGTCACACAGAGTCAGACATGACTGAAGCGACTTAGTAGCAGCAGCAAACTAAATTACAGAAAGTGGAAAACTGCATGCAATCTTTAGTATATTCCTCAAAATTTTTTTATCCTTTTATAAATTAGACTGGTAGATGGATGAATAATGGCATATTTTATAGATAGAAAAATTAACAGAAAATGAAAGTTTAGAAAAAGAACAAATAGATTTAAGTCACAAATTTTTATGATAGATACAAACCAACTAATGAAATAATATCTTAAATTGGCAATGCCAAAGAAAGTATATGTGCTATATGAAAATTTCAAGGCACAAATAGAAATATTTGCTCATTCAATAAGCAAACAGAAAACTATGGCATATAAATATGTTTGGAATAAGTGTTTAAAACGAACAAAATGTGTTGATATGGTTCCCTTGAGATGCTATAAATGGCTGTACAATCACAAACCAAAGCCTTCTTAATTCTTACCATTAAAGATGCATTATTGTGAGATAGACACCAAGTAGTAGTAAAAGTCGTTGCTGCAATATATTGCTCTGTCAAGAAAATTTTGACTCCTTGCATGAAAATGACACAAAATCCTTAACAAATTGATTTCTTGAAGTTGTACTTCAATGAATAGTTGTCATGACTGTATTAAAAAATAGCCATGGATATTATATTTTATTCACTCCTCACATGAAGTTTGGCAGAATTTGCTTTGTTGTTGACATGCTTAAAATGACACACTTAACCTGTAGTTTCCTTAAAATGACACACTTAACCTATATGCTCACTAATTTAAAATGGAAAAGGGGATAGATAGCAGCATTTATTAAGGGAAATTCTTTTGCATAATCAACTCTTAAACTTACTTAGCCCAGAAAAATAGTTAATCAGTCAGCAACATTTGTCACATTCTTACTATATAACAAGGCTTCCTAGGTGGCACTAGTTGTAAAGAACCCACCTGCCAATACAGGAGACATAAGAGACACAGCTTTGACCCCGGGTCAGGAAGATCCCTTGAAGGAGGGCATGGCAACCCACTCCAGTATCCCTGCTTGGAGAATTCCAAGGAAAGAGAAACCTGGCGGGATACAGTCCATAGGGTCACAAAGAGTCAGACACGACTGAAGCGACTTAGCTCCTTGCATGTGCACATTCTATGCAGCAAGTAGTTGTTAGCGCTGGGATTCAAAAACTGAAAGACATTCAGAAAGTCCGTGGCCATGAGAAATTTTCAATATGTGGTTGTTAACAGGCAACAAATTACTCAGTTCAGTCGCTCAGTCCTGTCCGATCCTTTGCGACCCCGTGAATTGCAGCACGCCAGGCCTCCCTGTCCATCACCAACACCCGGAGTTCACTCAAACTCACGTCCATCAAGTCGGTGATGCCATCCAGCCATCTCATCCTCTGTCGTCCCCTTCTCCTCCTGCCCCCAATCCCTCCCAGCATTAGAGTATTTTACAATGAGTCAACACTTCGCATCAGGTGGCCAAAGTTTTGGAGCTTCAACTTCAGCATCAGTCCTTCCAAAGAACACCTAGGACCGCTCTCCTTTAGAATGGACTGGTTGGATCTCCTTGCAGTCCAAGGGGCTCTCAGGAGTCTTCTCCAACACCACAGTTCAAAAGCATCAATTCTTCGGTGCTCAGCCTTCTTCACAGTCCAACTCTCACATCCATACATGACCACAGGAAAAACCATAGCCTTGACTAGACGGACCTTTGTTGGCAAATAATGTCTGCTTTTTAATATGCTATCTAGGTTGGTCATAACTTTCCTTCCAAGGAGTAAGCGTCTTTTAATTTCATGGCTGCAGTCACCATCTGCAGTGATTTTGGAACCCCCAAAACTAAAGTCTGACACTGTTTCCACTCTTTCCCCATCTATCTGCCATGAAGTGATGGGACCAGATGCCATGATCTTAGTTTTCTGAATGTTGAGCTTTAAGCCAACTTTTTCACTCTACTTTCACTTTCATCAAGAGGCTTTTTAGTTCCTCTTCACTTTCTGCCATAAGGGTGGTGTCATCTGCATATCTGAGGTTATTGATATTTCTCCCGGCAATCTTGATTCCAGCTTGTGTTCTTCCAGCCCCGTGTTTCTCATGATGTACTCTGCATATAAGTTAAATAAGCAGGGTGGCAATATACAGCCTTGGCATACTCCTTTTCCTATTTGGAGCCAGTCTGTTGTTCCATGTCCAGTTCTAACTGTTGCTTCCTGACCTGCATATAGGTTTCTCAAGAGGCAGGTCAGGTGGTCTGGTATTCCCATCTCTTGAAGAATTTTCTACAGTTTATTGTGATCCACACAGTCAAAGGCTTTGGCATAGTCAATGAAGCAGAAATTGATATTTTTCTGGAACTCTCTTCCTTTTTCCATGATCCAGCAGATGTTGGCAATTTGATACCCAGTTGTGGATGTGACTGGTGACAGAAGCAAGGTCCAATGTTGTAAAGAGCAATATTGCATAGGAACCTGGAATATTAGGTCCACAAATCAAGGCAAGTTGGAAGTAGTCAAACAGGAGATGGCAAGAATGAATGTTGACATTCTAGGAATCAGTGAACTAAAATGGACTGGAATGGGTGAATTTAACTCAGATGACCATTATATCTACTACTGTGGGCAGGAATCCCTTAGAAGAAATGGAGTAGGCATTGTGGTCAACAAAAGAGTCCGAAATGCAGTACTTGGATGTAATCTCAAAAATGACAGAATGATCTCCGTTCATTTCCAAGGCAAACCATTCAATATCACAGTAATCCAAGTCTGTGCCCCAACCAATAACGCTGAAGAAGCTGAAGTTGAACGGTTCTATGAAGACCTATAAGACCTTTTTGAACTAACACCCAAAAAAGATGTCCTTTTCATTATAGGGGACTGGAATGCAAAAGTAGGAAGTCAAGAAACACCTGGGGTAACAGACAAATTTGGCCTTGGAACAAATTATTACAAACAACAATTATCAATAAAGGAAATGTCCTAAAGGAGAAGTCCAATATGTGATGAGAACCTATCGCAAAGTAATATAATTGAGTGTGAGAGTTCAAGAAACGGTTTCCTAAAGAAGTGAACTTACAGGAAAAGATGGTAGTATCAAGGTAGGGTCATGCCAAACAGAGAAAGCAGCATGCTCAAGTCTTTGTGGTCTTGATGTTGAGAGTGAGGGTGACAGCTTCAAAGAACTGTGAGAAGACCAGCTCTGAGAGTAATCAGGGGCCAGGTTTTGCAGTCTCATAACCCTTTTAGGTACCATATTATATGGACCCCAAGTCCAGTGCTACTCAGAGTACCATCTGCAGAACAGTACTTTTCAGTACTCTGAAAAGTAAATAAATACTTCACAATGAAACAAATACAAGAATGAAGAGGAAAGTTTACTTTTTTAAGATTTTTATTGAGTTATAATTGATTTACACTATTGTGTTAGTTTTAGGTATATAGCAAAGTGAATCATTTGTACATATATTCACTCTCTTTTTTAAAATTATTTTTCCATATCATCATTACAGAGTATTGAGTTCCCTGTGCTCTTAGTAGGTTCTTATTAGCTATGTATTTTATATATAGTAGTGTGTATGTAAGTCACAATATCCCAATTTACCCTTCCCCCAGCATCCCCAGGTACCAAAAGTTTGTTTTCTACATCCATGACTCTAATTCTGTTTTGTAAATAAGTTCATTTGAACCCTTGTGTTTTTAGATTCTACATGTAAGTGATATCATGTGGCATTTGTCTTTTCATGTCTGACTTGCTTCACTCAGTATAACAATATTCAGGTTCATCCATGTTGCTGTAAATGACACTATTTTATTTTTTATGACAGATTAATATTCCATTGTACATATATGTGCCACTCTTTCTTTATCCATTCATCTGTTGATGTACATTTACATTGCTTCTATGTCCTGGCTACTGTGAATAGGGCTGCAATGAACACTGGTGTGCGTGTATTTTTCTGAATTGTGGTTTTCTCTCAATATATGCCCAGAAGTGAGGTTGCTGGGTCATATGGTAGTTCTCTTTTTAGTTTATTAAGGAATCTCTATACTGTTCTCCAGCATGACTGTACAAATTTACATTCCCACCAATAGTGTAGAAGGTTCCCTTTTCTCCATACCTTCTCCAACATTTAGTGTGTGTAATTTTTTTTTAATTGCAGGATGATTGCTTTACAATCTTGTGTTGGTTTCTGCCATACATCAACATGAATCAACCATAGACATACATATATTCCCTCCCTCTTGAACCTCCTTCCCACCTCACACTCTATCTCACTCCTTTAGGTAGTCACAGAGCACCAGGTTAGGGTTGCCTGCGTTATACACTGAATTCCCACTGGCTATCTATTTATTTTCGTTTCCAAGGCAAACTATTCAATATCACAGTAATCCAAGTCTATGCCCCAACCAGTAACACTGAAGAAGCTGAAGTTGAACAGTTCTATGAAGACCTACAAGGCCTTTTAGAACTAACACCCCAAAAAGATGTCCTTTTCATTATAGGGGACTGGAATGCAAAAGTAGGAAGTCAAGAAACACCTGGAGTAACAGGCAAATTTGGCCTTGGAATACAGAATGAAGCAGGGCAAAGAAATAATAGAGTTTTGCCAGGAAAATGCACTGGTTATAACAAACACCCTCTTCCAACAACACAAGAGAAGACTCTATACATGGACATCACCAGATGGTCAACACCAAAATCAGATTGATTATATTCTTTGCAGCCAAAGATGTAGAAGCTCTATATAGTCAGCAAAAACAAGACCAGGAGCTGACTGTGGCTCAGATGATGAACTCCTTATTGCCAAATTCAGACTGAAATTGAAGAAAGTAGGGAAAACCACTAGACCATTCAGGTATGACCTAAATCAAATCCCTTATGATTAGACAGTGGAAGTGAGAAATAGATTTAAGGGCATAGATCTGATAGATAGAGTGCCTGATGAACTATGGAATGAGGTTTGTGACATTGTACAGGAGACAGGGATCAAGACCATCCCCATGGAAAAGATGCAAAAACGCAAAATGGCTGTCAGGGGAGGCCTTACAAATAGCTGTGAAAAAAAGAGAAGTGAAAAGCAAAGGAGAAAAGGAAAGATATCAACATCTGAATGCAGAGTTCCAAAGAATAGCAAGAAGAGATAAGAAAGCCTTCTTCAGCGATCAATGCAAAGAAATAGAGGAAAACAACAGAATGGGAAAGACTAGGGATCTCTTCAAGAAAATCAGAGATACCAAAGGAACATTTCATGCAAAGATGGGCTCGATAAAGGACAGAAATGGTATGGACCTAAAAGAAGCAGAAGATATTAAGAAGAGATGGCAAGAATACACCGAAGAACTGTACAAAAAAGATCTTCAGAACCCAGATAATCATGATGGTGTGATCACTCACCTAGAGCCAGACATCCTGGAATGTGAAGTCAAGTGGGCTTTAGAAAGCATCACTACGAACAAAGCTAGTGGATGTGATAGAATTCCAGTTGAGCTATTCCAAATCCTGAAAGATGATGCTTTGAAAATGCTGCACTAAATATGCCAGCAAATTTGGAAAACTCAGCAGTGGCCACAGGACTGGAAAAGGTCAGTTTTCATTCCAATCCCAAAGAAAGGCAATGCCAAAGAATGCTCAAACTACCGCACAATTGCACTCATCTCACATGCTAGTAAAGTAATGCTCAAAATTCTCCAAGCCAGGCTTCAGCAATATGTGAACCGTGAACTTCCTGCTGTTCAAGCTGGTTTTAGAAAAGGCAGAGGAACCAGAGATCAAATTGCCAACATCCGCTGGATCGTGGAAAAAGCAAGAGAGTTCCAGAAAAACATCTATTTCTGCTTTATTGACTATGCCAAAGCCTTTGACTGTGTGGATCACAACAAACTGTGGAAAATTCTGAAAGAGATGGGAATACCAGACCACCTGACCTGCCTCTTGAGAAATCTGTATGCAGGTCAGGAAGCAACAGTTAGAACTGGACATGGAACAACAGACTGGTTCCAAATAGGAAAAGGAGTTCGTCAAGGCTGTATATTGTCATCCTGATTATTTAACTAATATGCAGAGTACATCATGAGAAACGCTATACTGGAAGAAACACAAGCTGGAATCAAGATTGCTGGGAGAAATATCAATAACCTCAGATATGCAGAAGACACCAGCCTTATGGCAGAGAGAGAAAAGGAACTCAAAGCCTCTTGATGAAAGTGAAAGTGGAGAGTGAAAAAGTTGGGTTAAAGCTCAACATTCAGAAGACGAAGATCATGGCATCTGGTCCCACCACTTCATGGGAAATAGAGGGGGAAACAGTGGAAACAGTGTCAGACTTTATTTTTCTGGGCTCCAAAATCACTGCAGATGGTGACTGCAGCCATGAAATTAAAAGATGCTTACTCCTTGGAAGGAAAGTTATGACCAACCTAGATAGCATATTCAAAAGTAGAGACATTACTTTGCCAACAAAGGTCCGTCTAGTCAAGGCTATGGTTTTTCCAGTGGTCATGTATGGATGTGAGAGTTGGACTGTGAAGAAACCTGAGTGCTGAAGAATTGATGCTTTTAAACTGTGGTGTTGGAGAAGACTCTTGAGAGTCCCTTGGACTGCAAGGAAATCCAACCAGTCCATTCTGAAAGAGATCAGCCCTGGGATTTCTTTGGAAGGAATGATGCTAAAGCTGAAACTCCAGTACTTTGGCCATCTCATGCGAAGGGTTGACTCATTGGAAAAGACTCTGATGCTGGGAGGGATTGGGGGCAAGAGGAGAAGGGGACGACAGAGGATGAGATGGCTGGATGGCATCACTGACTCGATGAACGTTGAGTCTCAGTGAACTCCGGGAGTTGGTGATGGACAGGGAGGCCTGGCGTGCTGCGATTCATGGGGTCGCAAAGAGTCGGACACGACTGGGCGACTGATCTGATCTGATCCTATTTGATCTATTTTACATATGGTAATGGATATGTTTCAAAGCTACTGTCTCGATCCATCTCACCCTTTCCTTCCCCCACTGTGTCCACAAGTCTGTTCTCAGTGTCTGTGTCTCCACTGTTGCTCTTCAAATAGGTTCATGAGTACTATCTTTATAGATTTCATATATGTGCATTCATATATGCCATCTTGGTTTTGTTAATAACTAACCTCAGAATTTTATGTAGCTGTGTAGTCTGCTCACAATCACATGGTTCTTGTTTATTTTCATCCCTCTAAGCTCTTCAAGAGCTGCTAACAACCTGAAAAAATAAGTGACTTAAGTTATATCCATTTGTTCTCAAGTTGTTCACTGTCCAAGTACTAAGGATCTCAAACGTGTTGCAGGGGCCTCACACCAGCAAAGAAGGAGAGAGAGAACTAAAGAGTCAGCACCCAGATAACTGAGAATTGAGAGTACAAATTTGTCCTCCCTCTTCTGGAGCAAAACTCCTGGAGCCTTTGATGCATGGACAAAAATCCATGTCCTTTATCAACAATCAGGAGATCTAACTGTTAGCTTTTTAATACAGTACAGCAATTATATTTTGTGTCTCCAAGGAAGTAAAATTAGGGAGCTTTTATTCTTCATCTATGCAGAAATCCTGATGCAAATCCTTCACACATTGCTTGATTAACAACTACAGAAATACATTTTGTTTAGGGAATCCCTACACTTGAACTTCACCCCACAGTTAATATATATCCCCCTGGTGTCTTATTTAAAAAAAATGAAAGGAAACAAGCCAATTTACTAACAGAGAAAAATGATAAGCCATGAATATGAAAAAACATGTACAGTAGGACACTCCTGAGGTTTCATTTCAATTCACCAATGTTTAGGATGCAGATCAAGTACTTCAAAGCCAGTAATTTTCCAGTTAGAAGTGCCTGCTTTTGAAAGAATTATAAATACCTAGATTATAGTATATTTACTAAAAAAAATATCCTATAAAGTCTGATAGAGTTAGATCTGCCAGACCTTGGGAAAATAGCTATTTTTCTCTAATCGTTCATTTTATGTTCATGAATAGAGCCATCCACTTCATGGTATAAATGAGGTCATGCTTTAAAGCGTTTATCATAATACCTAACACTGTAAGGGTTACAGTAGTATTAGCCCTGTTTCTGTGGTTATTATTATCTATCACTTCAGCGATTTATCAGTTATAAGAAACATGTTTTTTTGCCTTATTTTGGATCTCTGAAATCAGGATACATCTAACAGTCATAGTTTAAATAGAAGTTTTTTTTTTTCTCTTCTTAGTTCTATGAAAATGACATAACACATGGTATTATCATCATAGTCATCATCTGGAAACCACATTAATACTTTTAGGCCATGAAAGTGTTAACTAAAACCTTCAAGCAGTATATTACTAAACAGTATCTTAGTTGCTTACAATTTCCAAGCAATGTGTCTTTGAATTTATAGCTCACGTTTCATGCACTAACTTTTACGATGTATTGTGAAGACTAAACTCCATTTTCTTGCCATGAATTAAAGTTTGACAAGTATTTAATGAGTCTTATTGTTAGATGTTATAAGGAATATAAAGTATAGAACAGGATTTCTGCCCTTGAGGAACACCTTAAAAGAAGCGTGTGTCTACATATGACATACAAGCTAAAATAGTTTTATAATCACAATAGGCAACAAATGAAGATTTGTCAAAAATATCCAAAGGGAGAGAGTAAAATTACATACATGGGTGAGTAACTTTGAACAGAGACTGTATACTGATTGCTGCTGCTGCTGCTAAGTCACTTCAGTCATGTCTGACTTTGTGCGACCCCATAGACGGCAGCCCACCAGGCTCCCCCGTCCCTGGGATTCTCCAGGCAAGAACACTGGAGTGGGTTGCCATTTCCTTCTCCAATGCATGAAAGTGAAAATTGAAAGGGAAGTCACTCAGTTGTGTCCGACTCTGAGCGACCCCATGGACTGCAGCCCACCAGGCTCCTCCATCCATGGGATTTTCCAGGCAAGAATACTGGAGTGGGGTGCCATTGCCTTCTCCGGTATACTGATTAGAGCCATGCAATTTTAAACCTGGAAAGGATACTAGAAGCCAGCCATTGCATGAAGGCCTGTGGTTTAGTCACTACACTTTAAGAGGAAGACGTTAAGGCCCAGAGAACTGGATGAGAGTCACTATGCCATTTGCCTTAGATTTGACTGACCCAGAGAGCAAGCCTCAATCTTCTGACTCTGGATCCAGAGCAGAGTTCAAAGGACATTAATGCTGTGTGTAGGTGTGCTAGATACCATGCTAGACAGGGTAGAAGCCAGTCTCTGTGCAGCTGTATTTAACTAAAGTTAAAGGGGGTTCAGTTACTACAAGGAAGGATAAAAAGAGAATGAACAATAGAAGAATGTTAGGAATTAGCCACAGGGCCTCTGAAGTTCAGACTCAAAGATGAGAAAGGGAATGTCATTAGGTTAAAGAATGTGAAAGTGGCTGATTTTTGCATGAAAAGGTATCACAGTAATGATGAATGGATAGGCAGATTCTAGTATATTATAGCAGACAGAAAACAGTTAAGAAAACAGAATGACTTATTGGCACCTGGCCTCTCATCTGGCCCCAATTTTTTTTTTTTTTTTTTTTTTTTGGTATTTTTATGGGATCCCTATAAATAAGGTAGAGGTAGAACTGAAGAAGGCATCTCAATGAATGACTGTGTGACTCACAGAGGCCAAAAGAGCTCAGACAAGCAGCTAGGAGAACTCAGACGGTCAGCTCCTGGTGACAACATGGACTACAGAATAGGGGAGAAGGGTGATCTTCCTAAATCTACATGGAATCAACATCAGGTGGGAGCTCTTGACACGACAAAGATATTCTCAATTGGGCTGTATCAATAGTGGCAGCAGCCAACAGTGGTTTTGAACAGAAAGTATTTGAGACAGGAAAGCTGAAAAAAAAAAACCAGAAGAATCAAAGCAAATGCTAGTAGTTCCAAAAATGGCGGGGACTCTGGAACAGATGGAATGTCCTTGAAGATTATGAGGGAGCAGAATAAATTGCATTTGGATAATCACTGTTATTGCCAACATATCCTTATGTACCTGTTGGAATGTACTCAGATTCTCTGTGTCTCTCTCTGTCTCTGTCTATATGTCACTCTCTCGCACACACCCCTACCTACACAAGACAGGAAGGAGGTATTTATTTATTTATTTGGCTACACCAGTTCTTAGTTGCAGTTTGTAGAATCTGAAGAGTTGTGGCATGTGCAATCTAGTTCCCTGACCAGGAACTGAACCCAGGGCCCCTGCGTTGAGAGCATGGAACCTTAGCCACTGAAACACCAGGGAAGTCCTCTGTTATTTTTGAATGGTAGGATTGCAAGATTCCATCCTTTTGATTGTCAGTGTCTTCTATATTTTACCTAGTAAATGTATGATACTTTTCATCTTAAACTATACATATTAAAATTTTAATAGCCTTGTACTCACCACTACAGGGTTTTTCAATTCTATTTTTAAAATTACTAAGGCTATAATATAGAGACTATCCTAACATCTGAATTCTGTCTAGATTTGAATGTCATCATATCCTGAGAGCACTGAACACAGTTAGGGTAATATACCCGCCTAATACATTTATAATTTTATAAATGCTGATATACATTCTCTGTGCTAATCTGCACAAGGCATTATTACTGCAGTATTTTGTAAATGATGCTCTTATTTGTAGCAGAGTTGAGCCGAAATGTAAGAACTTGAAAAATATTTTAGTTTTTAAATTTTTCTTCTTTTATTGCTGCTTTTGGCATTTTATAAAGATCTCGGTTGCATTTTGTTTTATCATTCAATACATGTAAATATGGAAGAGTACGAGAAATCCAGTTAGACATGCTCTGTATTTACAGGGCCATTACTGTTTTAGTGTGCATGCTATAAAATCACCTTGGTCAGGTAAATCATGAGAGTTTATGGATTCATTCAACAAATATATACAATGAGCACCTATTATAAGCAAGTAATAATGGCCTTTATTGAAAAGTAAGATTTATATTTAAATGGAATTCTAGCTGTCTAAAACAATGATATGCAGCATAAAATGCTAGTTAAGATCACAGAACAAAAGAGTACGTCTACCAGCTGTTATATCAGCATGCATTTGAAAAATATCAAAATTCGTGAATTTTTGTACGTACATTTTACTATTAAAGATGGAAAAAACAGAGTTTTAGGCATGTTATGCTTTATTATTTTAAGAAATGTAAAACTGCAACTGAAAAGCAAAAAATAAAAAATTTGTGCGATGTATGGAGAAGGTGCTATGACTAATTGAAAGTTTCAAAGTGGTTTGTGAAGTTTTGTGCTGGAGATTTCTTGCTGGACAAGGCTCCATGGTCTAGTAGACCAGTTGAAGTTGATAGCAATCAAATCAAGACTTTAATTGAGAACAATCAATGTTACATTATATGGAAGATAGCTGACATACTTAAAATATCCAAATTGAGCATTGAAAAGCATTTGCACCAGCTTGGTTATGTTAATTGCTTTGATGTTTGGATTCCACATAAGAAAAAACCTCATGACCACATTCCCACATGCAATTTTATTTAAACATAATGAAAATACTTTTGTTTTTCTAAACAAGTTGTGACAGTAAATGAAAAGTGGATACTATGAAATAATGTGGAATGGGAGAGATGGTGGGGCAAATGAAATGAACCATCACCAACCACCAAAGACCATTCTTCATCCAAAGAAGATGACATGTATATGGTTCCATACATTGGAAGGGAGTGCTCTATTATAGGCTTCTTATGGAAAACCAAATGATTAATTCCAAGTACTGCTCCCAGTTAGTCCAACTAAAAGCAGCACTCAGTGAAAAGTGTCTAGAACTATTCAACAGAAAATGCATAATCTTCCATAAGGATAATGCAAGACTCCATGTTTCTTTGATGATCAAGGAACAACTGTTACAGCTGTCTGGGTAGTTCTGATTCATCTGCCATATTTACCAGGCATTGCATTTTTGGATTTCTATTTATTTCAATCTTTACAAAATTTTCTTAATGGAAAAATTTAAATTCCCTGAAAGACAGTAAAAGACACCTGGGACAGTTCTTTGCTCAAAAAGATAAAAAGTTTTAGAAAAATGAAACTATGACATTGCCTGAAAAAAAGGCAGATGGTAGTGGAACAAAACAATGAATATGTTCTTCAATAAAGTTCTTGGTGAAAATGAAAAACTGTGTATTTTATTTTTACTTCAAACCAAAGGAAATTTTTGGCCAACACAACGTGTAAGCTAACTATATACCATACCAAAAAACTGGTAGTTCAACAACATTAGAGTGAAGGGTAAGAGGGAGAGGACCTTCATTCTGACACTGGTACAGATATATAATAGTAATAATTAATGAAATTTAAAATAGACATTATACTGTTAAAGGATGACACAACCATCACTGAGGAGCTAAGAAAAATATTTAAAGGTGGTTTTATTGCTTCTTAAAATATAGACAAATGTTGATAGGCATAGTCTCTCTGGGCAAAGTAGACTACTAATCATACATGAGAATTTTAAAAAATCATAGAGTTCAGAGATTGGTGGAATCTCAGAGATGCATGTGGAGTGACATCTTCACTAAAAACATAGTTACTTGGGTGAAACGTATTCTGATTGCTTAGCACATTGCTATGCTGTGCTTCGTCATGTCCAACTCTTTGCAACTCCATGGACTGAAGTCCACCAGGCTCCTCTGTCCATGGGATTTTCCAGGCAAGAATATTGAAGTCGGTTGCCATTTCCTACTGCAGGGTATTTTCCCGACCCAGGGGTCAAACCCGCATCTCTTTCATCTCCTACATTGGTAAGAGTATTGTTTACCACTGCACCACCAGGGAAGCTTGGTACTCAGTGGCATGTATATAGGAGTGAATTTGTTTCTAACTGACTGACTTTTGGTAGGAAAGGTCTGTCACTGTTACACTGACTTTTAATATATCATTGATCAATTGAGCAGCTTAAAAAATGATTGTGATGCCACTTGGACCATGACTACCAAACAAGCCATCTTTTCCTAAGCTTTTTTCTTTTTTATTCTGTCTGCCAAGTTATCAGAGGGAAAAATTACGTTGAAAAATTTAAACGTATCAAGAAAGTGTATAAAACAGACAGCGTAAAATATCAGATCAATATTTATGTTACTTTCATCTTTCGTTAGTAATGAAATGAATATTCTTTCTGAAAGAAAATTCTGATTAACAGCAAAGTGCCACTTCTGGAAATGGCAGAAAAGGCTGTGCTGTGTTCATCCTATGACAACTGTGTATAAATTCTGCACAAAATATTAAAATAAACTACCTAAAGTGAAAGTGAAGTCACTCAATCGTGTCTAACTCTTTGTGACGCCATGGACAGTAGGTCACCAGGCTCCTCTGTCCATGGGATTTTTCCAGGCAAGAGTACTGGAGTGGGTTGCCATTTCCTTCTCCAGAGGATCTTCCCGACCCAGGGATCGAACCCTGGTCTCCTGCATTATAGATAGACGCTTTACCATCTGTGCCACCAGGAAGTAAACTGCCTAAAGCTACCAATAAACAAACAAAAACAGGTAGAAACTGTACACAGTTCTTAAGAGAAAGAATGCCATGTATAAACAGCTTTTTCCTTAAAAGCATTTTCTAGTACCACAGAGTAAGATTAGAATTCAAAAAGAAATGGGCTGAAGAAACAAAAGTCAGAGCTTGATGCTACCAGAGTAGCTGGTTATTGGAAAAAAAACTCCTGGAAAGGAAGATGCCACAGAGAGAGCATTCTAAACTACATATTTTGCTTCAGATTCTTTTTTAAATATTACTGCTTCAGATTACTGCTTCAGTAATATTCAAAATTTTTTTAAATTTTATTTTATTTAACTTTACAATATTGTATTGGTTTTGCCATATATCAAAATGAATCTGCCATAGGTATACATGTGTTCCCCATCCTGTAATATTCATATTACTGCTTCAGATTCATATATAAAAATATGTGTGCAGAGGGAGGATTCAAGAAGCCTAGAAGAAAGCAGTATGTGGGAGACAGATATTTCAGCAGTTGCCTCCATCTAGGTAGACAGAGTTTCCAAATCAAGTTCCATCAAGTTGATATAGTTTGTTGAATGCTCTGGACTTTTTTATAATGCTCTACACCTCAGGAGAACTGAATCTTACAAGTTAGCCCAGGACTCAGAGCTACCTACTTTATGAGTAAAATTAAAGAGAAAATATATCAATTTTAACTAAGCCCAAAACCAAGTCTCTCTAAGATCAAGATGATCTGCATGTAATTTAACTGCCTACAAGTATAAAATATTATATTCTTTAGAGGCAGATAAGGTTAAGAGGCTCTAGTGTATCATTCACATTGACAAGAATATGTAGGGATAAATTACTACACATACAAAGCATGAGGTAAATGTGACATCTGGATAAAAAAGAAGTCAATAAAATCAGATCAACAGATGCCCCAGAAGCATAATTTAGTACTAAATTAAATTTAAATAAATTTAAAATTTTATGTGAGAAAGTGAAAGATTTAATAAAATGATGAGAAATAACAGTAATGATGGTATCAAAAAGGTCAAATAAATATTCTAGAATTAGAAAAAATTTGGATGGATTTAGAAAACTGGTCTCATCAAATGAAAAGATCAGTGAATCTGAAGAAAAGTCATTATAAATTAAACAGAAAATAAAGACTGAAAGAAAACAAAATTTCAGTGGCATATAGGAAAATACCAATCCAATTTATATGTAATTGGAATCATAGAAGGATTAAAAAAAAAAGGCAAAAAATATTTGAAGTACAATGGCTGAACATTTTCCAAATTTACTGAAAAACATATATTTACAGATTCAATAACTTCAGCAAACCCCAAGTAGTTGAATTACAAATGAAAGAACTTCAAAAGTGAAAATGTCAAAACAAAAAAAAAAAAATAGAAGATAAAGTGTTAAATACAGCCAGTGTAAAAGAAACATTTTTCTTTTTTCATATTAGAACAGGAATAAGAATAATGGTTTACTTCATCAGAAACAAAAGAGTCCATGAAATAATACAATAACATCTTTAAAGTGCTGACAGAAAAGAAAAAATCTGTCAACCAAAAATTCTATAAACAGCAAAAATAACCTTCAAGAAAAGGTGAAATGAATATATTATAAGATAAATGAAAGCTGAGAGAATTTTCATAGCATAAAAGAAATGTACAAAAAGAAATGCAAAATAAAATTTTTCAACCTGAAAAACTAATCATACCAGATGGAGATTTAAGGAAGAAATGAATAGCATAGTATCAGAAATAAACACTACACAATTTAAAATGATTACTTATTTTCTTATATTGAAAATATATAATAATGTTGTGGGATTTTGTAACATATAAAAGATATATATATATATATATGTGTGTTATATATATATATAAGTTATATATATATATATAGTGCAATAATAGCACAGAGAAAGAAGAGAGAATAAATGGATAATAATGCAATTATATGTAAAGTTGTATAATCTTAATTCATGGATAAATTAAGCCATATCTGTGATCAATTAAGCCATATCCTCCCAAAAAAGAAAGACTAGTTAACAAGTCATTTGAAGAAGTAAAACATAATCATAAAAAACACTCAGTTCAACCAACGAAAGCAAAAAACAAAACTAGACATGATCTGGAAAGCTAAGCAAAGGAGCCAAAAAGGAAAACTTGCTATTTTTTATAACGGTATTTATTATAAATAGACAAATCATTTTTATCAAAGGCATTGATGATCAGACTCCATAAAAAGATCAGGAAACACCTCTAAGCTAATTACAGGGTATGCAGTTTAAATATACAGACACAAAAATGTTGGAAGTGAACAAATGAAGTAAGTATATACCACCAAAACATTAAGAAAGTTGGTGTGGTTTTATTTCTAGCACACAGTAAACTTCAGAGCAAGGAATACCAGGAGATAAAGATAACTTTTTCATAGTAATAAAAAGTGTCAGTTCAACAAGAAGGTATAGCAACTCTAAATGTGTGTGCAATTCAGAACAGAAACTTAAATGTATTACGCAAACTGACAGAACTAGCTGCTGCTGCTGTCCAGTCAGTCGTGTCCGACTCTGTGCGACCCCATAGACAGCAGCCCACCAGGCTCCCATCCCAGGGATTCTCCAGGCAAGAGGAAACATAAATTCAAATTACATGTGGAAATTTTTACTTTTCTCTCATTTGTTAATAAAAGTAGACAATAAAATAGAAAGCCTAGAGATGATTTGAGCAACATTCCTAACAAAATAATCTACATAATATTTATATGTCATAGATGGGACATGTCATTTGTGAGATTTTACAAGGGATGGGAGGAAGAAAGTTCCTCAGAAGTACAGACAGTAGAATTGGAAAGGTACAGAAGATGACTGAGAAGGCATGTGCTAGCCTCAAATGCACAATTAGCAGAATTGGACATGAATCTGGAAAACTAGGTAAAGATCTCCATAGCATTTGGTGTTAGGAAGGGTAGATCATTATCAGACCTCATTTAGGTAAGTGTAGGGTAATTACTGAAGGAAAGAGAGATAGCATCTGGTCTCATCATGTTGTAGCAAACAGAGAGGGAAAACTGGAAGCAGTGACATATTTTATTTTATTGGGTTCCAAAATCACTGCAGACCTTGACTGCAGCCATGAAATTGAAATTAAAAGATTTTTCTTCCTTGGTGGGGGGGAAATCTATGAAAAACTTAGCATATTAAAAGCAGAGATCTCACTTTGCTGACAAAAGTCCATATAGTCAAAGCTATGGTTTTTCCAGTCAGATCAGCTCAGATCAGTCGCTCAGTCGTGTCCGACTCTTTGCAACCCCATGAATGGCAGCACGCCAGGCCTCCCTGTCCATCACCAACTCCCGGAGTTCACTCAGACTCACATCTGTCGAGTCAGTAATGCCATCCAGCCATCTCATCCTCTGTCGTCCCCTTCTCCTCCTGCCCCCAATCCCTCCCAGCATCAGAGTCTTTTCCAATGAGTCAACTCTTTGCATGAGGTGGCCAAAGTACTGGAGTTTCAGCTTTAGCATCATTCCTTCCAAAGAAATCTCAGGGCTGATCTCCTTCAGAATGGACTGGTTGAATCTCCTTGCAGTCCAAGGGACTCTCAAGAGTCTTCTCCAGCACTACAGTTCAAAAGCATCAATTCTTCGGCACTCAGCCTTCTTCACAGTCCAACTCTCACATCCATACATGACCACAGGAAAAACCATAGCCTTGACTAGATGAACCTTTGTTGGCAAAGTAATGGTCTCTGCTTTTGAATATGCTATCTAGGTTGGTCATAACTTTCCTTCCAAGGAGTAAGCGTCTTTTAATTTCATGGCTGCAGTCACCATCTGTAGTGATTTTGGAGCCCAGAAAAATAAAGTCTGACACTGTTTCCACTGTTTCCCCATCTATTTCCCATGAAGTGGTGGGACCAGATGCCATGATCTTCGTTTTCTGAATGTTGAGCTTTAAGCCAACTTTTTCACTCTCCTCTTTCACTTTCATCAAGAAGCTTTTGAGTTCCTCTTCACTTTCTGCCATAAGGGTGGTGTCATCTGCATATCTGAGGTTATTGATATTTCTTCCGGCAATCTTGATTCCAGCTTGTATGTACAAATGTGACAGTTGGACCATAAACAAGGCTGAGCACTGAAGGATTCATGCTTTCAAACTATGGTGCTGGAGAAGACTCTTGAGAGTCCCTTGGACAGCAAGGAGATCAAACCAGTCAAACCTAAAGAAAATCAGTGCTGAATATTCATTGGAAGGCTTGATGCTAAAGCTGAAGCTCCAATACTTTGGCTACCTGATGTGAAGAGCTGACTCATTTGGAAAAGATCCTGATGCTGGAAGATTGAGGGCAGGAGGAGAAGGGGGTGACAAATGATGAAATGGCTCTGAGAGATAGTGAACTGCAGTCAATGGGGTCACAAAGAGTTCAACATGACTTAGCAACTGGACAACAACAACACTCCGTAAGTGTTGATTAGGTCAAAGAAAATACTGCAAGGAATTATAAAAAATACACTTTTTAAAAAGCACATAAATTAACCAGTAAGTTACTCAAATTACTCATCATCAAGGTAAGGCAAACTAAAACCATAATGAGATAGCATTTCCTAGCCACTACAGTTACAAAATTTTGAAAGATTAACCACAGAAAATGTTGCCTAGAATTCCCCAACCATCTTGGCACCAGGGACCAGTTTCGTGGAAGACAAATTTTTGTACATTTTTTATTTGGAAAATATAGGTTTACTGAGTTACTGAGATCTTCTAAATACTGACATACTTCATTAAGCAGCATCAAAAGCCACATTCATTTCATCACCACCGAATTTATCAGCTACATCCTTAAATATTGGGAAGCTGGTAGATATGTGGTTTTTTTTATATTCTAATTTTTCCTTAAAAGCTCAACTTTCATCACTGGTAACACACACAGTCAGTTATTTTCTTTGGAGTGACAGACACATTTAGTTAACTTTTGAAAAATGTTTTAACATATATCCAATCTGAATAATCATAAACCGTCAGTTTTTGTTTTTTTTAAAGTGAAAGTGATGTTGCTTGAAAGAGGCATCCAGTTTCTCTCGCAATTAAAGTGCTGTTTGTCAAGAAGGCATTATACTTCAGAATACACAGTAGACATTTATGTGTGCTTTCTAGTTGTCACAAAGCGTATTAAAATTAAGAATACTAAGGGTCACAAATTAGTAAAATTATCAATTTTTACTGCTTCACCAAGGACGTTCTTATGTAATACTAACAGTTTCTTCCTTCCTTCCTTTCTCTCTGTCTCTCTGTCTTTCCTGTAAGTGTACAGCAGTGAAGAAGCAATGACTATTTGGTGTTACTGCTCTGATTATGCTAAAATAAATGACAGATTTATTTTACCTCATGCCCAATTGCCCCATTGATTTTCTTCAAAAAGAATATCAATGAAAGACAAATACCATCTTAGTATTACTAGGAAAACAGTTCGAATTTTACAGACTCCTAAAAGGGTCTCAGGAACCCCAAGTGTACACACCCTCTGTTTCCATAGCTGCTGATGTACAGCAAATGGTTCCATTGCAGGTGGGACTAAAATTATATAACTGCTTTGGAAACTCACATGGCAGTTTCATGCATAAACTTTAAAAATGTGTATTCATTTTAAACCACTTAGTTAAGAATTTTCATAGTTGCCTCATATTCATAATAAGTTAACAGCAGCAATAACCTAAATGACAGTGGAAATAGCCTAAGTATTCTCCATCAAAAGGAGAATAGTATAGCATAAAATTATGGTATATTTATATAATAAAATGCTTCTCACAAATGAGTTAAGGAAATTACTGAGTGAGGCAACAAAATAGATGAATCTTGGAAATACTATTTCAAGTAAAGTAAGTCAAACTCTGAATCATATCAGTATGTTAAATATAATCACATTTATAGAAAGGGAGATAACAGGGAAAATTAATCTATGACTATAAAAATCAGAAGAGTGATTCTTCTGGGCAGTGAGTTTACTAAAGAAGACATGAAAGGGCTGTTTTGTGGTAACAAAAATATTCATTCTTGAATAATATGCTCATTGTTCATCAAAATCACAAAATTATATACTTAAGAAATATTTCACTGTGTGTAAATTATGCTTCAATGAAAGCATTTAATTTAAAAATGATTCTTCAATATAATCTAAAATAAGTAAATACAGACATATTCATTGACATAAATAAACTATATACTTTCAACAAAATACAGGGGTGAAACAAAGTAGACTATAATGACTAAAAGGAGAAAGACTGGCACATATAGGTAATACAAATGCAATTAAAAATAAGGAGAAGATTCTAATAACAATATGAAAGTAGAGTTCAAGGTAAGCTCTTAAGTAAAGATGCTCTTTGTTAGAAAACATACAATTCACAGTAATCATCCAACTATGATGATACTTTAAAAAATAATAATCTATTATTTAAATATATAAAATAAGTACTTAGACATAGGAGAAACAGAAACAGACTCACAAAAAAATTTTATATAACCTGTCAGCCTTTGATAAGATGAAGTAATCAAACAAGAAAAGAATCAATATATGTATATATGCAATTTTATACTTCACATGCTTGTATGCTAAAAACACATGTCCCAGTATACAAAAAGTAGAAATAGTAGTAAATGTTTAAGCAGTTAATCTAGAAATTAAATACTTAAAACATATGCTAAGAAATAGAAAAATAGCCAAAAATACAAATTTAATTGAAAAATTTTAACGTAGTCTTTGATAGAGCAAGTTATCACAAAAGCTCTGAGTAATACATTAACAGGGTATGTTTTATGTATAACTGCATTTCAAGTCCTAAATCCTGTGTAAGTACTACTGCTCCTTCTTTTCAAGAGCCAATGGAACATTTAAAATGATTGCTCATATATCAAGCCATAAAGAAAACACCAATAAATCCCTAAAAGTAGATATAAATCCAGCCACATTCACTGCAATTTACTACTTTACAACTACAAACTAATAACAAAACTTATATCTTAACTTGATTTATTTTAAGATATATACCTTCAAAGCAATTTTCAAAATAAAGAACATGCTCTCACTCCCGTATTTTGTAGTTATTGCAGAACACAAAATATGAATTTTGAAAATTGAGCCCTGAGAAACAAAAGGACTCAATTCAAGAAAGGAAAACAGGCATTCACCATTGTGATTAAAATTACGTCTCTTATTTTCTCTTAGTTGACTCTGCCCAAAAGTTTATTCTGCCCTTAATGCAAGCTTGTTTTTTACAGTTAAAAATAAAGGGAAAACTTGGGTAAAATCATTAGACTATCTGACTTTGATGAATCTTCCATTCACCTTTACCTAAAAATATTGTGTTGGCCAAAATGTTCATTTGGGTTTTTCCATAAAATATTAATACTCAATTTTTAAAATTCTAAGGCAGGAAGTCAATTTATTACCAGGCCCTAAAACTTTAGCTTAGATCCAAATTCTAATTCCAAAAATTCAATAGGTCTAGGACAGGGGATAAAATTATAATCATTTATGACTCACCATTTCTATGATGTTCTGGGAATAATAAAAAGACTTTTATACCTTTCTTTACTACCTGCCTCCTTAGTTTAAAAAAAATCTGTACCAACGGGCATAAAGGACTTAGCTATCTACCTAATACATAGACAATGATTTGGAACATCTCCAAACATTCAGTGACTAAGCACCAAAAATAAACAACAGTGCAAGGAGAGGGAAAGTAAAAGTATGTTGAATACTGAGAAGTGGAATCTTGGGAGTACATCCTACAGGAAGAGCTAGAAAGTTCTCCCAATTTAAAACAGAGCCAGAATGGGGTTAAGTTACAGACCTTCAGTTCAGTTCAGTTGCTCAGTCGTGTCCAATTCTTTGTGACCCCATGAATCGCAGCACGCCAGGCCTCCCTGTCCATCACCAACTCCCGGAGTTCACCCAGACTCACGTCCATCGAGTCAGTGATGCCATCCAGCCATCTCATCCTCTGTCGTCCCCTTCTCCTGCTGCCCCCAGTCCCTCCTAGCATCAGAGTCTTTTCCAATGAGTCAACTCTTCGCATGAGGTGGCCAAAGTACTGGAGTTTCAGCTTTAGCATCAGTACTTCCAAAGAAATCCCAGAACTCATCTCCTTTAGAATGGACTGGTTGGATCTCCTTGCAGTCCAGGGGACTCTCAAGAGTCTTCTCCAACACCACAGTTCAAAAGCATCAATTCTTCGGTGCTCATCCTTCTTCACAGTCCAACTCTCACGTCCATACATGACCACTGGACAAACCATAGCCTTGACTAGATGGACCTTTGTTGGCAAAGTAATGTCTCTGCTTTTGCATATGCTATCTAGGTTGGTCATAACTTTCCTTCCAAGGAGTAAGCATTTTTTAATTTCATGGCTGCAGTCACCATCTGCAGTGATTTTGGAGCCCAGAAAAATAAAGTCTGACACTGTTTCCACTGTTTCCACAGACCTTAACTCAGTCTAATAGAGAAGTATTTGAATGATTATGAACACTGAGCTAAGACAAGGCTTCTATTGGCAAATGGCAGACCAGTTTGCCCTCTCATCATTCTTGGATGAGTCAGCAGTTTCATAGGTAACTATGAACACAAAATACTACAGTCTACAAGAAAAGAAGCATTATATGAAAACTTATATAAGGGAAAACTCTTATAATGACTAAGTATTAGATGAAACTGGCTTTTCCTTTGGATGCAGGTAGGAAAAGACTCCAAGAAAAAAATAGATTTTTCAGACAATAGGTTGAGTTGAAATGTAAAACAGTAAGGGAGAGATTTAGGGAAAAGATCTATGCAATAGTAGAACCCTGAATTTAACAGTGTGGAAATAAAATGGAAACCCATCTTGAAAAGAGCCAATAGTATGCAGAAAGTTAAGACAAAAATATTTTTAAATACATCAATGAAAAATAAAAGAGAAAGATACAAAGTATGTGGGATAGAAAATGACACAATGAATCTAAGAAATGTACTTGTTCCCAATATGATATAAAAAAAAGGATATTGGAAAAGAAATATTAAAAATTATATTGTTAAAAAAATTCCACGTGCTGGAAGAAAGGCCCTAATCATAGATTAGGTTCTATCCATTAATAAAGAGAATCTCTCCTAAGTAAACAGAAAAATTTTTTGTTTAGATTATTTTTGGTGATGTTTCTGAATTTTTCATTTTGAAAAAAAAAAAAAAAAAACCTTGAAAGTCACAAGAACAATTCAATTAATACCCATATATCCTTCAGCGATTGTTACCGTCCACTGAATTTACCGTATGTTTCTCTGTCTCTCTCTCAAAACAAGGTCATTTTTATGTAACCAAAGTAAAAAAAAAAAAAAAAAGACCACATTGAGAAAATTTGTGCTTCCCTGCTGGCTCAGACAGTAAAGAATCCACCTGCAATGCAGGAGAAACAGGTTCAATCCCTGGGTCGGGAAGATCCCCTGGAGGAGGAAATGGCAATGCACTCCAGTTATTCTTGCCTGGGAAATCCTATGGATAGAGGAGACTGGAGGGCCACAGTCCATGGGGTTGCAAAGAGTCGGACTGAATGACTAACACTATTCAGTTTCACTAATTGTCCTTAATAGGATTCTCAAGCATTTGTGAACTAATCGAGGATGGTACCATGGCATTCAGGTGTCATGGATCTTTAGCATTTAATATGGAATAATTTTTCTTTTTGTGTGTGTGTGTTTCATGATTTTAACATTTGAAGAGTTCAGGTCAGTTGTTTTATAGAATGGTCCTCAATTGGGTTTGTCTCATGTAAGACCATGTAAGTGATGCTGGGTCTTTCTCAATGAATCACCTGGAGAAGTGAATGTTATCAGTTTGCCCCATTACTAGTGATGTTTATTTTAATACCCTGGTTAAAGGTAGAGTCTGCCAGATTACTTCACTTTAAACTTGCCATTGTCCATTCATAATCCACAAGTAACCTGGGTATGGATAGTTGAGACAGTATGAATATCCTCTTTTTATTTAAATTTCATCCACAGACATTAGCAACTATGGATAGCTTGCCTACAGTAATTATCCCTAAGATTGTTGCAAGATAATGGTTTGAAATTTTATCATCAGTTCAACTTTTCATTGTGCTATTAGAAACATGTTACTACTCCCATGTACTTGATTTACTTATTTATCAGCAGTTTCACAGATCATTTTTAATTTAAATGATTATAATCCATTACTTATTAATTGTACTGTTCACATTGTCCTCAATTTGGCCATTGGAGCCCATTAAAGCTCACTCTGTGCTGTTTGACTATTTATCTACTTACACTTTGTAAATTTTATGCATGTTTTTGTTTCAAAGTTGTGAGATTATTCTAATGAGGAAAAATATTTAGTTTTGAGGAAATGTAACTTTATCATTTTTTGTCTTTTATGGTTTTGATTCTTTTGTCCTAAGAAACGTTTGCTTATAACCAATTCACAAAGATTTTCTCCTATAATTTTCTCTAAAAGCTGTATAGTTTTACTATTTATATTTAAGTCTATAATAGATCTCAAATGAGTATTTGTGTTTAATGTAGGATAAGGGCATATTGTTTTCTCTAGGGATAGACTAGTTTTTCCAACACCATTTGTTGACTTTTTGTCCCATAGGATTGTTTTCATGTCTTTATCCAAAAAAAAAAAGACATACAAGTATATATCAACTTCTTAGCTCTCTCTTCTATTAATTGAATCAATTTATTGATCTCTGTGCCAGTAAAATAATTATTCAATCACCATATGTTATAGTCAACTTGAAATTATGTAGCATAAGTCTTCCAAATTTCTATTTCCCAAGTTTGCTTTGGGTATTCTAGGTCCTTATATTTCTATATGAATTTTAAAACCAGGTTTGCTGGAATTATGATAGGGAGTACATATAATCTATAGATCAATGTGTGCTAAAATTGATATCAAGGATATTTGGTCTTCTAAAACAATATCATGGTTATGATACTCCATTTCTTTCAGTCTTGTTAATTCCTTTCAGTAGATGACTAAACTAAGCACCATGCATTTTTTTTTTTTTCTTAAATTCACTCCCTTAAAGGAAGCATCTAAAATGTTAATTCATTCCTTCATCCTTAGCTCAGTTTCTGGCAATGTGGTCCACACAGGCATACTTCAGAGGCCAGCCTAGGGTGTTGATAGAGTTAAAAAAAAATAGACTTGCAGCTCCCCTTTCTGAATATCTCCTTTGTAAGCTACCTTCTGACTTTCAAGGGGGAGTGTCTCCTCAAACTCTAACCCCCAGTGCATCTTGTCAGAAACAGTGAGTTTTCTTTTGGAGTTTTCATCGCCTGTGTGACACTGACTGTGACTTGCCCTCAGACTAAAAACCGTATCCACCAGAAATTTACCCTGTGCTCTTTCTCTTCTCAAGTATCCGTTCCGGTCTAGAATATTATCACTTTCACTCACTCCCCTATGTCTTCGCCTAGTTGTTTGTATTTTGTCTGGAGTTCACGGTTAATGTCTGCAAGATCATTAGTCTTACATGAGCTTACTTGGCCCTGCTGCTCGAACTCACTTTTGAATTATGACCCCATAAAGACATAGTGGGGGAATGTAAGAGGTTATCCAGCTACAAATGAAAACAAAGTCCAGTATCCTCAGGCTTCTCTTCTACAAAACAGAAATATCAGAAAGGAATAAACTTTCTAAAGAATTTTCAGAGAATAACACATACACCTATAAATGTGTATCCAATGATGGTGTCTTTTCTGGATGGCAGAAACATTAAGTGCCCTTGGATACATATAGATTTTGAAATACTTTGGAAAAAATCACTAGCATCTTGCTATTAAAGTGTGGGGCAAGGATCAGCAGACACTGCAACATTGTTAGAATGTAGAATCTCAGACCCCATCTGATGACTAGTGAATCAGAATTTCGACTTTAAAAATATCTCCAAATACTTCAGGCACACTTTCAATTTGATAAGTACTACTCAAACCATATGAGATTCTAAATTCTAGGATGTGAATATCATTTTTAAAATATTAACCATGTATTTGCCCAATTTTGAAGTCAACTCAAAATAATCTGAAATGAAAAAATTATGTACCAAGATACTCCTTGATAGAATGTTTATCATACAAATTGAGAAAAACAATTCCAGCATTAGGAGAAGTGAAGTACCGTCATCAAAATTTTACTTATGAAAATTATGATGTATGGTTGAACATTGGTTTTGTCACACTGAATGGTAAAGCACAAAACAGAAGAGTGTAGGCAATAAAATATCAACCCCAGAAACAAATAATAATCACAGACAAAATATTCGGTGAAAAATTTGTTGAAATGGGTAGTGATATTTCCCCCTCATTTATTCATATATTTTGTACTTGCCAAATATTCATGCATCTTGAAATAAGAGAATATATTTTGCATAATTGAAGTGATATCGGTGGAGATTTACCAAAGACAGATAGTGTGAAGATATTTTATTAAGCCATTTACTTCATGCAGATTGTATCATTCTGCCTTAGATGCTATTTTCTCCCTTTCTAGCCCAAGGACAGTACATAAGTGACTCAGTTTTACACAAAATAATCAGTGAGAGCTAGTAACTAAGAGCATTCTATGCATTTTGTAATTGCTTTGTGATAAAAGCGTAAATTCTACAACCACTCTGTGTGGCATTTCTAATATTTATGTAATAATAAAGTTTGGTACAGCACAGGCACATTATAAAAATTAATTAGCTAGGGACCCATGAAACTCTTGGAGCTCAAAAAATGAAAAAGAGCTGTGTGAACTAGTGCCAAAACCGTGACAGAAGTCCCAGTGTTGAAGAGATTTTCCTGTTTAAAATCATTTCTAAATTCTCTCCAAAGCAGATAAATTTGTGCTGTCCCAGAGAGACCTTACTTTGCCAATAAAGTCGATCTAGTCAAAGCTATGGTTTTTCCGGTAGTCATGTATGGATGTGAGATCAGATCAGATCAGATCAGTCGCTCAGTCGTGTCCGACTCTTTGCAACCCCATGAATCGCAGCATGCCAGGCCTCCCTGTCCAACACCAACTCCCGGAGTTCATTGAGACTCACGTCCATCGAGTCAGTGATGCCATCCAGCCATCTCATCCTCTGTAGTCCCCTTCTTGTCTTGACCCCAATCCCTCCCAGCATCAGAGTCTTTTCCAATGAGTCAACTCTTCACATGAGGTGGCCAAAGTACTGGAGTTTCAGCTTTAGCATCAGTCCTTCCAAAGAAATCCCAGGGCTGATCTCCTTCAAAATGGACTTGTTGGATCTCCTTGCAGTCCAAGGGGCTCTCAGGAGTCTTCTCCAACACCACAGTTCAAAAGCATCAATTCTTCAGTGCTCAGCTCTCACATCCATACATGACCACAGGAAAAAACATAGCCTTGACTAGACGAACCTTTGTTGGCAAAGTAATGTCTCTGCTTTTGCATATGCTATCTAGGTTGGTCATAACTTTCCTTCCAAGGAGTAAGCGTCTTTTAATTCCATGGCTGCAGTCACCATCTGCAGTGATTTTGGAGCCCCCAAAAAGTAAAGTCTGTTTCCACTGTTTCCCTATCTATTTCTCATGAAGTGATGGGACCGGATGCCATGATCTTCGTTTTCTGAATGTTGAGCTTTAAGCCAACTTTTTCACTCTCCACTTTCACTTTCATCAAGAGGTTTTTGAGTTCCTCTTCACTTTCTGCCATAAGGGTGGTGTCATCTGCATATCTGAGGTTATTGATATTTCTCCCGGCAATCTTGATTCCAGCTTGTGTTTCTTCCAGTCCAGCGTTTCTCATGATGTACTCTGCATATAAGTTAAATAAGCAGGGTGACAATATACAGCCTTGACGTACTCCTTTTCCTATTTGGAACCAGTCTGTTGTTAGAGTTGGACTATAAAGAAAGCTGAGCACCAAATAATTAATCTTTTGAAGGGTGGTGTTGGAGAAGACTCTTGAGAGTCCCTTGGACTGCGAGGAGATCCAATCAGTCAATTGATTTCCTAAAGGAAATCAGTCCTGAATATACATTGGAAGGACTGATGCTGAAGCTGAAACGCCAAAACTTTGGCCACCTGATGTGAAGAATGGACTCATTGGTAAAGACTCTGATGCTGGGCAAGATTGAAGGTGGGAGGAGGAGGACACAACAGAGGATGAGATGATTGGATGGCATCACCGACTCAATGGACATGAGTTTGAGTAAGCTCCAGGATTTGGTGATGGACAGGGAAGCCTAGGGTGCTGTAGTCCATAGGGTCACAAAGAGTCAAACACAACTGAGCGACTGAACTGAACTGAGAGGGAGCATTCAAGAGCGTGTTCCTTATCCCTGTGAGTTTATAAGCTTAGGTATATATTAAGGATTATACTTAGAATGTTTATAGTTTATACCCTATTTTCTGACACTATCTTTATTTATTCATTTATTTATTTTTATTTTATTTTATTTTTTAACTTTACAATATTGTATTGCTTTTGCCATACATCAACATGAATCCGCCACAGGTATACATGTGTTCCCCATCCTAAACCCTCCTCCCTCCTACTTCACCATACCATCCCTCTGGGTTGTCCCAGTGCACCAGCCCCAAGCATCCAGTATCGTGCATCGAACCTGGACTGGTGACTCGTTTCATACATGATACTATACATGTTTCAACGCCATTCTCCCAAATCATCCCACCTTCTCCCTCTCCCACAGAGTCCAAAAGACTGTTCTATACATCAGTGTCTCTTTTGCTGTCTCGTATACAGAGTTATTGTTACCATCTTTCTAAATACCATATATATGCATTAGTATACTGTATTGGTGTTTTTCTTTCTGGATTACTTCACTCTGTATAGTAGGCTCCAGTTTCATCCACCTCATTAGAACTGATTCAAATGTGTTCTTTTTGATGGCTGAGTAATACTCCATTGTGTATATGTACCAAAGCTTTCTTATCCATTCATCTGCTGATGGACATCTAGGTTGCTTCCATGTCCTGGCTATTATAAACAGTGCTGCGATGAACATTGGGGTACACATGTCTCTTTCAACTATGGTTTCCTCAGTGTGTATGCCCATTAGTGTGATTGCTGGGTCATAAGGCAGTTCTATTTCCAGTTTTTTAAGGAATCTCCACACTGTTCTCCATAGTGGCTGTACTAGTTTGCATTCCCACCAACAGTGTAAGAGGGTTCCCTTTTCTCCACACCCTCTCCAGCATTTATTGCTTGCAGACTTTTGGATCGCAGCCATTCTGACTGGCGTGAAATGGTACCTCATAGTGGTTTTGATTTGCATTTCTCTGATAATGAGTGATGCTGAGCATCTTTTCATGTGTTTGTTAACCATCTGTATGTCTTCTTTGGAGAAATGTCTGTTTAGTTCTTTGGCCCACTTTTTGATTGGGTCATTTATTTTTCTGGAATTGAGCTGTAGGAGTTGCTTGTATATTTTTGAGATTAGTTGTTTGTCAGTTGCTTCATTTGCTATTATTTTCTCCCATTCTGAAGGCTGTCTTTTCACCTTGCTTAGAGTTTCCTTTGTTGTGAAGAAGCTTTTAAGTTTAATTAGGTCCCATTTGTTTATTTTTGCTTTTATTTCCAATATTCTGGGAGGTGGGTCATAGAGGATCCTGCTGTTATGTATGTTGGATAGTGTTTTGCCTATGTTCTCCTCTAGGATTTTTATAGTTTCTGGTCTTACGTTTAGATCTTTAATCCATTTTGTTTATTTTTGTGTATGGTGTTAGAAAGTGTTCTAGTTTCATTCTTTTACAAGTGGTTGACCAGTTTTCCCAGCACCACTTGTTAAAGAGATTGTCTTTAATCCATTGTATATTCTTGCTTCCTTTGTCAAAGATAAGGTGTCCATATGTGCATGGATTTATCTCTGGGCTTTCTATTTGTTCCATTGATCTATATTTCTGTCTTTGTGCCAGTACCATACTGTCTTGATGACTGTGGCTTTGTAGTAGAGCCTGAAGTCAGGCAGGTTGATTCCTCCAGTTCCATTCTTCTCTCAAGATAGCTTTGGCTATTCGAGGTTTTTTGTATTTCCATACAAATTGTGAAATTATTTGTTCTAGCTCTGTGAAGAATACCGTTGGTAGCTTGATAGGGATTGCATTGAATCTATAAATTGCTTTGGGTAGTATACTCATTTTCACTATATTGATTCTTCCAATCCATGAACATGGTATATTTCTCCATCTATTAGTGTCCTCTTTGATTTCTTTCACCAGTGTTTTATAGTTTTCTATATATAGGTCTTTAGTTTCTTTAGGAAGATATATTCTGAAGTATTTTATTCTTTTTGTTGCAATGGTGAATGGAATTGTTTCCTTAATTTCTCTTTCAATTTTCTAATTGTTAGTGTATAGGAATGCAATGGATTTCTGTGTGTTGATTTTATATCCTGCAAATTTACTATGTTCATTGATTAGTTAGAGTAATTTTCTGGTGGAATCTTTAGGATTTTCTATGTAGAGGATCATGTCATCTGCAAACAGTGAGAGTTTTACTTCCTCTTTTCCAATTTGGATTCCTTTTATTTCTTTTTCTGCTCTGATTGCTGTGGCCAAAACTTCCAAAACTATTTTGAATAGTAATGGTGAAAGTGGGCACCCTTGTCTTGTTCCTGACTTTAGAGGAAATGCTTTCAATTTTTCACCATTGAGGATAATGTTTGCTGTGGGTTTGTCATATATAGCTTTTATTATGTTGAGGTATGTTCCTTCTATTCCTGCTTTCTGGAAAGTTTTGATCATAAATGGATGTTGAATTTTGTCAAAGGCTTTCTCTGCATCTGCTGAGATAATCATATGGTTTTTATTTTTCAATTTGTTAATGTGGTGTATTACATTGACTGATTTGTGGATATTGAAGGATCCTTGCATCCCTGGGATAAAGCCCACTTGGTCATGGTGTATGATCTTTTTAATGTGTTGTTGGATTCTGATTGCTAGAATTTTGTTAAGGATTTTTGCATCTTTGTTCATCAGTGATATTGGCCTGTAGTATTCTTTTTTTGTGGCATCTTTGTCAGGTTTTGGTATTAGGGTGATGGTGGCCTCATAGAATGAGTTTGGAAGTTTACCTTCCTCTGCAATTTTCTGGAAGAGTTTGAGTAGGATGGGTGTTAGCTCTTCTCTAAATTTTTGGTAGAATTCAGTTGTGAAGCCATCTGGACCTGGGCTTTTGTTTGCTGGAAGATTTCTGATTACAGTTTCAATTTCCGTGCTTGTGATGGGTCTGTTAAGATTTTCTATTTCTTTCTGGTTCAGTTTTGGAAAGTTATACTTTTCTAAGAATTTGTCCATTTCTTCCACGTTTTCCATTTTACTGGCATATAATTGCTGATAGTAGTCTCTTATGATCCTTTGTATTTCTGTGTTGTCTGTAGTGATCTCTCCATTTCCATTTCTAATTTTATTGATTTCATTTTTCTCTCTTTGTTTCTTAATGAGTCTGGCTAATGGTTTGTCAATTTTATTTATCCTTTCAAAGAACCAGCTTTTGGTTTTGTTGATTTTTGCTATGGTCTCTTTTGTTTCTTTTGCATTTATTTCTGCCCTAATTTTTAAGATTTCTTTCCTTCTACTAACCCTGGGGTTCTTCATTTCTTCCTTTTCTAGTTGCTTTAGGTGTAGAGTTAGGTTATTTATTTGACTTTTTTCTTGTTTCTTGAGGTATGCATGTATTGCTATGAACTTTCCCCTTAGTACTGCTTTTACAGTGTCCCACAGGTTTTGGGTTGTTGTGTTTTCATTTTCATTCATTTCTATGCAAATTTTGATTTCTTTTTTTATTTCTTCTGTGATTTGTTGGTTATTCAACAGCATGTTGTTCAGCCTCTATATGTTGGAATTTTTAATAATTTTTCTCCTGTAATTGAGATCTAATCTTACTGCATTGTGGTCAGAAAAGATGCTTGGAATGATTTCATTTTTTTTTTTGAATTTACCAAGGCTAGATTAGGGAATGGCAAGACACACTTAAAGTGATGAAAGAAAATATACCCAATTTTCTAATCTTATTTTCTAAATTAACCTATTATTGCTTATTTTTATTATGTTCACAAACACAATCCAAGGCTTTTTCCTCTTTCTTCTACTCTCTTCTCCTTCAAAATCATGGACATCAATTACAGACCACTCCATTGTCAATTATAATTATTGCCTGCTGTCACACAAATACAAATGATCTAACTGTTATCAATTTACAGTTCCAATTACCTGGTCATATCTTTGTCTTAAGATACCTCTTCTCACAGGCTGCTACGAAGTTTGCAGGAAGGAGGGATTTTATAAGATATTTCTTAATATAAAAAGTAAGACTGCTACAAGACAATACTATTGCAATTGTCCCAAATGTTCAACAGTTTAAGTCATTAAATTTTTTCATAGTATCACCAAAACCATACAGCTTTTTATGCTGAGAAGCTTGCTAGTCTATTTTATGGACTTTAACTGTATAGCTGCTAAGCCCATTTCAAAGGTAAGCCATATTACTTTGTGTGTAAGAGAACAGCTTTGGAATCAAGCAAACCTGAGTTACTTTTGACACTTCCATAAACTTGCTGCAAGAAAACTGAAACTATCTGTGCCTCAAGTTCTTAATTACTCCTGTTTTCAAGAAATGCCTATTTCTTTCACTCCCAGAGAATTTCAACAGTTTTCTCCAGGAGCATTCCCTTCTTACTACACAGATCTTAGCTAAACTGTTCTCATATTTTTTCCCCAGAACTCACTCAAATATAGATTTCTTCTCATCCCTCTCCACCCTCATCATATTCTATTTCATTATCCTCTTTATTTTCTTTAGATATATCTGAATGCCTTTAGTAAGAATGATGAAACACTTCATTATCTCAAAGTATGTGATAAATTTATCTGTTGTTTTCTTTTCTGACCCCACCACTCAATTCTCATATTAGTGCCATGAAAGCAAGAAGTTTGAATATCTTTACTTTGATATTCATTGCCCATTCCCTTGAATGTTAGCAAGGGTATATAGAAGCCCAATAAACATTTTGACAAAGGAATATAAAAGGAAATGAAAATTATGTCTACCTTATAGTGTTGCTGTATTTTATTAATTTTTAAGTTCTTAGTAAAATATCTAGTACTTCTGTAAGTTAGGTACTTGCAGAAATGTCAACAGTAGACACACATCAAACACTTAGAGAATATTTATATATTTTTTTCTGATTAGTAGAATACATACATGGGATTTCTAGATACAGAATAATATATGACCAGCTTAGTTTTGCAGTTCCTGAGAGTTAACTCTTTTTCTACCAATTCTTGCCTGAACAGTCCAGATTCTTGACAGTGTTTACAAGATTTTTTTTACCACTTACTACAAAGTTAAAATGGAGATAAACACTCTATCATCTTTTTCTGGTTACAGACTTGAAGCATGTCTATCTCAAGAAGATGAAAACCTTGGAGATATTCTCCCTGATTGTGTGTGTGTGTGTGTGTGTGTGTAAGCCACAGACATACTCTCTAAATGTTAAGCCTAATATTTAAAATAAATTAATGTTGCTATTAATGAGTCAGAAATGAGAGAAACTAAGCCTGCTCAGTGCACACATTCTCTAATGTACTCAAAAATATCTGCAGAGCAAGGACATTTCATAAATCACTGATTTAAATCTAATCATTCCATTTTGAAGAAGAACTAAAACTCTGAAAAGATTTAGATTTACCAAGGTCAAACATAACTAGTGAATAGATCAGGATTATACCTATAACACCTAAATACTACAGTAGGGCTCTTCTCACTATAACTAGATATGGGCCTTAAGTGTGTGTGTGTGTGTGTGTGTGTGTGTGTGTGTGTGTTATCTGAGCATTCATTCATTCATTAAGCAATTATTTATAGAACATTCACTATGCACCAGGCACTCTGCTTGGCTTAGGGATAGAGTGGTAAATAGGCAACAATAATTTTTCCTCTCAAGGTGCTTTCAATCTTTTGGGAAGTGAGTCATAAAATATAATTACATAAAATAATTTAATTAAAATCATGAGAAGGAAAGTAGCAGGAAATTCAAGGTCAGTTGCACTCTGAAATTAATTTCTGAATCCATCTTCCTCTTACTACTATTAGACACCAAAAATGTGATCATGACCTCCAGTTATGACCTCTGTGTAACGCCAGTGCAGATGATATTTAGAATTCTATTGTTTGTACTGCCACATCAGGCACAGGGTAGTTTAAACTGCCCCCTAAATAAGGGGATGGCAGAGGATGAGATGGACATGAGTTTGAGCAAGCTTCAAGAGCTGGCAATGGACAAGGAAGCCTGGCATGCTGCAGTTCATGGGGTCGCAAAGAGTCGGACACAACTGAGCCACTGAACTGAACTGAAATTTGTTTTTTTTTTTAACTTTGCTTTGGGGAAAAAGCCCATATACATCTCTGTGGATTCAGTGACTTCTACATAGTCAGAAGGTGCCTGTGGCTACCAATGGCAAAAAAACTCACAGTTCCATTGCTGCGAAGAGATTGCGGGGAAATAAGTTAAGCTTTCTTAGTCCTTCAGCATTTCCATGCTGTTCTTGAGCCCATTGGTACTCATTCTACTGCTCCCATTCAATTCTGGGGACCTGGGAAACTTTGTGAGAGGTGTAGAATCCATTGTCCTAGAGACATACATAGAGTCATTTTTTTTTGTCTCCTTTTGTCTCCTACTCTAATGATACACAGGAAATGAAGGAAATGTGGAATACTTATGCTACCACAGGATCTGCTTAGGATTCCTTTGCAAACTCCAACTCTGTGTGATGTTTCTTTCATCTCTTATCATCACTGCTTCTGCCAATCCCCAACAAGAAGAGAGCTAAGAGAAATTGGGTTGCAGTGGTTCCCCTGGGGACCCATAACTAAATTGTCTCCACTTCATATTTAATTCTGCCCTCATTCTAGCCCCTAGAATATACATAATCTATAGCAGGTGGTGGGAGGCATGGAGCAAATAGGAGGTTATTATTGCTAATTTATCGGAGAAGGCAATGGCACCCCACTCCAGTACTTTTGCCTGGAAAATTCCATGGATGGAAGAGCCTGGTAGGCTGCAGTCCATGGGGTCACTCAGAGTCGTACACGACTGAGCGACTTCACTTTCACTTTTCACTTTTATGCTTTGGAGAAAGAAATGGCAACCCACTCCAGTATTCTTGCCTGGAGAATCCCAGGGATGGGGGAGCCTGGTGGGCTGCTGTCTATTGGGTTGCACAGAGTCGGACACGACTGAAGCGAATTAGCAGCAGCAGCAGCAGCATTGCTAATTTATAATTTCAATTTTTTTTTCTTCTGCCTTCTCCTCCCTCTGGGTCTAGGGTAAATCTTTGATCTTGTTGTTTGTTGTAGCTGTTTGGTCATCCCTTCTCTGGATCCCTCCTGTTAGGCAATAAATGTGAAACCTATTAACTACCTTGATAGTGAAGAACAAATAAGCTAAAAATTCTTTGAGTTAACATACTGAAAAACTTTTTTCCAGCACACAGTATTTGATAAACATAGAAAAAAGTCAGATTCTGCCAAGAGTTTTTCCACTATAAACAAGCACACATGGTAGGGGGAAAAAAAACAAAAACATTTTTTAATAGAGATGGCTTAGTTTCAAGACATCTAGCTAATGATTCTTAAAATAACATCTAGTAATTAAAAGAGTATGTCAATAGTGGAGAGAGGTAAAATAGAAAAGAAGGACAGAAAAATAGACCAGATGAATTGAATAAAGAGCCAATAAAAATGTCCTGAACATATGGGGATTTGTGATAACACAAATCTGACATTATTTTTTTTTAACTTATGAAAGATTAAGTGATGCTGGGACAATTAGCCATTCGTGTAGGAAAAAAGAGAAAAAACTTCATCTCTGTTACTCAATACACAAATATAGATTGTGGACAGATTAATGGTCTAAATGTCAAAAAGCTAAGGCTCAAAATTTTCCATATAAAATCTAAACAATATTTACAATGATCAAAAGATGAGAAATAAATAGAATAAGTATAAACTACAAATTAGAAGAGATTTTTATAATGCAAATTTCCAAGAAATAATTTATATTAAGTAAATAAGTGAACAAAACTGTTAAAAAAAGTAAATGACACAATAGAAAAATAAGCAAAATATAGTTTACGAAAAAGTAAGGCCAAACTACCCATCGACATATCAGAAAAGATAAATATCCTCAAAAATATCAAAGGAAGCCAAACTAAAATTATTTAGAGATACCATTGGCAAAATTTAAATGTTTGACCAGGCAAGTATCGGCAAAATTTCAATGTCTGACCTGGCAAGTATTTAGTAAGTAGGTAGGAACAAGAAAAACTCAAAAACTTTTACAGTGAAAGTGGAAACCGATATAGCAAATTTAAAGAATAATTTAATGATGCCAGTGAATTTTAAGATGCACTGATACAACAACCCAGAAAAAAATGTGTTTAGGTCCTTACTCTAGAGAAACCCTTTATGATAGCCTGAGGCAATAGGAACAAAGATGTTCATTTTGGCCTCCTTTGTCATACAGAATAATTTACACAATCTGGAAGTCTGTCAACAAAAGATGACTGCATAAAATACCATTTAAACCTGCTATTGAAAAATATACTTCAATTAAAATCAATGAGCAAGGATTACATGACTTAAAATGGAGAGATCACAAAACATAATGAGAAGGGGAAAATAAAGTTATAAAATAGTGCATTTAGTATGATGCTGGTTTTGTAAACTTAAAAAATGCACAAAACAATAGTGTGTGTGTGTGTGTCTGTGTGTGTGTGTGTGTATACATACACACATGTGTATATATGGTCTTCCCTGGTGGTTCAGACCGTAAAGAATCTGCCTGCAACGTAGGGGACCTGGGTTCAATCCCTGGTCAGGAAGATCCCTAGTGTTTTTTTAAGTGAAATCCTTTTTGGATTTTTTGGATTCCCCAGGTCCAGTTGTAACACGTGGGATCCTTAATCTTCGTTGCAGCATGTGGAATCTTTAGCTATGACATGCAAACTCTTAGTTGTGGCATATGGAATCTAGTTTCCTTATCGGGGATAGAAGACAGGCCAGTGCATTGGGAGTTCAGAGTCTTAGCCATTGGACCACCAGAGAAGTCCCAACAATAGCATATATTGATTATGGACATTATGGACATGTATATATGTATGAAAGTTACCAAAATATATATGAGAATGCTGCTCTCCAAGCATCAGATTCTAAAGTTTCTGCCATTTCTTGTTCCTTATGAACAGATCTGTTTGAAACCATCTAGAGGTAAAGACTTGACAGAAGTGAGGGTGGGGAAGAGGACAGACAGAGATGGGTAACAAGCCATGGGCCTCAAGTTTTAGTGAATCTAAACTGAATGCTATATTTCTCTTTAAGCACAGAGAAATCTGATGCAAATATAGAAGAATGTTAACACATCAGATCTTGACACTGGACAACTTCTTATGCTTTTATTTAAACAAAAGTTTAATAGCCCTTATTATCAGAGAAGGCAATGGCACCCCACTCTAGTACTTTTGCCTCAAAAATCCCATGGACGGAGGAGCCTGGTAGGCTCCAGTCCATGGGGTCGCTCAGAGTCGGACACGAATGAGCGACTTCACTTTCACTTTTCCCTTTCATGCATTGGAGAAGGAAATGGCAACCCTCTCCAGTGTTCTTGCCTGGAGAATCCCAAGGATGGGGGAGCCTGGTGGGCTGCTGTCTATGGGGTCACACAGAGTCAGACATGACTGAAGCGACTTAGCAGCAGCAGCAGCTCTTATTATATGCCAAGCACTGATTGGAATACTCAACTTATCTTAACTCAATTCATCATTAATTTTTTGTGTATGTTTGAAGAATTCAATTCTAAACATTTTTATTAATTTTTAAAGTCTAGAAGGACAACATGATTTCCAAAACTGGAAGAAATTTGAGGGTAGGAAGAAAAGACTATATTTATTTTCTATTTCTCTATTCTTTAATTGTTGCAACTAACTTACATTTCTTTGTATTTTGAAAAAGTCAAAGATTAATATAATTATAATTATGATAAGTGTTATTGAGTGTTTGAGCCTTAAAATAGGAACAGGAAGCATATTTTGTGAGCAAGTCAAAAAGAAGGGCATGGTCAGAGTTTATTTTTCCAAAAGAAAGTATGGAATTGCAAGACTAGAAGAAAAAAGCAGATTGATGATCACATGGTATCAAAAGTAGATGTGAAATATGGATGGGCGCATGTCTATGAAAGGTTGGCTTGCCATTTGAGTTGTATTCATGACCGAAAAGAAAGAAGTCTTAAAGCAGAATGTCTGTGTCTGTTTGACAAGAAATACAGATTAGAGATTTCTAGAGGGTGTGAAGGATAGAAGTAAGTTAATGGAGCAATCTTTTATATTTCACCAAGCAACCCAAAATAGGTCCAGTGGGACTGCAGCAGGGGACTCCAGCGGTACTGGAAGCCTAGATTGTCTTGCCCTCTGGAATTCCTCCTAAATGATATGTTCATCAGGGAAAAGAGTTGACAAAATCTTTATTCAGCCCTGTGGTGATGGTACTTGGACTCCCACTGAGCCAGTATGAAGAGAAAACTCAGAGAAGGAAATCTGTTAGCATCAAGTAAGTGATAAAGCAGCCAGACTTACTGATAATACGTGAGCATGTCTAACATGTTCCATCTTAATGAGATGATCTTAGTTAATGCATTCATTACTCCTTTTAGTTTTTGTAATGTTAACAAAGTCTCCCGTAGAAATGCTTCTTCTTGGTCCATGTAGGGTGTTTTGCTGATAAAATCAAAAGCAATCAAAGCAATCTTCACAGACCATCAAGAGATACACACTATTTAAGTGATTTCAATTCAAGTCATATTTTCCAAGGTCTTTTCACAAGTCTGAATTAGTCACTGAAGATGAACTGTAGGCTTAATTGTCAGTGCTATTGTGTACAATATTGCTAATCTGCACAGTATCCATTCTCCCTTCCTCTCTGCTAACAGGTATCCATCTCTTACCCACAGGGTCATGTGCTTCAGGGCAACTGCTAATATCTGCTATAGTCCTTTACCCTCACTCGGCACCCTCAGCTTCACGTGCAGGCCTATTTAGTCTGAAAGCATGCTAATGATTAGTCAGTAGATCCTTAGCCCTGAATCATTCTTCCAGCAGGAGAATGGAAGTCTACACATGACTTTTCGATAAGAAAAGTAAGATGGGTAATTACCAGTGTAAGCCACTGATGGTAAATAAGGAGTAGAAAGAGAAAACCTATTGTCTTTCTGCTTCTGGCAAAGAGAACCTGTAGGTGATAATGGTTCTATTCACAGCAGGGGGAATGGAACACAGGTCTCCTGGATTGTTCTCACCCAGTGAAGCCAATTCTGTCAGGAGCAGCACTGGCTTTCACTGTTCTCCCCTTTTCAGTTCTCCAGGAAAAGAGGCAATTGTGGCTTTTTGCAGTTACCTATCTCTAAGTCACTTCCCTGACCCCATTGCTCACTCTTCCCTTGTAATAGATTCATTACCAGCAGCCTGTGTTTCTTTCTTCTCTTGGGTACTGATTGATTCTAAGAGTAATTCCACTCTCCTGCCAGTGATAGGCTTAAATGTAGCTTGTGCTCAGTCATGTCTAACTCTCTGTGACCCTATGACTTGCAGCCCACCAGGCTCCCATGTCCGTGGGGTTTCCCAGGCAAGAATATCAGAGTGTGTTGCTGTTTCCTCCTTCAGGGGATCTTCCCAACCCAGAGATCGAACACAGGTCAGATTTGATCCAGGTTGGACAGGAGTCTCTCTTGTCTCTTGCATTGACAGGCAGATTCTTTGCCATTAGCACCACCTGGGAAGCCAATGGGCTCAAGCATAGACATATGATGTACAGTTTGTGCTGGTGAGAGTACAGGAAATGCTTGCTGGTAACATGCAGGACCACTATTCTTCTGTTTTCTGGGATGGTTTCTTTCCAGTAGCTTTTCTTTTTCATGCTTTCTCTAAACACAGTCATGTGCCCAAATTCCATAGTCATTTCACTGCCCTCCTAACAATTAAGCCCACACACAGAGGAAAGCAGTTTCCAGAGAACTCTAGAGAAAGAACACCTGAACAAGGTCATCCTGATATGCACTCTACTTCTAGACTCCCAGGGATGGAAAACCATAAATGCCCTGATCTTTCAAGTCATTATGAGATGTGGTTTCTGTTATTTTCTGCCAGCTGATACAGGCATAATCTACTAGGATGTTTGCAAAATTTGTGGATCCAGATGGGTCCATAGGTTAACATGTTGAAGTGCTCTGCAAGTCTTAAGGTAAAGTCACAAACATTGTCCATGTGGTCCATCTCAGGGTATATAGAGATTATAGTGACATTTGAGGCTTCTTTGAAGTTCACTTGAATTCTAAAAATTTTTCATATAGAACAGGCCTGGAGAAAACCTAATAGACTATATTTAAATGTTAAGGATATCTGATACCAGATAATCTTTCTTTTAGTTAAAGAAGACTGATCTAGAATTTCAGAATAAGTGGCTGAGGAAAAATTTCAGACACTTAATAATCAAAGCCCCTAAGAAATTTGGAACACATGCTCTTTTTGTTGTGAATTTAACTTTGTTGACAATTTAAAACCCAAGTTTTTCTGCTTATTGCTCTGACATCACATTAATGGTTAGACTTTCTTCCCAGGCACCCCTCAAAGTCCAAAGTTACTATTCTAGTCTATTCCTCTCTCTGAAGCATCTCCTTGATTGATCAATCATTAATGCTCTTGATTTCACTTTCTAAGTCAACTTCCACTGTCATCTCCATTCCAGCCATCAGCTTTGGGTTAACAAACTTCATCTCATTGTTCAGCTAACCCTTTTCCTAATTCATGTTGGGCTTAATGATCTTCTACCAACTCAGATTATATAGTCATCCCATTATCCAGTGACATTGAATCAACTTCAAGTAAAAACAAATTTATAATCAAAAAGTGACTTGCTTTTCCAATATCATCTCTCTATTTTTATGACCTCTCCTCCATTTATAATCCTTAAACCCTACATTTACCTGAGGTATACTCAAGGCTGTATATTGTCACCCTGCGTATTTAATTTATATGTAGAGTACATCATGAGAAACGCTGGGCAGGATTAAGCAAAAGCTGGAAACAAGATAGCTGGGAGAAATATCAATAACCTCAGATATGCAGATGACACCACCCTTATGGCAAAAAGTGAAGAAGAACTAAATAGCCTCTTGATGAAAGTGAAAGAGGAGAGTGAAAAAGTCGGCTTAAAGCTCAACATTCAGAAAACTAAGATCATAGCATCCAGTCCTGTCACTTCATGGCAAATAGATGGGTAAACAGTTGAAACACTGGCTGACTTTATATTTTCAGGCTCCAAAATCATTGCAAATGGTGACTGCAGCCATGAAATTAAAAGACACTTACTCCTTGGAAGGAAAATTATGACCAACCTAGATAGCATATTAAAAAGCAGAGACATTACTTTGCCAACAAAGGTCCATCTAGTCAAGGCTATGGTTTTTCCAGTAGTCATGTATGGATGTGAGAGTTGGACTATAAAGAAAGCCAAGTGCCAAAGAATTGATGCTTTTGAACTGTGGTGTTGGAGAAGACTCTTGAGAGTCCCTTGGACTGTAAGGAGATCCAACCAGTCTATCCTAAGGGAAATCAGTCCTGAGTGTTCATTGGAAGGACTGATCCTGAAACTGAAACTCCAATCAATACCTTGGCCACCTGATGTGAAGAACTGACTCATTTGAAAAGACCCTGATGCTGGGAAAGAAGGAGGGCAGGAGGAGAAGGGGACGACAGAGGATGAGATGGTTGGATGGCATCACCGACTCAATGGACATGAGTTTGGGTAAACTCCGTGAGTTGGTGATGGATAGGGAAGCCTGGCATGCTGTGGTCCATTGGGTCACAAAGAGTCAGACACAACTGAGCGACTGAACTGAACTGATACTCATATTTTACCTAAATAACACAATTATATTCATATCTCTGTGCCAAGTCTAATGCTGTTCTGTTTTTCTGGTAATCTCACCTTACAATACTTTATGAAATCTTGCTCAAATATTCATTTAAAATATTGATACATTTATTGATAGTGGTTGTACCAATTTACACTTCAACCAACCTATATGGAAAAAGAATCTAAAAAAGAGTGGATATATGTATATGATTCACTGTGCTGTACAGCAGAAACTAACACAACATTGTAAATTAACTATTGTTGTTGTTCAGTCACTCAGTTGTGTCCGGCTCTTTGTGACCCCATGGACTGCAGCACACCAGGCTTCCCTGTCCTTAACATTTCCCAGAGCTTGCTGAAACTCATGCTCATTGAGTCGGTAAAGCCATTCAACAATCTTCTCCTCTGTTGTCCCCTTCTCCTCCTAACTTCAATCTTTCCCAGATCAGGGTCTTTTCCAATGAGTCAATTATACCCCAATAAAAATCTATTTTAAAATATATTTATTGAAAACTATCTATGTCTTAAACACAGTTCAAGGCCTTAGATAGTCCAAATTGTGGCAGTAAACATGTAACTGCATGGGGAATATGTACATGTATACAATTAAATATACTAAGTACTATAACAGAGTTGTGTTAGAATCTCTATGGGAACATGGATGAGATTGCAATTTGCCTTTAAAACAAAATTTAAATACTACCACATCCTTTGAAGTGCATAGTCTAAACCTCAATCAGAATCAATCATTCCAGTTTCTGTATTCTTAAAGCATTAGCCCATGATGCCATCATTTTCAAGAGTAAATACTACCTCTAAGCATTAATTTCTTTATTTGAGAATGAAGATTAGAATAGTATATACCTGATAGAGGTGCTATGAGGATGAAATAAAACAATCCATCAAGTGTTGGAGATGATGTGAAAAAAAGAGAATCCTTCTACACTTGTTGATGGGAATGTCAACTGGTAAAGCTACTATGAAGCATAGTAAGGAAGTTTCTCAAAAACTTAAAAACAGAACTACAATATGATCCAGGTATTCCACTTCTAGATATTTATCCAAAGAACATGAAAACACTAATTTAAAAAGATACATGCATTTCTATGCCCACTGCAGCATCTTTAAAAATAGCCAAGACATGAAAGCAATCTAAATGTTTATCAAAGGATGAATGGATAAAGAAAATGTGATATATGTACATATATATATATATACACATGTTATATGCACACATATATACACACAATGGTATACTATGCAGTCTTAAAAGAGAAAGTTGTCTTGCCATTTATGACAACATGGATGGACCTTGAGAGTATTAAGTGAAACAAATCAGACAGAAAAAAAAGTCAAATACCATATGATTTCACTTCTAGGTAGAACCTAAAAAACACAAAAACTGTGTGTTTAAAAAACACACTTAAAAATTAAGTGTTTAAAAAACTTAAAGAAGTTGTGGGATATATATATATATATATATATATATATATATATATACACACACACACACAATGGAATATCACTCAGCCATAAAAAGAAACAAAATTGAGTCAGTTGTAGTGAGATGGATGAATCTAGAGCTTGTTATGCAGAGTGAAGTGAGTCAGAAAGAAAAACAAATATACATAGTAAAGCATATATATAGAATCTAGAAAAATGGTACTGATGAACCTATTTGCAGGGAAGGAATGGAGACACAGATGTAGAGAACAGAGTTGTGGACACAGCAGGGGAAGGAGAGGGTGGGACCAATTGAGAACATAGCATTGACATTTATACCCTACCATGTGTAAGATAGATAAATAGTGGTAAGCTTCTGTATAGCACAGGGAGCTCAGCCTGGTACTCTGTGATGACTTAGAGAGGCAAGATGGAGGTGGGGGTGGAAGGGAGGCTCAAGAGGGAGGATTTTATATATATATAAAAATAGTTTTTATATGTATATTATATATATACATATATATGTATATATACATATACATGCATATATATATAATCAGTTATATATATATATATATAGTTATGACTGATTAACAGTGTTGTATGGCAGAAACCAACACAATATGGTAAAGCAATTATCTTCCAATTAAATTTTTTCAATTTAAATAAAAACAAAGAAAATTAAAAAACAAAGCCATAGACACAGAAAACAGATTGGTGATTACCATAGAGGGGGGTTGGGTGTTGGGTGAAATGAGTAAGGAGGTCAGCCGTATAGTGACAATGCTAACTAGACTTATTGTGATGATCATTCTGTAGTAGATACAAAAAATTAGAGTATTATAGTGTACACTTGAAGCTAGCATAACCTTATATACCAATTTCACCTCAATTAAAATGAAAGTGAAGTCGCTCAGTCATGTCCGACTCTTTGCGACCCTGTGGACTGTGGCCTACCAGGCTCCTCTGTCCACAGGATTTTCCAAGCAAGAGTACTGGAGTGGGTTACCATTTCCTTCTCCAATTAAAAAAACACCTAAAATATTTCAGCAAATTATTAAATGTTCAATGCATCTTTGATAGTATTGTATCTCAGTCAATATCATCAATTTCTTAGGATAGTGAGTACATCATAATCATTTTGTACTCCCATCCTTATCTTGGATCCCATAGGGAATAGTTTAAATAAAACAATAAATAAGGGAATAAATGAATGCATGAATAAATGAATGAGTCATTTTTTAATGTACACAGAGCAAGCCTAAAACTGGTCCAGCTACACTGTTCAGTGTCCAAATTATTGACATTTTATTATAGTATGAAAATTATTTTCCCATTAATCAACTTTTACAGTAGAAAATGACCCTGACTTCAGGGACTGCTTACAGTAAAGAATGTTAACAGGCCTTTCAATAGCAACAGTTAACCTCGTTGCCCATTGATGGATCAAGAGCTAATTCCCAAACTATTTTCAAGCCAACCTGGTAAAAACATATTATTTATTCAAGGAACACTAAGTTATTTGGTGTGATTTCAACAGGGAAAAAAAAAAAAAAAGGATACTTTGAGGAAGAACTCGTGGTATAAATAGGGTTTGCTCATAATTGTATGGGCAATGCTTCTGTTCATCTCCTAGTAGAGGGGCTAGGAAGTAGTTCTTTAGAACTAGCTCTGTTTAATATTTTGCTTATTCTTTCTGCTGTTCTCATTGCAGATCTGAATGACAGTATAATCAGGCAGAACTAAAGTATAATTCCAGCCAGAAAGGGCAGAGGCGATTATGCTCACAGATAAAGTAAATGAATTCTAGTTCAACCAGGGGAAAAATGTTCAGGTTACAAGACAATGACTGCTTTTTTTTTTTTTTTCCCCCAAGCAAGTGGAATGTTTATCAGTGACAAATGCTTGCTTAGGTTTCTTTTCTGAATCTATTTGTCTACACTCATAAAGGAGAAATGTGGAGAAATGGAATTTTCATATTCTATTTATAATGACTTTCAAAGATGATTCCATCTTTTAAAGCCCATCCCTTTTGTTGGTAGAAAACGTTCACCTCTCTTAGGCACCTAAGACAGCAGTTTCTTTTGCGTGTTGTGGGAACAGAGAAATTATTTTAAATTATAAATTTTTAAATTTAAGATGGACCCTAGGAATTTCTTTTGAAACATAGTAAATACCTTAATTATGTTGGTTTCTGGGTCACATTAGTTTCATTCCACTGGTGCAGGTACACAGTGAAACACTTGTCCTAAATAGCCATTGCATTGAAACCCAAAGAACTGGAGTGGAAACCTGGAAATGAGAGGTGGCATGCTTTGCCTCAAGTCTAAGATGTGGAGATAAGAACACAAAGCTTGGGAGCAGGCTGTGGAAGGGATATTGGGAAGGATTACTTTACATGTTTACTCCAGTTACATACTAAGAGTTCAAAATGCTTATGACAAGCCAAGATAAACAATGGTTAACAGCTTGTTTCTCAGATAAGAAACTTCCTTTATTATAGTCATTATTATTTGAGAGATGCCTAGTCATGAACTTGACCTTTCTTTTAAATTTTTCTTGATTTTTGTTCTTATTCTATTTATGCATATTTTAAGATTGTTTCTTATTTTTAATTTTTATTGGGATATAGTTGATTTACAATGTTGTCTTTGTTTCTGTTGTACAGCAAAGTGAATCAATTATACATACACATGTATCCACTCTTTTTTAGATTCTATTCCCATATAGGTCATTACAGAGTACTGAGTAGAGTTCTGTGTGCAATACAGTAGGTTAAGAGAAGGACATTTTTAAAACTCAGACATAATAATATTATCAAGCATAGATGAAATGACAATATTTCTTCAGTAGTATTCAAATTTTCCCCATTGTCTGGAAATTTTCTGAAAATGTGTTTAATCAGATATAAATAATCTTGTATCTGTTGTGATTGGTTAATATATCTTTATCACATCCTTTAACCTATAAATTACTTCTCCCACCCTTTGCTTTCTTGTAAAAAATATTTATTGTTGCTCCTGAACCAAAGCACACTGCCTGAACATAGTAATAATTAATAAATGCTTATAGAATAAAGGATAAAGGACTCAGAAAAAAACATACTTCACTAGATATTTCACTGTCCTGGCTTGTGTTTGAAAGATAATTCTTTCTAGCATGAGTGATTTTTTGTTTTTGCCTTTCACTTTCATGCAGTTTCTCATTCAGTTCTTCTTTTAAATTATTATTTATTATTTTTATATGATGAAAATTGAAGATAATGCAAAGAAATGGAGATATATCCCATGTCCATGACTTGGAAGAATTAATATTGTTAAAATGCCTATGCTATCTAAACCATCTACAGATTTAATGCAACTCCTGTCAAAATACCTATCACATCTTTCACAGAACTAGAACAAATAGTTTTAAAATCTATATGGAACCATAAAAGGCACAAATAACCTAGATGTCCATCGGCAGATGAATGGATAAGAAAGCTGTGGTACATATACACAATGGAGTATTACTCAGCCATTAAAAAGAATACATTTGAATCAGTTCTAATGAGGTGGATGAGACTGGAGCCTATTATACAGAGTGAAGTAAGCCAGAAAGAAAAACACCAATACAGTATACTAAGGCATATATATGGAATTTAGAAAGATGGTAACAATAACCCTGTATACGAGACAGCAAAAGAGACACTGATGTATAGAACAGTCTTTTGGACTCTGTGGGAGACGGAGAGGGTGGGATGATTTGGGAGAATGGCATTGAAACATGTATAATATCATATATGAAATGAGTCACCAGTCCAGGTTCAATGCACGATACTGAATGCTTGTGGCTGGTGCACTGGGACGACCCAGAAGGATGGTATGGTAAGGTGGAGGGAGGAGGGTTCAGGATGGGGAACACATGTATACCTGTGGCAGATTCCTTTTGATATATGGCAAAACAAATATAATATTGTAAAGTTAAATAAAATAAAATTTAAAAAAATAAAAAAGCAACACCAATAAAAAATAAAGAACACTAGTTATTTTAAAGAAAAGCATTTAGATCAGGGTCTGGGTCACAGTGATCAATGACAGCTATTATTACTACATTCAGAAGAAAAGGCGTATGTTATATATAATGTTTATTCTAGTTCATGTGTTTCAAATTAGTTATCATAGAATGGCAAATTAAAAGCAAAGGATCCAAAAGCTTCACAGTTTTATCTCTTTCAATATTTATTAAATATCTACTGGCTTACCTAATACCATTAAAAATTCAGTCTTCCAGGGGTAAAAGACACAGATGGTTCAGTTTAAATAATTATTCATATATACCCCCAAAAAAATCCTCAGGATGGTATTTTGTTTTTACACTAAAATGCCATGTTTCTATATACACTTTCGAGCATAAAACAGATAAGCTAGTGGAAAGATGCTGTACAGCATAGAGAGTTCATTTCAGTGCTCTGTGACAACCCAGAAGAGTGGGACGGTGGGGGTTAGGAGGGAGGCTCTAGAGGGAGGGCATATATGTATGCAGATAGCTGGTTCACATTGTTGCACAACGGAAACTAACACAACAGTGTAAAGCAAATACACGCCAATAAAATTTAATTAATTAAAATTTAAAAAATAAAAATAAATAAACTTGATAAAGAAGAACAGAGTTGGAGGTATCATGCTCCCTGACTTCAGACTCTATTACAAAGCTACATTAATTAAAGCAGTATGGAACTGGTACAGAACAGACACATAGATCCGTGGAACAGAACAGAGAGCTCACTCAGCTCTTTTATTCAGTTCCACGTGGTGAGAAGGCAAAAGAGGCCCTATCACATGTGCTCACCAACCTGACAAACTCATGTCCCTTCTCTTTGCTCCTTTCAAGTCTCTCAACGTTTTATAATTCACTGATTAAACCACTGTGCCCTTTCCTCCCCAAATGAGGACACTATGAGCAACTTAAAGGTAGTAACCATTCTTAACTGATCTTCCTATCTCCAGTTACTAAAACCCTTTTAATCACACAGCACACACTCATTGAACATTATTGTTGATTAAAATCATAACTATTATCAGTCCTTATGAAAAATATAAAGATTAAAGAAGAAAAACCATAGGTATAATTGACCAAGATTAGCATTTTTTCTCACATGTAGTTTCCAGTTTTCATCAAATAAGCAACATCAAATAAGTGTTACCTGTTTGAAACACAGTGTGCTTTCAGTTTAAGAATAGCTGTGATTTTTGTTTTTTTGTACCTCTGTGTATGCAAGGCAGCCTTGTGCTTTTTAATTAATTAACTCCAATTTTACATCTTGCACAAAGGATAGTGCTATGGAATGTGGAACAAAAACATGTTCCCAGAGACAGTATCAGCACCAGTGTCTCAGAGGAGAGAGCTGAGTACAACTGCAACTCTAAATTAGAGTTTGCTACAGAACTGTGCAGGAGTAAAAATAAATTTACAATCTGAGAAGAAAGACTATGATTCCATTTCTGATCAATAGTGAAGAGCCCTGCCAAAGAATTGATGAGGACTGAAGTTACTGTTTTTAAACATATCCCTACTCTCCAGTCTGCTCTTAGTGAGAGGCTGCTGCCAGAGACACAGTGGTGCAAAATAGGGCATATTTTAAAGTAACAGGGCAATCTTCCATGGACCTCCCTTATGCTAGCAGCAAGCTTTCATCCCAGCTAAAGCCAGATCAATTTAAAAACTCCAAATAGTACTTTAACTTTCTCACCTAAGCCTCTAGATAGGCACTTATATCCCAATTAATATTTTCATTGCTATAAACCTAAGGATTCAAAGCACAACTTTTATTTATTGTCAGCTGGCCCAAAGAGTGAAAATAGAGATAGATTAACCTTCCGGGTGATAACAATGGGGTAATGATGCAGAGTGTTAGTCGCTCAGTTGTGTCCAACCCTGTGCTACCCCTTGGACTGTAGCCTGGGCTGCTCTGTCCATGAAATTGTTCCAGGCAAAAATACTGGAGTGAGTAGTCATTCCCTTCTCCAGGGGATCTTCCTCACCCAAGGATCAAACCCAGGTCTCCTGCAGATTCTTTACTATCTAAGCTACCAGCAAAGTCCTAGACTGTAGCAAGTATAGAGTTAGAAATTAGGTGCTCAAGCTCCTCAGAGATGTTTGGTATAAAATGAATTGGGATTCATTCTAGTAAAGTAAATACTAATGGACTTGAGCAAGAAGGATTAGGGGGAAAAAGTATTTAGTGGTAAAAGGGTAATTGAAAAAGATATGACCTAAAAGTCCTTTGGATGCTAATGGAGTTATGAATCATTTGTTGATCATTCCTCTATTTTTCCTTCCAGATATCTGTTTTTCCTCCTGTCCCTGGTTTCACATTTAAATTTTAGCCTCTGATGTGGAAATATTCATAGTTGCATTGAATATACAAGTACTAACTCAGTTCGGTTCACTTCAGTTCAGTCACTCAGTTGTGTCCGACTCTTTGCGACCCCATGAATCACAGCACGCCAGGCCTCCCTTGTCCATCACCAACTCCCGGAGTTCACTCAAACTCACGTCCATCAAGTCAGTGATGCCATCCAGCCATCTCATCCTCTGTCGTCCCCTTCTCCTCCTGCCCCTAATCCCTCCCAGCATCAGTCTTTTCCAATGAGTCAACTCTTCGCATGAGGTGGCCAAAGTACTGGAGTTTCAGCTTTAGCATCATTCCTTCCAAAGAACACCCAGGGCTGATCTCCTTTAGAATGGACTGGTTGGATCTCCTTGCAGTCCAAGGGACACTCAAGAGTCTTCTCCAACATAACTCATCACCTTCTAATTCCTCAAATACCATTTATAATACAAAATGCAAAATAATAGAATTAGATTATTGTTGAACCCATCTAGTTGTAAGAGGAGATAGCTTGGTTAATACGTGTACCTCATTTATGCTATATTGGGATGAATAATTTTTCCAGAATTAGAATACTATCAAAAAATTACTCTAGAAACTGTCATGTATTACCGGTCACTTAAAAAATATTTAAAATCAATTCTAAAGCATTTGGAGTAGATGCTGTAGCAGATGCTATCACAACATCTCCCGTCTCTTTTTCCTATACTAGAGGTTAAAGCCAAGATCCCTACATCACAGTATGTTTCCCGTATCTCTGGGAAATCACCTGGCCCCTCGGGGCAGGACAAAAAAGCCAGAGGCCTAATGTTCCCAGAAGTGACCATCAAACAGTAATAGGTGGAAAGTTGTGAACAAACACAACATCCATACCTTCCAGTGAGACAATTCTATGGAGTGTTCTACACCACTGATCAGAGTGGCCCCAATGGGACAGGACTGAAATTGCCCATGATATTGATGCACTTTGAATGGTTTTCACTACCTCCATGTCTCTCTTCCCCACTCCCTCACTGCACGCTCTGGAATTACCTTCAATTATATTGCTAGGATTTAGGCCCTTGTCTTGAGGTTTGATTGGAGGAGTACCCAAACTTGGATAAAGCTCTACACTGCTATGATTGAGTGCCATCATAAATGATAATTCACTACCATTAAAATAGTGCTTCTATGGTTTCATTCATTCACTTAAAACATCATAATTTTGTCTTGTCCATATTAGCATCTGTATAACAGTTTACTCAATAACCTAAGTCAGTTGAAAATTGATTCACTTTTTTGTTTAGTTTTTACTACTAGGGTAACATCAGGTATGAAATCACACTGTAATTTGATAACAAATACATTTTACCTAACAGATATTTAAAATTACATATTTTATTAATGTTTGCTCATGTATCATCTAAAATGATGCTATATACCAACCTTCCCAAAACACCGGCTACAGTGTAGATAAAGAATAGGCATGGTATTTCTGTCAGCAGGCTATGACACCATAGTTGAGAATTGTTAACATAAAATCAGCAGAATTTTGACAAGACACTTCTCTTGGGGTGTTAGAGAATTCTGTATTTCTTGTTGGATGATTTTTCCAGGATTAAAAGTGACCATTTTGAGTTAGAAGTGCCTACCCAGCAGGAACCATGTCTAGCATTCTTTCATATTAATATATAGTTCCATGGCACCTAAAGAGGGACATAAATGAGGAGGTAATAGCCATAATTGAAACTCATTTTGTGTCCATAGAATTTCCTTCAGGATATATAAGATACAGAAAGCAGAGAATGCTGATATTTGGGGTTCATTGTCAAGGGACAAAAATTTTATTCTGTCGTCTAGCAATTTTTTTTTTTCATTTATTTGGAGGAAGCGTTTTGTGTTTGAAAAGGTTTTGGTCCTCAGAATGCAACTTCTGACCCAAAGCTCATGAATCACTTTTTAAAAGAAAATTAGTAAGTATCTCATTTTATTCTAAAGAGGCACTCCAGATTTCTTTTAAGTGGCACAATTGGATTCTTAGGGATTTAGCGCCTATTACTAGTTTGTAAAACACACGTTGCTTGCTACTAACAAACACAGCTCATTTTATTCATGAAAGGCTCAATGGCTCTGTTTCTGGAGGTGTTGGATATGTGTGTGTGTGTGTGTGTATGCCTGTGTATGAGTTAGAGAGAGAGAGAGATCTCATAGAATCAATCAGTATGCATTGAAGTCAATGAGTGTGCAGACCTACAGAGACATGTGCAGACAGGATATAAAACTGTATAGATTATGAACATCTCTGGTTGATGAAATGGAATTGAAATACATTTTCCTTTTCATATTTGGAAGAGGATTAACATTAAAAAACTAATCTTTTCTGAGATAAAGTTCATTAACACAATGATTATTCATTTGGTTTTTATAATGATATTGCTGCTTAATCATCAGAACATTGCTTCCTGTGCTCAATGGAAACCAGCAGGAAACATTTGAAGAGCAAGTCTTGCTACTAATGTGACGGGAGAGGAAATGGTATTCTCATTGCTCTTCATTTCAAAAGTACAGCACATTTCTGCTCAGAAGTCTAAAACTGCTGGTCCGGCAGCATGAGTTTTAAACCCCACATTAAACATAGAATAAAGTTACATAATCCTGAAGGTTAAATCTTTGCCTTAGGTCTGCTGTTTCTCTTTGGATTATACACAGTTTCTCCAGTGGGTGGATTTTTTTTTTTTTTTAATTATAAACCAAGATTTGAGTTGGTTTACCAGCATTGGTAGCGGCAATACTATGGTACTACATTTGTTTTCTCATTTGTCTGTTTAGCTCAGTAAACAAAGACATGAATAAGATGGAACCAAACTATAAATCTTTAAAACTATACCCTCTGTGGTACAAGTTCAACCCACAGTGCACCACTAAATCTATAAAGGCTGGGATTTCTGCAATGGAATCAAAATGAAAATATAATAATAGGATGTCATAAAAAAGAAATATGTTATAATATTTTTATTCACTAAAGATTCTTTTGAACATAGGGATTCAAAAGCTCCTCTATAGGGAGCTAAATTATCAACATGTGTAGGGAGCTAAATTATCAACAAGGTGTAGAATGCATAATTATCCACTAATAAGTGTTGCACAGTGTAGCATTAGTACTCGGGGCTGTAAACTGCAGGCATTAGAAACCCAGTCTGCATGATTTAAGCAGACAGCGAATATCTTTAAAAGATAGTGGCTAATTCACAAATTATCCAGCAAATCAACTTCAGAAGCTGGGCAGGAACAAGGAAGGTTGATGAAGGTTAGGATCAACACCAACATCACACCATGGAATCATTTAAATGAGGACAGCCTGCTCTGGGTGTCCAGCTAGAAACCCCCTAGAAATGGGACACAACTGCAATCAAGTCTGCCACTAGCTAGCAAAATTGGTTCTCTACTGTTTCTGCTTCTTCAGTTTACAGGTTGGAGATTCCAGCTGTGGAGAAGGTGCCTCTGCCTGGCTGAACTACCTAATATATGCTCAGGTTCTTTTGCCAAAGGGATCAAGTGATCTCTGGCTTTGCCAAAACTTTCATGATGGTGAACTTCTCTGATGTATAAAATTTGTTCAAATATTAGTCAGCCAAAATGTGACATTTGCATCATCCACCATCCTATAGGGTCTGATTCAAAGACACATTCCTAAGAAGGAGATGCTTAGAACATTTACTTCCATGACTGAGGACTTATCAGTTCAGTTCATTGCTCAGTCGTGTCCAGCTGTTCACGACCCATGGATTGCAGCACACCGGGCTTCCCTGTCCTTCACCAACTCCCAGAGCTTACTCAAACTCATGTCCATTGAGTCAGTGATGCTATAGGTGAGAACGTATAGCTAATTTAATTAGATTATTCAAAACCTGGTTTACAATTTCTCAAGCAGCACAACTTTTTGTTCAAGGTATATTCTTGATAGAGGTATATTTTTTTCAAGGTATATTCTTGATAGCTGAACAAATAATGTTTTTTAACTAACCATGTAACTCCTTTAGCTTCCTTCAATTGGTTGACAGCTCTGAGATAAGCAGAGTCATAGAAAGAAAGAAAATTAAAAAAGGGAAAAACAGATGTAAGTAGCATACAAGATTGTTAAATGACATTTCCAAGGCTCACACATTTGGTGTGCCTTTACAATGTTAATTCACATTTTTAAAGAGAGAGACATTTTAAAAAGTGAGCATTTAAAAGGGAGTAGGTGTCTGTGAGTGTACTGATCCCCATTTGATCACATCCAAGGCACTTCTAAGTCTCAATCACTGAAACTAAATGATTTTGGAATTCATAAAGAAGCCTGACACCAGGGAGGTGCACTTTCATTACCGTGTTCTATTTCATTATTTTGCAAAACCCTGGTGAATATATCTGACTCCACAGAGAGCATATCAGAAAAACTCACACAGAGATGAGAGTGTATAGGCTGAAAATCAGAGAGAGGTCACTGCTAGAAAGTGAGAAGCTATGTTTTGACATTTGTCAAATGTTAACACAAACAATCTGCATTAATGTCACATCTATGGATAGTAAAAGGTAACAGCAGGAGCCAATGGGGCATGAGTAATCCAAAGCATGAGCTAATGCAAAATTAATTTACATGTGATTACTGGAGACATTATGTAATTTCTACAGCATTTATTGCTCTTACGTTTTCTTCTGCTTATGTTATAATTGGGTTCAACTCCCAGAGTACATCCTAGTTGGGTGACACGCAATTAAACCTTTTCAGTGAATAATGATTAGAAACGTTTTCATAAGCAGCAGAAATTTTATCCAGGCACAAATATGTCAGAGTATATCCCCTCTGGAATCATAGAAAATCTCTTGACTAAAAGAATATTTTGAGCAAGGACAAATCCAAAATAAACAGCCAGCAGTATTGGAAAAGTATGTGCTTTAGAAGATTTGGAAACATAGCGTTTGGTGATAAGGAATCACTAGATTTAAAAGGAATTTTGAGGAGAATTTTAGTTAGGAAACAAGATGTCATTTGGCTGGGACACAGCCCCCAAGCCGGTCTGAGGCAAACATCTCGTGCAGAAATTGCAGCTCCGGCCCTGGGGCCAGACTGTGAAAGAGGCTGCTGTGGAGAGCATTTACTTCAACACCACATGCGCTTTGGACGCTCAGTAACTTTGGAAGATGAGGTTCCATATTGATTTTCAGTCATATCCAGACCCCCAGATAATAAGAGATGGAGCAATGCCATTGCCTGGATTTAAAGGACAAATTTGAACTGCCTGCTGCAGGATTTACATGCTACGTCTGTTTTTCCCTTTTACAAGGGATCTCCTTTTGAAATGTTAACCACAGTAACTTTTCTGCCCATGATTTTCAGATTGACTAAATTGCAACACAGCTTCGATATGCACTTTGAAATGAGGAACACACACCCACATACTGTTTCTGACTCTTATGGAAAACTTGTGCAACTTCAGGTCAAGTTACTTAACCTTTCCTGGTCTCAGTTACTTCATTTGCTTAATGAATGGTGGGTGGGAGAAAATGTCATCTGTAATTCCCTTCAGCCATTTAAACTGGAGCAGAAACACTCTGTCATCTCATATAAAAGGAAACTCTCATTACATTAGAGCATGATATTTTGGACTTGAAATATAAGAAGAGTTTTAGATAAGACCAAAGAAAGGGCTTTATTTTTTGTCTTCCAGTTCTATTGCGATTGCAATCAACATACAATAGTAAGTTTAAGATGTATAGCATAATGATTTTATATGTATATATTTTTATATATTATATATAATATATATATATATACACACACTGAAGTGACTGTCACAATAAATTTAGTGAATATCCATCATCTTATATAAATTAAGGAAATAGAGCAATTTTTTTCCTGGTGTTAAGAAATCTTGGGATTCACTGTCTTAATATCCTTCACATGTGGCACACAGCAGTATTAACCATACTCACCACGCCACATACTATATCCCTACTATTCACCTATCCAACAACTGGACATTTGTAACTTTTGACTATGTGTGTATTATTTGCTCAGTCATGTCTGACTCTTTGCAGTCCTATGAACTATAGACCCCAGGCTCCTCTGTCCATGGAATTCTCTAGGCAAGAATACTAGAGTGTGTTGTCATTCCCTTCTCCAGGGAATCTTCCCAACCCAGGGATCAAACCCAGGTCTCCTGCATTGCAGGCAGGTTCTTCACTGTCTGAGCCACCCAGAGAAATTCAGCTTTTAACTACTTTTATCCAATTCCCCTTCTTCACACTCCCTGCCTCTGGTAACAAAAAATCTGATCTCTTTTATGTGAGTTTATCTGTTTGTTGGTTTTTTACGTATAGCTGACCCACAAAACTAAATTAGTTGTTACTACATTATAGAAATTTGGTATTTTCATACATTTCAAAATGATCACTTTAAGTCTACTCATGATATGTCATCATAAAAGGATATTATATAGTTATTGACTATGTTGCCTACACTATGCATTCCATAGTAGTGACTCATTTACAGAACAACTGGAAGTTTATACTTAATCTCCCTCACCTATTTCTTTCTTCTTGCCAACCTCTTCCTCTCTGGCAACCACTTGCTTCCTCTCTGTATCACAAACATGTTTCTGTTTTGTTATATTTATTCATTTTTTTACATTCTACATATGAATGCAATCATAGAGTGTTTATGTCTCTCTGTATGGCTTATTTCCCTTTATCATATTACCGTCTAGGTCCATCCATGTTGCTGCAAATGGCAAGATTTCATTCTTACTTATGACTGATTAATATTCCATTTGGGACTTTCCTGGTGGCTCACTGATAAAAAAATCTTCCTGCCAATGCAGGAGACATGGGTTCAATCCCTGAGTCAGGAAAATCCCCTGGAGAAGGACATAGCAACCCACTGCAGTATTCTTGCCTGAGAAATCCCATGGACAGAGCAGCCTGGCAGGCTAGAGTCCATGGGGTCACAAGAGTCACACATGACTTAGTGACTAAACAATATTCCTTTATATATTTATATATATATATATATATACACAAACATACACACATATATATACACTACATTTTCTTAGCTGTTATAAATAATGACACAATGAAAATAGGGAATTGTTTTGAATTAGCATTGCTGTTTTCTTCAGATAATACCCAGGAATGGAATTGCTGCATCATACTGTAGTTTAGCTTTTAAATTTTTGAGGAATCTTCATACTGTTTTCCATAGTGGCTACACCAATTTACATTCCCATCAACAGTGGGAAGGGCTTTATTTTTAAGAAACATCCATAACTATACAACTAAAGTTAATGCTTTTAGGGCAAATCACACAATCACCATCCCAAAATATTACATGAATATAACTCTCTACCCTAAAAACTAGAAACTAGATAAACTTCTGGGATACAAACAAGATCTTGGTATCTTAGTGCTGCTTTTCTTTCTAGAAAGGGCGATGATTATCTGCTCTGAATTCTGCATTTAAAAGTATTGGGGGCTGCTGCTACTGCTGCTGCTGCTAAGTCGCTTCAGTCGTCTCCGACTCTCTGCGACCCCATAGACTGCAGCCCACCAGGCTCCCCCATCCCTGGGATTCTCCAGGCAAGAGCACTGGAGTGGGTTGCCATTTCCTTCTCCAATGCATGAAAGTGAAAAGTGAAAGTGAAGTCGCTCAGTCGTGTCCGACTCTTAGCGACCCCATGGACTGCAGCCTACCAGGCTCCTCTGTCCGTGGGCTTTTCCAGGCAAGAGTACTGGAGTGGGGTGCCATTGCCTTCTCCAATTGGGGGCTAGTATCTGTCAAAGCCAAAATAAAAAGTTCTGTAAGTTAAGTTTATTCAGTGTCTTACTGAGGACTATAGTCAGAGAGATAGCCTCTTAGATAGCTCTGAGAAACCGTTCTAAAGAGATAGAGGGGAAGATCAGTATATAGATGATTTTGGCAAAGGGATATGTGCAGCAAGGTACACATCTTAGAAGGTTGCTGCTAGTCACGAGGAACAGATAACCTCAGTTAATGGTTTTAGTGTTTTTCTAAGTGTGGAGTACAAGGATCCAGGTTCAAAAATAATTTTCCCTTAAATATTTGTAATTATCTATCTATATACCTATAATTATATCTATACCTATGTATATATACACTACATCTTCTTTATCCAGCTTTTGATGGACGCTTGGGTTCCATATCTTAGATGTTAGGGAAGCATTTATCTTTCCTGTTTTGCCAACATTTCTGGAGCACAGAGTGCTTCACTCAGATCTTTGCCCTAAATCTTTTTTTAAGGTAATATTATAGGTCAGCACTGTAGTGGTTTATAGAACTAGATGATGCGCAACATTCTTTCTTTGTAGATACCCTTCCATTGTTATTATGAAGCATTAGAAACAAAGGTTTTGGTTTTTTTTTTCCTTTTAAATTATGCATGTGTAACAATTCAATGAAATCTATTAACATTATAGAAAGTTTAATAATAGATATGAACAACCTCATGTATTTAATGGGTAGACTATTCATTGGATTATCACAGCCATTCAAACTGTGCATATCACATCATGTTGTCCCTCAACCTTTTTATATAATCATGGTGAAGGAGAAATGTGATATGGCAAATCTTGTGTCTTGGGAAAGCAGGTGTTCCTGGCAACAACCCAAAAGTTAAAGTTGCTTCATTCTCAGCTAATAGATAAAAGTCTCCTGAAAAAAAAAACTGTAGGCTGTCATTATGTATATTCTCTAAGATGAAGCAGAAAACTCAACTTTCATTCTTTGTATAAACCAAAAACTAATAACATATGTAAACTGTGGAAGATTTGGAAAGTGTGCTTAATATCAGTCGTATTAAGCCATTATTGTGCTGCTGCTGCTAAGTCGCTTCAGTCATGTCCAACTCTGTGCGACCCCATAGATGGCAGCCCACCAGGCTCCCCCGTCCCTGGGATTCTCCAGGCAAGAACACTGGAGTGGGTTGCCATTGCCTTCTCCAATGCATGAAAGTGAAGAGTGAAAGTGAAATCGCTCAATCATGTCCAACTCTTAGCGACCCCATGGACTTCAGCCCACCGGCTCCTCCATCCATGGGATTTTTCCAGGCAAGAGTACTGGAGTGGGGTGCCATTGCCTTCTCCGAAGCCATTATTGTGTGGAAAGTTTATTCCTCACAGCAGCATTCAATATTAGTAGTTAAAATCTCAGGTGAGAGATTACAAATATGCTATGTGCAGAATACTATGATAGGAAGGATATTGTGTTGGTATCAAAGAAACAGGATTGAAGAAGTTTAGAGTCTAGTGGAAGAGAATGGTAGAAATTCAGGTCAAGATTTGCTGAGATCTTTTCCATCTACCCCTGACATGACTCTGCCTCATTTGGATTCCTGACAGTGAGGCTGTCACATAGATTTTTGTTGCTGTTTTACCTTCTCTAAATAATTAAGTCATTTGTAGTGGGAGGATCAGTCTCTTCAAACCTCTTCCTCAGTGATCTGAATAAAGAGGACTTTCCTGACTGTATCATGTAAATTAGCAAAACTCCTTTCTTGTCTAGCCCTGCTTTTTCTCCAACAATTTTATCATCATGATTCAAACTATGAATTTGCCTGCTGATATATTTTTTTCTTTTCTATATCCTCTCTCTAGGATATATATCCTACAGGTCCAATAAATTTTCTGGGTTTTTTTTCACTATTTTCATTGATTAGATTATTGACTGATACCCAGAGTTGCATTATAAGTAGTTGCTTAAAAAGTAAATACACATATATCTTGACTTAAATAAAAATGCACTGTGTAAAAGTGGTGGATTATATTTTATTCAGGGATCTTTCTTAGCCCAGGAAACAACTTGTCAGTAGCTATGAAGAGGTTTGGGAACAGCTAGTGTGTGTGTGTGTGTATATATATATATATATATATATATATATATATATATATGATTTTTTTTTGGTGGGGGCAGGGGTGCTTTGAAACACATGTAGTCAAGCATACATCTTGGTAAAAGATGACTGCTAATCACACACACAAAAAAATACCAGATATCTCAAATTAATGATCTCAGTGTTTTTCTATATATGGGAAGATGCAATAACCTGAGGTCACTGTAATTCTTCCTTAGATATGCATCATAACTACCAAAGGGTCTTGTGCAAAACACCTAGTTCTCCATTCTATTTTTCTCCATTTTGAATGTCCCTCAGAAGGCAATGGCACCCCACTCCAGTACTCTTGCCTGGAAAATCCCATGGACAGAGGAGCCTGGTAGGCTGCAGTCCATGGGGTCGCGAAGAGTCGGACACGACTGAGCAACTTCACTTTCTCTTTTCACTTTCATGCATTGGAGAAGGAAATGGCAACCCACTCCAGTGTTCTTGCCTGGAGAATCCCAAGGACAGCAGAGCCTGGTGGGCTGCCGTCTATGGGGTCGCACAGAGTCGGACATGACTGAAGCGACTTAAAAGTAGCAGTAGCAGCAGGGTGTAGTGATGGGCCATTATGTTGAATTACGACTTAACCCTTTGAATAAGAGGGGGGGGCAATAAGCAGCACTTCATTTTTGGTTTACACAAGAATGGAAATGAATGAACTTGGGCAAACTTATAGTGAGGGACAGGAAGGCCTGGCATGCTGAAGTCCATTGGGTTACAAAGAGTTGGGCAAGCTTTAGTGGCTGAACAACAACTAAATAAATGAACTAATGAATATACCTATATTTTGGTGTATGGATGAAATGCACTAAAATAGTCAAATAATACTTTAATATAGGATTCCAAGTTTGTTTTACTTTCTTTTCAATTAAATTTTTTTCTATTATAGTTTTATAAATACATTTTATTTCTACAGGCAAAAAGATTTAAGTACTTTCATTAAAAGATAAAGATCACAGCCCTGCCTTGAAATAGAGTGACATAGACAACCCACAGAGAGACTCACTCATGTCCTATTTCTAATCATTTTCAAAGAAAATAATTCCAACTTCACCCCCAAAGTAACATATTCCAGCATTCAACATTTCTTGTTATAAAAAGTTTGCTTTTAGCTCATGTACATTTTCTCTGTCTTATTTCCCATATAGCCTGTCATTTTGATCTTTGGTAATAAAGACAGTTTCATTCCAAGAAAAGACTCTAGCCATTCACTCAAAAAAAAAAAAAATTGACAGAATATGAAATGTAGGCATTAAAACCATGAAACAGCCCTTTTATGTCCAAAATATCATGCATATGTCAGGCGAAATAATTTCTTTTTAGTTCTGTGGACTAATAAGCAAGAAGTTGTTGTAGTTCTCAAAAGTCTAAGAACTTGTCCACATTTCAGTATGTAAGGTTTTCATACAAGTTATGAAACAAAACGGGTGTATGTGTGTTTATAAAATTTAACAGATAATACCTATATCTTTGCCTCTACCTTCAAGGAAGATAATGGTGATCATTTATGACATTACTTTATTTCAGGACAAATAAGGGTACTTGTTAATTATGCAATTACCTTGTTTTCACCACTTATTTTTCTAAGTAATGACAGCTTTGAGTTGAATTGTTCATATATTCAAATCAAAACAAAATATTGCTCAAAGAAATTGCACTTTTTTTCTTCTTTAATAGAATAATTTAATTTTAATTGGTATATTCCTTATGGAAAGCTAAACTGCTGTAATAGGAAGAAGGCAGTCAAATAGATAAATAGCTAGATAGATAATGTTGGGAGAGTTTGTATTTTCCTCTGTTCTGTCTTGCTGCAGCAAAAATTTGAAGTGATGGATGGACTAGTGTTACAGCTCTGTGTTACAGCTCAGTTTTATTTGGCAAGCAAAGGAAAATGCATCCTCGGTGGCATGAGGGTGAAACTGGAAAGTGAAAGTGAAGTCGTGTCCGACTCTTTGCGACCCCATGGACTGTAGCCTACCAGGCTCCTCCATCCATGGGGTTTTCCAGGCAAGAGTACTGGAGTGGGTTGCCATTTCCTTCTCCAGACGATCTTCCTGACCCAGGGATTGAACATGGGCCTCCCGCATTATAGGCAGACACTTTACTGTCTGAGCCACGAGGCATGAGGGTAGGTTGACCCAAAAGACATGAAGAGAAGAGAAGCCCCCTGCTCAATTTTGGCTCCTCTTTTTATATGTTTTTTCTCCTCCCCCTGAGCCTGCCCTATGTAAATTGGGCTAGCCAGGAGAGCTGTTTGTTTTACTTGAGGTTCTCACTCCGGTATTGAACCTTCCTTTGTTCTATTTTCCCAGGCTTTTCCCTTTTATGTCTTTTAGCCACTGCCATTCTGGACTTCTTTTACCTATTGTAACTACCTAACATATAGATAGATAGATCTATCACCATTTGATTTTACTATCTTGGGAAAAAATGTCCTGGTGGTCAAGATCAGGACATATATCTATATGCATACATCCATGCTGCTGCTGCTAAGTCGCTTCAGTCGTGTCCGACTCTGTGCGACCCCATAGACGGCAGCCCACCAGGCTCCCCCGTCCCTGGGATTCTCCAGGCAAGAATACTGGAGTGGGTTGCCATTTCCTTCTCCAATGCATGAAAGTGAAAAGTGAAAGTGAGGTCACTCAGTCATGCCTGACTCTTCACGACCCCATGGACTGCAGCCTACCAGGCTTCTCGGTCCATGGGATTTTCCAGGCAAGAGTGCTGGAGTGGGGTGCCATTGCTTTATTGCTAAGAAGGCACTAGTAGAGAGCTAGTCATTCCTTAACTACTCAACTTTTCATTTTTTCATCTAGGTAAAGAATCAACAGTTTAGGCAAGTCACAGTGTGCATTCAAGAAAACATAAGCTAAGAGTCAGGTTAAACTGACTAGTGATCTCGTTCCTATAATTTGGCTCTTTTAAGGTTAGAGGGAAACAGAAATAGTCCAACAAACAAAAAAGGCAAAAGAGCTGCTATAAAAATATGTATCTTCATATGTATACACACACACACATATATATACATAAAAATATATAAACTCTATATTAGATTTCTAAGAAGAAAAGAAATTTTGACTAATAACAATAGTGTTGTGTTATCTACAGTAGTTTAATCAAATGAAGAAAAATATGTTAAGCTCAATTATTGGTGTAGGCAGTGAATTAATGATGGAAAGAAGATATAGGGAAATTATATGATTACATGTAAATAGTTGATATGGCTAAATTCTAAAATAAAAGATTTCATACTGTGCTATGCCTAGCATTCTAAGTAAATAACGGAAACTCTACAGCAGAGATTAAAATGCAAATTATCCATAATGTTTTTTGATTTTATATTAAAAAGTGAGAACTGCATGAGTCCAACTTTTAAATTAGCAAAATTTTTTCTCATCAAACATTCAGATAAAATAGCCCAAAATATCTCACTATCTTGTAAATTATTTACATATGAAGAAGCTATTCTAATAATCTATTCCTACCAATTAGTGCTTATAATTTTTTTAATCTTTTCTTTTGTTGATAGGTTTCAAAAATAGGAATCGATTGGATAACAAGGGAATATTTCCTGCTAAATGGTTTGAATTAAGATTTGCTTGTAATTTTTAAAAGTAATGACTTTATATTGTTTCCACTGACCAAAATCATTTTTATTACAGTTCTCTTGCCAATAATAATATTTTCCACCACTATCACTAAGAGTTACCCCTGTGAATGTGGATTTTTTGTGAGTAATGATAAAATGCACAGAAGAATATTGAATCATTATTTCAACTATTTATTGCAATCAGAAATGGGTTTGCATTCTCACTCAGTTTCTATTAATTATTTGTGTTACCCTTGGCAATTTGTTCTCTTTATCTAAAACTGAATTTGTAACCTGTGAATGGGGACAGCCAATAAGATCCACTTTATCTGTTGCTGTGAGAATTAAATAAAATATCATGTGTAAAGCATCTAGGATAGTGCTTGCACATAGTAGTCATATAAAATTTTTAATCCTTTTCTCTTTCATGTCTTTTCCAATCAAACTTGTGAGTGGTGAGTCTCACTTTCTTTATTGGTAAAGTGAGGCTCACTTTATATGCCTTTCTATGTAATTTGTTTGCTGTTGTTCAGTCTCTAAATCGTGTCTGCCTCTTTGTGACCCCATGGATTGCAGCGCACACTATCTCCCCAAGTTTGCTCAAATTTATGTCCATTGAGTCAGTGATGCTATTGAAGCATCCCATCCTCTGCCACCCACTTCTTTTGCCTTCAATCTTTCCCAGCATCAGGGTCTTTTCCAGTGAGTCAGTTCTTCACATCAGATGGCCAAAACATTGGAAATTTGTGGAACGAAATCAGTCGTTCCAGTGAATATTCAGGGTTGATTTCCTTTAGGATTGATTGGTTAGATCTCCTTGCTGTCCAAGGGACTCTCAAGAGTCTTCTCCAGCACCATGGTTTGAAAGCATCAATTCTTTGGCACTCAGACTTGTTTATGGTCCAACTCTCACTTCCATACATGACTACTGGAATAGACATAGCTTTGACTATATGCACCTTTGTTGGTAAAGTAATGTCTCTGCTTTTAAATACACTGTCTAGGTTTGTCATAGCTTTTCTTCCAAGGAGCAAGCGTCTTTTAATTTCATGGCTGCAGTCACTGTCCACAGTAATTTTGGAGCCCAAGAAAATAAAATCTATCACTGCTTCCACTTTTTCCCTTCTATTTGCCACGAAGTGATGAGACTGGATGCCATGATCTTCATTTTTTGAATGTTGAGTTTTAAGCCAGCTTTTGCACTCTCCTCTTTCACCTTCATCAAGAGGCTTTTTAGATCCTCTTCACTTTCTTCTGTTAGAGTGGTATCATCTGCATATCTAAGGCTGTTGATATTTTTCCTAGCCACCTTGATTCCAGCTTGTAATTAATCCAACCCAGCATTTCACAGGATATACTCTGCATGGAGGTTAAATAAACAAGGTGACAAAAAAAAATTGTCATAAAACTTTCGCAATTTTGAGCCAGCCATTTGTTCCATATAAGGTTCTAACTGTTGCTTCTAACTGTTCTAACTGCTGTTTCTGACCCACATACAGGTTTCTCAGTAGATAGGTAAGGTGACCTGGTACTCCTATCTCTTTAAGAATTTTCCACAGTTTGTTGTGAGCCACACAAAGGTTTTGCTGTGTCAATGTAGCAGAAGTAGATGTTTTTCTGGAATTCCCTTGCTTTCTTTATGATCCAACAAATGTTGACAATTTGATCTCTGGTTCCTCTACCTTTTATAAACCCAGCTTGTACTCTGGAAGTTCTCAGTTCACATACGGCTGAAGTGTAGCTCAAGGGGTTTTGAGCATAATCTTACTTGCATGAGAAATGAATGCAATTGTCCAGTAGTTTGAACATTCTTTGGCATTGCTCTTTTTTGAGATTGGAATGAAACTGACATTTTCCCATCCTGTGGCCACTGCTGAGTTTTCCAGATTTCCTGGCATATTGAGTGCAGCACTTTAATAGCATCATCTTTTAGGATTTGATAGCTTAGCTGGAATTCCGTCACCTACACTAGCTTTGTAGTAATGCTTCCTAAGGTCCTCTTGACTTCACACTCCAGGATGTCTGGTTCTGGGTGAGTGACCACACCATCGTGGTTATATGGGTCATTAAGATCTTTTTTGTATAGTTCTTCTGTATATTCTTTCCACCTCTTAATTGCTTCTTCCTCATTTAGGTCCTTGCCATTTCTGTCTTTTCTTGTGCTCATCTTTGTATGAAATTTTCCCTTGGTATCTATAATCTTCTTGAAGAGATCTCTAGTCTTTCCCATTCTATGTTTGCCTCTATTTCTTTGCATTGTTCACTGAATAAGGCCTTCTTATCTCTCCTTGTTATTCTCTGGAGCTCCACATTTAGTTGGGTTTATCATTCCCTTCCTCTCTTGCTTTTTGCTTCTCTTTTTTCCTCAGTTATTCGTAAATAAGCCTCCTCAGACAACCACTTTGCCTTCTTGCATTTCTTTTTCTTGGGTATGGTTTTGGTCAATGCCTCCTGTACAGTATTATGAACTTCTGTCCATCATTTTTCAAGCACTCTATCAGATCTAATCTCTAGAATCTATTTGCCACCTCTACTGTATAATCATAAGGTATTTTAATTAGGTCATATCTCAATGGCCTAGTGGTTTTCTATACTTTCTTCAATTTAAACCTGAATTTTTAATAAGTAGCTGATGATCTGAGCCACAGTCAGCTGCATGTCTTGTGTTTGTTGACTGTATAGAACTTCTCCATCTTCAGCTGCAAAGAATATAATCAATCTGCTTTCGATATTGAACATTTAGTGATTTCCGTATGTAGAGTTGTCCGTATGTAGAGTTGTGTTGTTGGAAAGTGTGTTTGCTATGACAAAAGTGTTCTCTTGACAAAACTCTGTTAGCCTTTGCCCTATTTCATTCTATCTTATATAGGGGTTCAAATAAGAAAAGAAAACACAGGAACATATACAGTCGTGTGTGTGTGTGTGTGTATATGCGCATACATATGAAAATGCTTTTAATAGTATAACAACAAATTGTGAAACTCTTTGGGATATTGAATGAGATTCTTCTTAAGGTCCTTTAAAATTTAGTTTCTTCTATAAAATGTATATTATTGTTACTATGCTTGTTATTCTTAGAACTTTACTTTTAAATAGATTATTTTCTGTAACTTTAAATTAATTTGCATATTAGTGTTTGCTTTATAAATGTCTCCACCTTATGCCATCTTTGAAGCACCTAGGTATCTTGCCAATTATATTAGAACTTTATGACCATGTGGTTGATATTGACATCTTGAGAGATATTTCTTTCTTTGGTTCCTCCCACACGCCCAGTTAATACAGATAATTCAAACTAGATGACCTGATAAGGTATGTACCATGTAGATGCATCAACACAAGTCTGTTTTAATTTCTGAAAAATGCAATGCACTTCTGTAAATACATGGCTGTGTAAGTGTTCCTATAAATGTATGAACATATTACATACAGTATTTGTCTGTGTTAATTATTTCATTGATTTCTTCAGCATACATTCATTGTGCTGTTGTAAAACCCAGACTTTATGAGTCTGGGTTTCAAGTCTTAGTCCTGTTACCAGTTATATAACATTAAGTAAATGCCTAGCCTCTCCATTCCTCAGTTTTCTCATCTGCAAATTAGTGACAATATTAGTACCTTTTTTGGTCCATTTGAGCCACTACAACATAATAGCATCTACTAGATGGCCTATGGAAAACAAAAGTTTGTTGCTAACAGTTTCAGAGTCTGAGAAGTTCAACATCAAGGCACCAGCAGTTTCCATGTATGGTGAGGGCCTGCTTAATCATAGACAGCTATCCTCACTGTAAGCAGGAGTGGCAGAAGGGACAAGATAGCTCTCTGGGGTCTCTTTCATAAAGCACTAATCCCAAGCAAGAGGGTCCTCCCATCAGAGCTAATCACCATCCAAAGTTTCCACCTCCTAAAACAATCTCCTTGAGGGTTAGGAATTCAACATATGAATTGTATGGGGACACAAATATTCAGCCTATAGCAGTACCTAACTCACAGTGTTGTTGTGAGGAATAAATATAATAATAATACACACGAAACAGTGAGGACATTGCGTATCTGGCTTTTGGGTCTAGACAGAATTAGCTATTATAATTATCAGGCACCTAATTTTTGATAGAAGCTCTCTCATATGTTGAGCAAAACAGATGAATTTCTTGCTCTTACAGTCTAGTAGTCTAGCAGCCAGGGTGGAAGATACATCAAAAATAAGATAATTTCAGATGGTAATAAATACTGTGGAAAAGAAAGGAAATAATTCTTTGGTTGTAGCGAAGGCTGACTCTAGATTTCACGATCAGTGAAGGCTTTTTTGAGAAGATGACCCTTGAGTTGAATTTTGCATGATAAGAAGGAGCCATTCACAAAACAATCTGATGGAGAAGCAATCTGGGGAAAGGGAAAAGCATTTTCAGAAACCTGAAAACATGCACAAGTCTCAGAGTTAAACACTGAGAAAGGCTGAATAATATAATCAATGTATAAACTAATAAGTGAGGAATGAGTCTTGCTGACACATAGAAGCCACAGTTAAAATTTTAAATATATTCTAACTATAATCATTTATGTATTTGCATGTGAATATCTGTAATATTTTTCCTTGTAATGGAAAAGCTTGCATTAGGTAATATCCAACATAGATCTGCTGTATATCTACATATGACAATGACCTTGTTATAATGAGATTCCTGTGTAGTGTTGTTGTTTTTCTTTCTAGACTGTGGCATGTGTTTTAAGTGAGCCATCTGGGGAATCTGACAACAGTGTTTTGCATGTAAAGCTGAATGTCCTGCAGCAAAATTTCTCAGCATCCTAAGACACTCTAGTGTGAATGTGATTTAAACCATTTTTTTCAAACCTATAGATCGGCAGTTGTCATTTTCAGCTCCTCAGGGTTCAGGCCATTTGCCAAGATGACAATAGCATTAACTTATTGCTATTATTGGTATTAATAGCTCTAATAATACCTGCCTGATGACTCCAGCGCTGAGTTACCTCAAAGCTAGTGGGAAATAATGGCTAAAATGATCATAAAACTCTTTTCAAATATCCCATGTGTGCATGCTCAGTCACTCAGTCATGTCTGACTTTGCAAACCCATGGACTGTATAGCCCACCAGACTCCTCTGTCCAGGGATTATCTTAGGAAGAATACTGGAGTATTGTACTAGAGTGGGTTGCCATTTCCTTCTCCAGGTTTCAAATATCTCCATGTAATGCTAAATGATTACAAGTGGAAGAGTAGATGTTGTAGATTCCAGTGGAACACCTGGTGTGATCCAGATGAGAAGCAAACATTAGCTTTGAAAGAGGTCCAGGGGCTCAGACTCACCATGAAGTTTATTTTTGTCAATGTTAGTAACTCCACTTTTGAAAACGAAAGGGGAATCATTTCTCCAAGGATGAGAGAGAAAGAAGATGTTGCCATCCCAAATCTGAACAATGCCTTTCAGGTTTCTCTGGCTGCTCTTACTACTCTTAGCAGTTCTTCTCACCTGCCAAATATCATGGCTCTGGTGGCATCAACAAATGGCTTCACCTTTGCTAACATTATAACAGCTCAGCAGCCATCTAGCTACTAATTGTAAAGCATAATAGTACCTGGTTTACAGACCGTAACGAAAAAATCTCTTCACCTTCTAGATACGGGAAGGATACAGACAAGGTACCAGAGACTGAAGCAATAGAAATACGGAGACTTGGTCTCAGTAAAACCTATTCTTGGCTGTGAGAACACTCTAAAGTTCTCTGTATGATGAAACTGTTAATACATACTTCATTCAGTTCTTATCTGTGTGTATACATGTGTGTGTGTGTGTGTGTATGTATATGTGTGTATACATATATATGTATGTATGTGTGTATCTATGCATATGTATAAAGCAGAGTTTATTTGGATTATTTTTTAGAAGTTTTATTGGCATATAGTTCTTTACAATGCTGTGCTAGTTTCTACTGTACAGCAAAGTGAATCAGCTGTATGTATACATATATCCCCTCTTTTATGCATTTCCTTCTCATTCAGGTCACCACAGAGCTCCATTCAGTTCTGATGCAAATCAATAGGTCTTGTTTATAAAACTGTCTAAGGAAAAATTCATTGCTCTTTACTCGCAAACTCCAAACACTTCTGACACCAGCTGCATGAGATTTCCCACATGAGGCAATTCTGACACTAACTGCCTGGAGTTAGCACAGATCCCACAGCTTAAAGGTTCAGTCCCACAAAGCTGCTCCCCATTCAGATGCTGATCATAAAAAGTGGGTCCCCAGGTTACCCATACTTCTGACCAACTTGACTGACCAACTCAGAAATCCCCATGACCCCTCTTCAGGTTCAGTCATTTGCTAGAATAGCTCACGGAACTCAGAAAAACTTTACCTATATTAAACAATTTATTATATAATAAAGGATATTATCAGGGAGAGGGAAATTTCCTCCTTCACTTCTGTTGTGTTCTTGTGGCTAAACTAATAATAAAATTTACACTGCACAGCTTAACAGGAGAAAAAGTAATTTTAAACTGCATACACAGAGGTCTCATAGAGATAGGACCTAAAAAGTGGCTGGAGCAGAAGCTTTTATACTTTATATACAAAGAAACAATAAATTTTTGAAGAATGGAGATGATAAAGAAACGTAGGCTTTGGGTTTTGATTGGTGAAGAATCTAAACAGAAGGCGGGCTTGGGCTGGTCAGTGAAAGTACTAAGGTTTCTTTATACACACTTCTTGGTCCTGGATTCTCTATCTCTGGCAATAAGGATGTCCTTTTATCTCCAGATGCAGGAATGTGTAACTTTCACATGAGAAATTTATTTCCTGCTTTGAAAGAGACAGAAAGGAGCATAAGAATGTTTGTACTAGATTAACCACTTTTAAGTAACTTTAAGTCAAATAATAGATGTGCCTTTAGGCACATTTTGGGGCCACCTCCCCTGGGCCCCAAAAGTATGATAAAGGATACAGATGAATAGTCAGATGAGGAGATATATAAGGCAAGGTCTGCAGGTGTCCCAAAGGCAGGAGTTTCTGTTCCTGTGAAGATGGGGTGCATCCTTTCAAGGATGAAAAAGGATGTTTTCATCAAACTGGAAATGTTCCAAAGCTCATATTTAGGGATTTTTATGGAAGCTTCATCATGTAGACATGCTTGATTATTACTTTGTCTTCCAGACCTCTCCCCTGGCCGAAGGTGTCACTGAAAGTTCCAAGCTCCTAATCATGACTTGGTCTCTCTGGTGACTAGTCCCATCCAGGGGCCCACAAGGAGTCATCTCATTATAACAAAAGATACTCCTCTCGAGCAAGAAATTACAGGAGTTTTAGGACCTTGTGTCAGGAATAAGGGCCAAAGACCAAATATTAGTAGGAATTTTGGACAGATCCATGTATATGGATAGATATACAGATATAGCTGCTGCTGCTGCTGCTGCTGCTGCTAAGACACTTCAGTCAAGTCCGAGTCTGTGAGACCCATAGATGACAGCCCACCAGGCTCCTCTGTCCCTGGGATTCTCCAGGCAAGAATACTGGAGTGGGTTGCCATTTCCTTTTCCATAGATATAGCTATGTAGATGTAATTTCGCAAAGCTCTTAAGTAATGAATTTCCAAGTGTTTTAAAATGTGAGTTATTTATGTGGAATATAGCTTTTGACAGTATGGTTTCAGGAGTCTTGCAGTCCCTGGTTTCAATGTCAGCTCTCTTGTGTGTTAGCTCTGAGGCATTGGATGGTTCCTACAATTCTCAGTGTCAGTTTTATTGCCTGTAAATGGGGGGTGGGGTGGGGGGGTGGAATGGTGATAGTGTTATAGGAGTTCAGTGGAACATATAGCACCTAGCATATATGCATCTGGCCTATAATATGCAATGGGAAAAGTCTGACAGCGTCTGTTACTGCTTTTGTTGTTTTAATTATCAGCCTTAAAAAAGAAAAGCCAAATATGGTATCCACTGTTCACAAAAAGCTGTGTTAATAATATGCATCAACTTTCAGAGCAATGGAGCTCAAATCTGAGTATGACTGAAAATGCAAAACTTCCCACAAATCATGATTCATTTGTCTGGAGAAACCTACACATTTTAACTTTTAGCACGTACTACAGGTGATTCTGGTGTTTAAGAAATAATATCTTGGAATTAATACCAAAATTCACTTCCTATATCCTTCCTAAGGCTTTCAAAACAGACTCCTTATCATCAGAATGTATTTTAGAAAAAGGGCTTGGCAACAAGGTTTGAGTTTGAAACCTCACTATTAACTCATCCTCACTATTAACTCCAGAAAGTTCATCTAGAGTTTGTTTCTGCAATCTATACACATCTTTAGCTTGTGGCTATCATGACTGAAGTACAAAACCTACCGGTTTAAAAGCTCCTTGAATTTTTCTGAAGACAAGGCCTACAATTCATTAGAAGGTACAAAGTTATGGCTCTTTAACTAAAGTGAATTGGGAGAGAGATCAAGAGGGAAATATATTTGTGTGGAGTTTTGTTTAAAGAAAAAGAGAAAGAGACCAAAAATAACGAGTTTCAGCCTCATGTGTTCTTCACCCATACAGCTTAGAACTATGCTCTTTTTCTTGGTAACAGATGCCTGTGACAGGAAAGAACTGCATATAGTAATCTATTTGGCATGAACACAGTGAGGTTTTTACCATAACTTAAATTAGTCAAGGTTTCAATTTTACCTTAACAGACCATACCTTACCTTACCTTACCTTACCTTACCTTTACCTTAATAGACCATAACAAGAGGTAGTGCACCCTTGATTTCTTGCAATTTTTCTCTTTCCCACAAAATTGTGGATTAAAGATGAATGTTGTGTGTTTGCATAGGATTAAAATCTATTAGTGGCACCTAGTGTTCAGATAGTTGTTGTTTTTTTTTTAATCTTTTCACAGCTAACATTCATCTGTCACTTAATAATATTTTTCTGGTACTTTTATTTTCTGAATCCCCTCAGTGATTTATGTGTTCATGAACCGCCACTGAGCACACTTACTACCCAGCAGTCAGCACGGGACGACACCCATGGAATAAAGACAGGCGCTAAGCCTCAGTCATTTTGAGGATGTTCACTACTGCCAATGCACTGCAGTATCTGCTGTGAGGTGTCCCCAGGTCCATAGCTCTGCTTCCTAAAATTAAGGCAACAGGCAGGGTTAGAGCTGGTTTCACTGTTGAACAGAACTGGGTTAGCATCCTAAACCTGCCTCCTGCTGGCTAGAAAACCATGAGTGGGAAATGAATTGCTGTAAGTTTCAGGTTACGTTATTCATCTATGTGTAATGTATATGCATGCTAAGTTGCTTCAGTCATGTCTGATTTTTTGTGACACTATGGACTTGTGTCCCGCCAGGCTCCTCTATCCATGAGATTCTCCAAGCAAGAACTCTGGAGTGGGTTACCATGCCCTCCTCCAGGGGATCTTCCCAACCCAGGGATTGAACCCAGGGTTCTTACGTCTCCTGCACTGGCAGGTGGGTTCTTTACCATTAGTGCCACCTGGGAAGCCCCGATATACTGTAATAGTAAGTACAAAATTCATAGGGTTGTGGTAAGGAATAAATGAGATAATGATAAATACTTTTTTAATATTAGTAGTAATGTCTGTTAGTGCCTATTAGAAGTCCTAATAGATCTAAGCATCTAGAAGTGTTTATTAAAAATGAATCTTTTTAAGTCCTGTCCAGACAAAGGGATAAGGACCTCTGTAAGTGATTCCTATGCATATACTGTAGTTGGAGGTCACAATTTCTATGCACTTCAGATTAGGAAGTCATCCTTTTTATGCACACTACAATTTTAGACCAACTCTGTTTAAATATGTTGTTTCACTGGTACGTCACCTCTGCTTTGAAGAGTGCTTCACTTCAGTTCAGTTCAGTCGCTCAGTCAGGTACAACTCTTTATAACTCCATTGTCTGCAGCACACCAGGCTTCCTTGTCCATTACCAGCTCCCAGAGCTTGCTCAAACTCATGTCCATTGAGTCAGTGATGCCATACAACCATCTCATCCTCTGTTGTCCCCTTCTCCTCCTGCGTTCAATCTTTCCCAACACCAGGGTCTTTTCAAATGAGTCCATTCTTCACATCAGGTAGTCAAAATATTGGAGCTTCAGCATCAACATCAGTCCTTCCAATGAATATTCAGGACTGATTTCCCTTAGGATGGACTGGTTGGATCTCCTTGCAGTCCAAGGAACTCTCAAAAGTCTTCTTCAACACCACAGTTCAAAAGCATCAATTCTTTGGCACTCAGCTTTCTTTTTTTTTTTTTTTTTAATTTTATTTTACTTTTAAACCTGAAACACTGTATTAGTTTTGCCAAACATCAAAACGAATCTGCCACAGGTATACATGTGCTCCCCATCCTGAACCCTCCTCCCTCCTCCCTCCCCATACCATCCCTCTGGGTCATCCCAGTGCACCAGCCCCAAGCATCCAGTATCGTGCATTGAACCTGGACTATCAACTCATTTCATACATGATATTACACATGTTTCAATGCCATTCTCCCAAATCATCCCACCCTCGCCCTCTCCCACAGAGTCCATTAGACTGTTCTATACATCAGTGTCTCTTTTGCTGTCTCGTACATGGGGTTATTGTTACCATCTTTCTAAATTCCATATATATGCGTTAGTATACTGTATTGGTGTTTTTCTTTCTGGCTTACTTCACTCTGTATAATAGGCTCCAGTTTCATCCACCTCATTAGAACTGATTCAAATGTGTTCTTTTTAATGGCTGAGTAGTACTCCATTGTGTATATGTACCACAACTTTCTTATCCATTCATCTGCTGATGGACATCTAGGTTGCTTCCATGTCCTGGCTATTATAAACAGTGCTGTGATGAACACTGGGGTACACGTGTCTCTTTCCCTTCTGGTTTCCTCAGTGTGTATGCCCAGCAGTGGGATTGCTGGATCATAAGGCAGTTCTATTTTCAGTTTTTTAAGGAATTCAGCTTTCTTTATTTTTTTTTAATTTATTTTTATTTTACTTTATTTTTTAACTTTACAATATTGTATTGGTTTTTCCACACATCAAAATGAACCCACCACAGGTATACATGTGCTCCCCATCCTGAGCCCTCCTCCCTCCTCCCTCCCCATACCATTCCCCCGGGTCATCCCAGTGCACCAGCCCCAAGCATCCAGTATCATGCATCGAACCTGGACTGGCGACTCGTTTCATATATGATATTATACATGTTTCAATGCCATTCTCCCAAATCATCCCACCCTCTCCCTCTCCCACAGAGTCCAAAAGACTGTTCTATACATCATTGTCTCTTAGAGTCCAACTGTCACATCCATACATGACTACTGGAAAAACCATAGCTTTGACTAGATGGACCTTTGTCAGCAAAGTAATGTCCCTGCTTTTTAACATGCTGTCTAGGATTGTCATAGCTTTTCTTCCAAGGAGCAAGCGTCTTTTAATTTCATGGCTGAAGTCACCATCTGCAGTTATTTTAGAGCCCAAGAAAATAAAGCCTCTCACTGTTTCCACTGTTTCCCATCTATTTGCCATGAAGTAATGGGACCAGCTGCCTTGATCTTAATTTTTTGAATGTTGAGTTTTAAGCCAGATTTTTCACTCTCCTGTTTCACTTTCATTAAGAGGCTGCTCAGTTCCTCTTCGCTTTCTGCCATAAGGATGGTGTCATCTGCATATCTGAGGTTATTGATACTTCTCCAGGCAATCTTGATTCCAACTTGTGCTTCATCCAGCCTGGCATTTCACATGATGTACTCTGCATATAAGTTAAATAATCAGGATGACAATATACAGCCTTGACTTCAATGCCTTTGGTGGAGTCAGTAAAGCAAAAGTAGAGGTTTTTCCAGGACTCTTGCTTTCTCAATGATCCAACAATGTTGGCAATTTGATCTCTGATTCCTCTGCCTTTTATAAATCCAGCTTGAACATCTGGAAGTTCTTGGTTCACGTACTTTTGAAGTCTCACTTGGATGATTTTGAGCATTACTTGGCTAGCATGTGAGATGAGTACAATTGTGTGGTAGTTTGAACATTCTTTGGTATTGCCTTTCTTTGGGATTGTAATGAAAACCAGCATTTTCCAGTCCTGTGGCTACTGAGTTTTCAAAATTTTCTGGCATATTGACTGCAGCACTTTAACAGCATCATCCTTTACGACTTGAAATAGCTAAGCTGGAATTCCATCACCTCCACTAGCTTTCTTCCTAATGATGCTTCCTAAGGCCCACTTGCCTTCAGACTCCAGGGAGTCTGGCTCTAGGTGAGTAATCACACCATTGTGGTTATCTGGGTCATTAAAATCCTTTTTTGTATCATTCTTCCATTTATTTTTGCCACCTTTTCTTAATACCTTCTGCTTCTGTTAGGTCCATACTGTTTCTGTCCTTTATTGTGCCCATCTTTGCATGAAATGTCCCCTTGGTATCTCTAATTTTCTTGAAAAGATCTCTAGTCTTTCCCATTCTATTGTTTTCCTCTATTTTTTTGCACTGATCACTTAGGCAGTCTTTCTTATCTCTCCTTGCTATTCTTTGCAACTGTGCATTCAGATGAGTATATCTTTGCTTTTCTCTTTTGCCTTTCACTTCTCTTCTTTTCACAGCTATTTGTAAGGCCTCCTCAGACAACCATTTTGCCTTTTTGCATTTCTTTTTCTTGGGGATGGCTTGATCACTGCCCTCTGTACAGTGTCATGAACCTCATCTGTAGTTCTTCAGGCACTCTGTCTATCAGATCTAATCCCTTGAATCTGTCACTTCCAATGTAAAAGTGTAAGGTATTTGATTTAGGTGATACCTGAATGGTCTAGTGGTTTTCCCTACTCTCTTCAATTTAAGTCTGTATTTTGCAATAAAGAGTTCATGATCTGAGCCACAGTCAGCACCTGGTCTTGTTTTTTCTGACTGTATAGAGCTTCTCCATCTTTGGCTGCAAAGAATATCATCAGTCTGATTTTGGTATTAACCATCGGGTGATGTCCATGTGTAGCGTCATCTCTTGTGTTGTGGGAAAAGGATATTTGTTATGACTATGCATCCTCTTGGCAAAACTCTGTTAGCCTTTGCCCTGTTTCATCTTGTACTCCAAGGCCTGTTACTCCAGGTATCTGTTTTCTTCCTACTTTTGCATTCAGGTCCCCTATGATGAAAAGGACATGTTTTTTTGGTGTTACTTCTAGAAGGTCTTGTAGGTCATCAAAGAATTGTTCAACTTCAGCTTCTTCAGCATTAGTGGTTGGAGCATAAACTTGATTACTATGATCATTCTGTCATTTTTGAGATTGCACCCAAGTACTGCATTTCGGACTCTTGTGGGCTACTCCATTCCTTCAAAGGGATTCTTGCCCATTGTAAAAGATATAATGACAAAATGTGGTCCACTGAAGAAGGGAATGACAATCCACTTCAGTATTCTTGCCTTGAGAATCGCATGAACAGTATGAAAAGGCAAAAGATATGACACTGAAAGATGAACTCCCCAGGTCGACAGGTGCCCCATATGCTACTGGAGAAGAGTAGAAAAATAACTTCAGAAAGAATGAAGAGATGGATCCAAAGTGAAAGCAACGCCCAGGTATAGATGTGACTGATGATGGAAGTAAAGTCCAATGGTGTAAAGAATAATATTGCATAAGAACTTGAAATGTTAGGTCCATGAATCAAGGTAAATTGGAAGTGGTCAAACAGGAGACAGCAAGAGTGAACATTGATATTTTAGGAATCAGTGAACTGAAATGGACTGAAATGGGTACATTTAATTCAGATGAACAGTGTTTGGCATATAGTAAGGACTCAACAAATCATGCATAAGTAATAAACAAATCTGGTATTTCTTATTCCTTCCTGTTTGTGATTGCTGCTTCCAATTTCCTGCTGCTGCTACTGTTAAGTCATTTCAATTGTGTCCAACTCTGTGTGACCCCATAGATGGCAGCCCACCAGGCTCCCCCATCCCTGGGATTCTCCAGGCAAGAACACTGGAGTGGGTTGCCATTTCATTCTCCAATGCATGAAAGTGAAAAGTGAAAGTGAAGTTGCTTAGTTGTATCGGACTCTTAGCAACCCCGTGGACTGCAGCCTACCAGGTTCCTCTGTCCATGGGATTTTCCAGGCAAGAGTACTGGAGTGGGGTGCCATTGCCTTCTCCATCCAATTTCCTAGACCACAAGAATTCAACTATCCCGTGTGTGGGGGTGGGAAGGGCACACCTCTTACATATATCTTACAACCAGCAGAGGTGAATTCTTCTGCGTTCTTCTTACTCTTTCACTGCAGTTATATTTATGTCATTTACAACCACCCAGAGTTCTAGGTGTCAGCACTTTCACCATCCCATTTCACATATAAAGACCCAAGGCTTGGAAATGAATTTTCTTGTCTAGACTTACACATCATTAAAGTCCACAAGCAGGATTCTAACCCAGTCAGTCTCTCTTCAGGTGCTGTGCCCTGAATGAAATGTTGTTTCTTCATGCGTGCAGCCATGGACTGAGTATAGATTCTACCTACTGTCAAGTCGTTTGTTCATGAGGAAGTACTATTTATTTCACCATTCACACTTCTGTTTAACAGCTATTTATCCAGCCCAGCTAGAAGTATACAAACTATACAAGGTTTCTGCCTTCACAGAAACTTTGAAATTATGTAAAATCCCATAACTCATGCCACTCTTACCCCCTAGTTTTAGCATCTATCGGCAATTCTTGCCTGAATTAATTCTATCATGATAGCTGTCACCCTGTGATTTTCCAATTCTGTCATTTCTTTTACATTTATTAGTTGACATTTTACTCCAGGGACTTCCATGGTGGCTCAGACAGTAAAGAAATCTGCCTGCCGTGCTGAAGACCTGAGTTCTATCCATGGGTCAGGAAGATCCCCTGGAGGATAGAATGGCTACCCACTCCAGTGTTCTTGCCGGGAGAATTCCATGGACAGAGGAGCCTGGCAGGCTACAGTCCATGGGATCTCAAAGAGTTGGACATGACTGAGCATCTAACACATTCACTTATTTTTTACAGTTTTCATTTACTCAAAGGAAGAACTTTCTTTTCGTCCCCTTTATTCATTTGTTTTTAAATCTATTTATATAAAGTATAACCATTTACTTAATAGATTTTAATGCATTGCTATCTTTATTTTATTGTTGTGGTTGTTGTTGCTCAAGTTGTCCCAGATTAGACTAGTGGAAATACTTTTAATCTGACTTCTGTGTCCTTTGGCCCAGCTCCATCATTTCTGGACATACCTTACTTTCTGACACAACAAAATGCTGCAGGTCATTGTGTTCTTTCCCTGTTGCAGTCCTGGAATCAGACATTTCTCCAAGGATCCTTGGTTCCTTTAGCAGTTAATGGGTTCTAAAAACCAAGATATGGTTGCTAAACTAGCTCATTGCCACTGGAATATGGCTCTTCCCAGGTTCTCCAAGTGGATATAAACATTTATGTATACATATATACATACATTTATAAATATATATACATATATGCATATATACGTGTGTGTGTTTATATCAAACTATATGTATTAAAAATAGAAATTCATCTCACTGTTACTCATTCCAATCTAACAAAAGGTTTTCTCTAGTTTTTTTTTTTTTTTCATTTACAATGTTATATCTCCCTTCCCTCCTATTATCTTTCAAAATATGTGTGCATGTGCTCAATCCCCTGTATATAGTCCATCTTCTCACCCTACTGGGCTACCACACAGCTAGGACACCCTCTTCACACAGCTCTCAAACCAGATGGTCACTGCCCCAACCAGACAGTCACCTCACTTGAGCCTAGACCTGACTGCTTTCCAAGAAAAAAAAAGGGGAGAAGGGAAGCTTGAAACAGTATGCTTATTAAATTAATACTATTATTTTCAGTGATGAAGACAGGCAAAAAAACCTAAGAGGCAAACCTGCTGTGACCACTACTCTGAGCCACCACAGACATTTCCTACTAAAGATTAGCAGTCAGTCAACGCCCCCCACCTTTGCCTTGTAGGCCCTGTAAAATTTATGTGGGATGACTAATGTAAAAATAATGCACATTATTGCCCCCCAAATTCCCCAAATTCTTAAATCACAAATGGAGGGGAAGGGTAAGTTGCAAATCAAATTCATTATGATCTTGTATATCATCTGATTTGAATCCACTAATTATAAGAAAATCTATTTGTTGCAATCACTCTTAATGACACCTTTAAAAGACAGAGGGAAGAGAGAATATGAAGGATTGCCTTTAGAGGTATAACTGGACAGCTCTAATTAACTACACTCCACATAAAAGGGTCCCTTCATTACCTAATTATGTTTGCAATTATTCCTCCTGCTCTTTAAGTGAGAAGGTACAAATGTTGGAAAGCAAGGTGGTAAACATGAAAGTTAGGCTTGGAAAATTAGTTTGGGATTTACAATGTTTGGGGAGTAGGCAGGTAGGTGGAGAATTTTTTATGAAAGCAAACAAGAACCTTAGACTAGTCTGGTCAACTAATTGGCACAAATTAAAAGAAAATCTGCTTAAGTTGTGTGTCTGCTTACAAAACACCTTGTTTTCCCTCTCTCTTATTTTTTAAATGAAGCAAGTAGCTCACATGTAAAGTGAACCAGACAGCTCCCAGGTGCAATTGTCTTCTGAGAGAAGAGAAATGAGATTCTTCAGGAAAATAAAAATGTTTCATGCCTCTCTTTCATCTTCTGAAAGGTTACTTTTAAAAGTTAACTCCTGAAGAGAAACAGATGTGTCCAGAAATTAAGTATTCAGCGCCAGACCAGGAGAAATTCTCTGTGCCTGGTATTGAAATGGAAAAAGTGGCTTTATTTCCTTCAACAAGGTCCAGGAATTATTTTTAAGGGGGAGATAGGAAAGGGAGGAACGGGGCCCGTCCTCGCGGTTTTGTTTTCAGTCACAGTGGCCCTGACAGACTGTCAGGTGTATCAGGACAAAACACCTGCCTCCGCTTGTTGGTATTCCCGTCATGCGCACTCTGACGGATGTATAGAACGAACGTGTCTTCTGTCTCTTTTTCTCTTGATCAAATGAGGTTTATTGCAAATATATCTTCATTTTATTCAGGAGATATTTCCTCATCTTTAGCCAATGTCCCCTGGAAATCAGACCACAATTTTCACTGGAAAATGGAGTCATTTTCAGCTGACATACTTTGAAAGCTAATTTAAAGGTGCACATGTATGACAGAATAATCAGAATAAATACCTGGATCAAGAATCTGAATGATTATGTGTGATGATTTTCTGCATTTTAACAAAAACAGCCATGTTTAATTCCTCATTGTTATAGGAAAAGGAAAGCAATAATTCCCCCACTGACATATTTGAAGCTCTTCTTTCACTTCTGTCTCTATACATAAACATTCCCAAAGGTCCTAGGTTCTCCATTCTCTGTGTTTTTTCTCCCGTTGTGCATCTCTTGTTCCACACTTGGGCTCACACCTGTTCACTTTCAATTGCACACTGGTTATTTCTGTATTATGGTGACCTTTCACCTGAGTCCAAACATTCCCAAAGTATGCACCTTCAAGAAAAATATATTTTCTCCTGTATTCACCAAGAATGTAAACTTAAAGGTCAGGCTTGATTTTCTTTGCAATTCCTGCAAATTTTTCCAAAACTTCCTTCAGCTTTTCTAGATGATTTCCACTGATATTGTTCTAGTTATAACCCTAACCATCTCAAAGATACTTGGTCATATCCTCTCTCTCATTTCTACTTACTACCTTACTTACTACTTCCTACTTACGACTAATTCAAACTCTCTGTGCCACAACATTCTCATTAAAAATCGAATCCATAGAGACCCTCTATAATATTTAGGCATGCAAACAACTCTAAGAAAACCATTTACTCAAACAAATGTAGTTATTATTCCCACAGCTCATCTCTCAGCGAGTAAACTCCTCACATTTGCTGCCTGAGATATGTTTATTTTTCTAAAAGATGAACATGGTTATTTCATTCAACTGCCAAAAGAATCCTAATTTTATAATAAAGTAAGACCATACTTCTTAACTTTCCTGAGAGTGTAAACCAGTACATCTTTCCAAAAATTCTGCAATATAGCAAAAACAATCAACACTTGCTAAGCATTCACCATCCCTTGCTTGTACAATACATGAGGCAGTTCTTGCCTATTTTTTCTCTATTAACATCTAAAGTTGTATCTTTATTAAATCTTCCTAATATTAAAATCAAACAGATTTGAATAACATTAAAAAGCATATGGTATTAACATATTATAACACATATTATCTCCTACTTGTTGCAAAGATTCTTCAGGAAAGAAATCCTGTGTAATTCACTTAGCTGTTACCTGTGACATTTCACACCCATAGGCATTCAGTAAATACTTACTGAATCACCATTGCTTTAGATTCTACCGAGGTAATGATATGCCTCATTAAATATGACATTATAATCATACTATCCTGTGTGAATTTTGAAATGAGGATACTTTCAAGTTATTTAGTTTCTTGTGTGCATGCATGCATGCTCAGTCACTTCAGTCATGCCCAACTCCTTGTGACTCTATGGACTGTAGCCTGCCAGGCTCCTCTGTCCATGATATTCTCCAAGCAAGAATACTGGAATGGGTTACCAAGCCCTCCTCCAGAGGATCTTCCCGACCCAAGGATCAAACCCACATCTCTTATGTCTCCTGCATTGGCAGGCATGTTCTTTACCACTAAGGCCACCTGGGAAGCCCATTTAGTTTCTTAAACTCAAATAACCCAACCAACTGGCTGAAGAGTGAATATGGGTTGTGTGTGTGTGTGTGTGTGTGTGTGTGTGTGTGTAGGGGGTGTTTACACATGCACATAAGGGCAGTGTTGTTTTTCACCTGAATCTTTGTTCCGGTTATTAGTCAATAAAAGATTTCCATACAAATGAACTCTAACTGAAGACTTTGTTAAACCCACAGATAGATAGGTTGGATTGGTTAAAGACTGCACAGTGTTTTTTGATTATCATTATATTAGTAATAGCTAATTTTATTGACTGCTTTAGACATGTCAAGCATGCCCTACATGCTTTTCATGTATTATGTCATTATAGTATGCACCATGGTCCAAAAACCAAGTAGGTAAAAACTATCTAAATCTGTATCCCAGTCTCTCTAAAAGAAATGCCAAAGGGAAAATATATTTTCAATGGAAAGCAAAACTTCTTAAAAATCTTATTTCTCCCCAACATCACTCTCAGTATTTCACATAAGCTTCAGAGACACTCTCCAAACACTTTTCTCACCCAGTGTAAGCTCTGAAATCCATCTCTTCATGTCAGCCCAGATAAGCCCCCTCATCAATTGTATCTCTACTTTCTATCTGTGTGAACTTGGGCAAGTTATTTAAATTCGCTGTCACACAATTTTCTCAGCTGTATAATGAGGATGGCTACCAGTAGTATTTAGCAAAGAACTCAGCTTTAAGAAAAGGTAATCCATTGTTTATACAAGTCTGCTTATCTTTTCTCATACAAGAAGTGTGATAATAGGTGGTGACTGGCCTTGGTTTGGGAAGGGCCTATGTTTCATAATTTTCTGGGTCATTCTCTCATCCTCACAAGATGGTTGTTGCATCTTTAGTCATCATGTCCATAATCAAGGCAAAGGAAGGGAAGAAGAAGGCAGTTTCACTGCTATTTAATGTAAAAGCTTTTCCCAAAGTCCCCAACTGAGGTCCAATTAAAATTCATTGTCCAGAACTGCTGTAAGGGAAGCTTGTACAATGAGTAATTTTCACTGAAAAATTGCCCCCCTAACAAAGCTGAAGCACTGTTAATGAGAAAGAAGGGGGGATATTTAACTAATATTGTCTCCCACCCTACTTTTAGCTTCTCTTGAGGGTGAATGAACTAATATCTGTGTGGTATTTACAAGAGTGCCAGGAAAATAGCAACTGCTCAATACAGGTCAGCTCTTTTTAATAATACGCACTTTCTTCTTCCTCCTTTCTCTTACCCTCTATTTCTGTCACAAGTTACCTTCTACTGTAGCAAATGTAGATCTCACCTCTGATCTGTCTCCCTTGGTCAGCTCTCATTCCTTCCTGGTGTGCACAGTAAGACCTAGATTAGACGAGATATGCTACAAAGAGTCCTGCAAGTAATCTTTTACCAGAAAGAGCAAAGGAGTTTTTGAAAACTCTTGTTGTTGTTATTATTATTATTATTTTGCTCCTGTCACACACTCAAAGGAAAAAAAAAAAGTGGCCCAGGAACCAACCATTGAAAATGCTCATTTATCTAATACCTTTAGCCAGCAGATGAGAGTCAAGATTTGTTCTTCCCCAGGGGCAAGGTGAGGTAAGGATGTGCATAACAAGACACATTAAGGTCACCAATGGTGCTTCTAAACTTTGAAAATAAAAGCTTTCTGAAGTCTATAATTAATAAGCAGTATATTAATTAGGGCACTTCAATCATAGAGGTTCCCCTTCTTCACTTGAATGAATCTTTGATGTGGAGGATCAGGGGAATTATCCTTGACTCCTTTTTATTATACATTCCAGTTCAGCAAAACGGTTGACTGTCACTACACGATCAGCTTATTATTCAAATCCCTCTCTTTTAATAAAATCAGACAGCCTGGTGTCATCCACAAAAAAAAAAAAAGAAAAAAAAAAAACTCATCTCCTATACATTTATCGTTTAGCATAAATGCCATTTGATCCTTACCTGTGGAAACAATGTCATGCCTGGCCTTAGGGCCATCAGTGTGCTTACAGGGAATTAAAGAACCTCTGGCTAAACACATGAATGATTCACAGACAATCGTGATATGCTGGTAACTCAGCGTGTTCATATACAGATAAGTGGGTTTTGGTCTCAGTTCTGAGTCTACACACTGCCTGTCCCCTAGCAGAGCTCTAAAAACTAGGTCATTTTTAAAATTTTTCTCCTATTCATGCATCATAGTTTTGTTAACTTGCTTAGAAAAAAAATATATTTGTTTGGATTTTGGCTTTTTTGGTTTGTTGGGTTTTGTTTTGTTTTCGGAGAACTATGTCCAGTCCTTATATCTACCATTTAGCTATAGGATTAGCATTCTTCCATTCAACTCTAGCCCTGCACCCTGGTGGTGAGCATCTCAGAGGCCAAAATCTAGCTTATAGATGCTCTGTCTGACTCTAACAGAGTAGATAACTCAAACTCATTACGTCAATATAAGCAAACGTTAAAAGTATCGACATCAATAGAATGATTGTGATATCAATAGGATGATTTGCAGGCCTTGAACAGGAAGAAATGAAAGATTATAAATTCATGTTAAGAAGAAAAGAACTCATTATCTGACCAGAACTCTTACTTTCTTATGCGACAATTATTGTTACTATGACAAGATACCTTGCTGGGTAACCTGTTTTCTCCCTTTTGGCTCCCTGGTGTAGCAAGTGTACCTGCCTTAATTAGCTCTACTCTGTGTGCTGTGTCCTTCATTATTTATTAAACGACTTCCTATCGCCTGTACCTGGGTTTATCCTCAAGTCTAGGCTACCTTGAGCAGTCCTTCTTCCCAGCCTTTCTACCGATAAGAATCCTTAAGAGCTGTGTGTTAAGTATATAGCTTAGCCCTCATATTTCATATTCAGTAGGTCTCAAGCACAGCCACTATTTTTTTTTTTCTATTAAGTGCTCCAGGTGATTCTTATCTTTAGCCAAATTTGGAAGCAGTGCCCTAGGTGGTATGATTAATTACTAGTATGATTAATTACCATATCCTGACTTGTCCCACTTCTTCACCTCCCTTTCTGACTAGGTCTACCAGGCATCCTACTTATTTTCAAGGCTGAAAGTTTAAAAAAGAGGTCAGAGAAAACATTTAAGATAATTTCAGTTATATTAAAAATTGAGAGAAATTGTTCTTTTGAAGAATTGATGTGAGTTTTCACCTTTAATGGAGAAAGAGCCATGATATGAAGAAGTAGCCCTCTTTGATTATTTTTTTAATGTTAAAAAAGAAAATTGATACACAGCCACTTTGTCGGGTAGGCATATTATCAAGCATTTAATGTGTGCCATTTTCTCAGTGCTACCACTATTTATAGCTACATCTATGTAATGATAATGGTGTTGTGTGTTAGCAGAGTGTCTCCTAATAATCGGTACTAACGTTCTCAAGACTTTGCAAGTGTCTGATTTTTCACCACTCCATTCTCATGTAGAAATGAGGATGGAAAAGGAAAAAATGTAGGTAAAAATGAACCATTTGGCAAGATGTTTTTAAGGATACAGATTATTTACTCATTTGACAAATACTTATTGAGTATGTGAAAGCATGTTATGTGCAAACCACAGAATGAGGCTGTGGTTTCACAACAGTAGATAAGAAAAAAACATAATCACCCCCTTACTAGAATCCTTACTAGAATCTATGTTCTCATATAGAAGAGAACCTCTTAAAAATTTACTAAAATGTTTAAATCACTGTAGTAAACTATATCAAGGAGAATTTTAAGAAACAATGGTGTGATATTTAATGGAGGGAAATGAGGAAATTTAACAGTGAGTTAAGGTTCCTAACTGATAGTTGGAACATTTATCTCTAATTTTTATTTTTATTTTTTCAAATGAATGAGTGGATTCTATTTTGTGCATCAACATGTAATGACTGATTCTCTCAGGCACAGGTCAGTGAATGCACAAGGACAGCTTCCAACCTAAAATGCTTTTATGTCACCGTGATTCTGCTGCAACTGTAGCAAAGCCAGATCTTCTCGTCCTTCTGTTTTGAAACAAGTGCCCAACAGCAGTTGACTTCTTTGTAGATAGACAATAGAAATAAATATGAAAACTTTACAAAGAGAGAATGAGTGTATCTAAGTAGGCGTAGGTGTGACTTTCTTTTTTTCATTTTTATTGACTCTGTTCTAGATACGTGACTCCAAAGAGCAATCAGAAATAGCATAGTTGATTGGACAGTGTCATTTCCGTTTCTATGTGAACACAGGGAGATGAGTTGCATTTTCTTACATCTCCAATTAGTCACAGTACATCTGTAAAAGCATTTGACTATAAATAATATTCAGGAAGAAACAAAAGGTTGTTAGTGTTTTCTCATGTGTAGTGGTTGCTGACATCCTTTTATCAGGCTGCTTTGGACTAGGTCATACGTCACAATCAAGATATATGGTTGTTTTTGATAACTATTGAGATTTATCTTTTTAACTACCACCTCCATCAAAAGAAACCTCATTCCAAAGAAAATTCTTTCGAGGAAAGAAGAGATATATACCTTTACTGCTAAATTTAATTTCCAAAGTCAAAACTCTAACACTTCTTAGAATGTGGGCATGAACCTGGAAGCTTGTGATAGCTCTCCTGACAACGTCAGTTCTAACTTGCACAGCTACTACCTATCAAAAGCAGAAGACAGTGACCTGAAAACTCCTTTTCTGTCGCCTAAAACGATAGATTGATCCCAAGTGCATACATGACTGGGTTGTTATGCTAATGCATGAATTCAATTAATGAATTTAGTTATTCACCAGATAAAGACGGCTGTGTTCCAGACATTGTGTTAGGAAATGTGACTACAATTGAGAATAAAACAAAGTTAAGCCACTGCCATGAAAAATATACATTCATCCAGTGAGATGTGTAACGATACACTAAAGGAAAAATACTTATAAAAATTTGGGAATGATGCTAAAGCTGAAACTCCAGTACTTTGGCCACCTCATGCAAAGAGTTGACTCATTGGAAAAGACTCTGATGCTGGGAGGGATTGGGGGCAGGAGGAGAAGGGGACGACAGAGGATGAGATGGCTGGATGGCATCACTGACTCGATGGACGTGAGTATGAGTGAACTCCGGGAGTTGGTGATGGACAGGGAGGCCTGGCGTGCTGCGATTCATGGGGTCACAAAGAGTCAGACACGACTGAGCGACTGATCTGATCTGATCTGATAGAGGGGAAAAAAGCATAGACACCATTGGGAAGGTTTGGAGGTGCTCCATAGAAAGAAAGGAAAGGGAGTGGAAATTCTCTTATAAGTGGTGATATTTAAGTAAATATTTGAAAAGTGAGAAGGGAACTCAGCCATGTAAGTATCAGGAGGAAAGTGTCACATTTGCCAACACCATGAGATGGAAAGGGCTTCCCTGGTAGCTCAGTTGGTAAAGAATTTGCCTGCAATGCAGGAGACCCCAGTTCAATTCCTGGGTCAGGAAGATCCCCTGGAGAAGGGATAGGCTACCCACTCCAATATTCTTGGGCTTCCCTTGTGGCTCAGCTGGTAAAGAACCTGCCTGCAATGCTGGTAGATCTGGGTTCAATCCCTGGGTTGGGAAGATAACCTGGAGAAGGAAAAGGCTACCCACTCTAGTATTCTGCCTGGAGAATTCCATAGACTGTATAGTCCATGGGGTTGCAAAAAGTCAGATGTGACTGAGCGACTTTCATTTCATTCACTTCACTTCATGAGATGGAAAAGACTGCCATAGTGGGGAGGTTTGAGATTCACTGAGATCAGTGTGTTTGGAATTTAGGCTAGAAGTAGGAGAAGGTAAAAAGTCAAGAAGGGACATAGCCAAGAGCCAGGTCCCATATAATGTACTGAAAATACACTGTATAAAATCTTAGCTGTTGGGAATATGTAGAAAAGAAAGTGAGAAAATATTGTAAAAGTGTGGCTTATAATAAATAGCTAAGAAACATGATAATGTTATCAGTTGGGCTTTAATCAAAGAAGTTGCATCGCTGTGATGCATGCCATGGAATGAAGTTACTAAAAGGTATGTGTGTGTGTGTGTGTGTGTGTACACACGCATGCACACAGGCGCTCAGTCACATTCAGCTCTTTGCGGACCCATGGACTGTGGCCCGCCAGGCTCCTCTGTCCATTCATTTTCAAGAATACTGAAGTGGGTTGCCATTTCCTTCTCCAGGTGATCTTCCCAAACCAGGGATTGAACCACCTCCCTTGTGTCTCCTGTATTGGCAAGAGGATTCTTTACCACTAAGCCACCTGGGAAGCCCACAAGATTAGATCTTGGGAAATTACTGGAAACTGGTTAAGAGGGCTACATATGATTGTTGCCTTTGTAGCTAGTGTTGAGCTAGCAGCGAGGGAGAGGAAGGACAAACTGGAACCTCCTATTGGTTTACCCCTGCCTCCACCTTTGATGATGTGAAGTGTCTGTCAGGTGCATGCACATCTGGCCCAGAGCTCAGAACAATCAAAGGAGAAGAGGCAGGAGATGGTTGGCTGTGGGTCTGGAAGATGCCCTACACCATCAACATGAGCCCGTGTATCAGCCCAGTATCCATCTGAGGCATGTACCCTACACTGATCTGCACAGTGTGCCACTGGCTGCTGCCCCATTTCCACTTCCTAAATCTCCCATAAATTTCTCATGTTCCAATCTGGAAGCCACACAAGCAAGGGAATTTGGGGAAAGTAGCTGTCCTTTAGCAAAAGTTTGCACAGAACAAAGCCATTGCACTAAGTTAGACACCACCCCCACCCCCAGAAAAAAATCCTGATATAGAGAACAATTGTAATTAGATGGATAAACTTTTGCTGGTGGTAGTTGTGTATGAGTTCATCTGTTTGGAGGGACTTGTTCTGATAAAAAAAAAAAATCCGATCCTCACATACATACTCTTTGTTCTCTCTTCAAATGTAATTGGAAGACAAATTCTCATATTCACATAAACTTTTGTTTTGATAACGTATGGTGCTGTTAATAAGCTAAAAATCGACTTTCATAAAGTCTTCACTTTGAGCTCCAAGAAATGGAAGGTAAAACTTTAAATGTCATGTTTAAGAATACACAAAATGAAATCTGAAAAGCTATCATATTTGGAACAATCCATAGGCCCAATGGTTTTCAAATAATGTCTGTTTTCATAGATAAGAGGGTCACTTTGTGTAGAATATAAAAATAAGGAGAGAGAAAAGCCTAATAACTCTGATTGAGGCAAATGAAGGGGATTGATTGGTACCTGTCCTTTCCCCTTCTGGAGCCCCTGAAAGGACTCTTACAGAATAAGCAGAATACAAATATGAGATCTCTCAAGGTTGCCTCTGTCTCATTCTCTCCATTTGAGCCAAGACTTAGTACCTCATTTGTAGCCTCAGGATACAGGCAACTATTACACAGCATGTAAATGGAAAATGGAAGTTTCTTTGAAGATTCTAAGTGGAGAGAAGGAAAATTGTTAGTCCTGCACACAAATGGCAATGTTACATTTAAATCTCTTTTAGGGATGGGAGGCAAGAGAAGGGTCGGGGATTCTGAGGTACAAACTACTATGTACAAAATAAATAAGCTAAAAGGATACATTTATTGTTAGACACAAGGAATACAGCCAATACTTTCTAATAAAAATCTCTAAAAATATTGAATCACCATGCTGTACATCTGAAACCAATATAATTAACTACACTTCAGTTTAAATGGAGAAGGAAATGGCAACCCATTCCCATATTCTTGCCTGAAGAATCTCATGGACAGAGGAACCTGGAGGGCTACAGTCCATGGGATCACAGAGTCATATACAACTGAAGCAACTTGGCATGCACACAAGCACTTTAATTTTTAAAATACTCTTTAAGCATTTTTTCTCCAGATTATCTCTGCCTTATTTCCTTTTCATCTTTTGCAACATATTTCCTCCCAAAATTCCTTTTATTGCCCTGAATAACAACTGTGTTTATTAAGAACTTAGAGCAATAAATACCTACCATTAGTTTTAAGCCATCCTTCTAAATAGTAATGTGTGTGTTAGTCACTCAGTCGTGTCCAACTCTTTGTGACCCCACGAACCATAGCCCACCAGGATCCTCTCTGTCCATGGAATTCTCCAAGCAAGAATAATGAAGTGGGTAGCCATTCCCTTTTCCAGGGGATCCTCCTGACCCAGATATTGAATCTGGGTATTCTGCATTGCAGTTAGATTCCTTATCACTGAGCCACCAGGGAAGCCCTCTAAATAGCAATAGCAATCATTTATTGGGTGTGTAGTATATTCCAGACACTGTACTAATTGCTTTACATGAATTTATCCCTTTGTAGACTCAAAATGGGGCTTCCCTGGTAGCTCAGTTGGTAAAGAATCACCACCTAAAATGCAGGAGACCCCAATTTAATTCCTGGACAGGAAGATCCCCTGGTGAGGGGATAGACTACCCACTCCAGTATTCTTGGGCTTCCCTGGTGGCTCAGATGGTAAAGAATACACCTGCAATGTGGGAGACCTGGGTTTGATCCCTGGGTTGGGAAGATCTCCTGGAGGAGGGAATGGAAACCCATCTAGTGTTCTTGCCTGGAGAATCCCCATGGACAAAGGAGCCTGGTAGGCTACGTTCCATGGGGTTGCAAGGAGTCAGACATGACTAAGCAACTAAGCACAGCACAGCACAGCCTCTTAATAAAGTAGTTACTATTATTTGCTCCTATGTTATAGACAGGGAAGCTGAGGCAAAAAAAGGTTAAGCAATTTGTAGATGGTTATTTAGGTAATTCAGGTTTTTCCAGTAGTCATGTGTGGATGTGAAAGTTGGACTGTGAAGAAAGCTGAGGGCCAAAGAATTGATGTTTTTGAACTGTGGTGTTGGATAAGACTCTTGAGAGTTCCTTGGACTGCAAGGAGATCCAACCAGTTCATTCTAAAGGAGATCAGTCCTGGGTGTTCTTTGGAAGAACTGATGCTAAAGCTGAAACTCCAGTACTTTGGCCACCTCATGCGAAGAGTTAACTCTTTGGAAAAGACTCTGATGCTGGGAGGGATTGGGGCCAGGAGGAGAAGGGGACTACAGAGGATGAGATAGCTGGATGGCATCACAGACTCGACGGACAAGATTTTGGGTGAACTCTGGGAGTTGGTAATAGACAGAGAGGCCTAGCGTGCTGCAGTTCATGGGGTCGCAAAGAGTCGGACATGACTGAGCGACTGAACTGAACTGAATTCAGGTAATTCAGATGGTTAGACAGCATTACCAACTCAGTGGACATGAGTTTGAGCAAACTCCAGGAGATAGTGAAGAACAGGGAAGCCTGGTGTGCTGCAGTCCATGGGGTCGGACATAACTTAGTGACTGAGAAGCAGCAACAACAACATTCAGGTAATAAGTAGGAAAGCCAGGACACACATTTCGGGCTAACTTCAGGCTGACTTCTTCCAATGAAAGATAATTACCAAGAGATATATTGTTATTGACCAGAGTTTTTGAAAACCTTATGCCTCACCAACCAGAAAAGATGATCAAAATACGCACCAAACAAAACCAGTCACCTCTTGGGAATTGGGGAGAAGGGGATTACAATGTTTATTGAAGAAATGTTAGGGCAACCAAAAAAAATCTGTTTTTTTCTTATGGAAAACTATGAATGACCTTTTTGGCCCACCCAATGCAATTATTTCCTATTATGTTACAGCTGTTTGAAAACCACTAATCTTCTGATTTTCATTTTTAAAAATCAAAATGTTTCATCAACAACCATTTATTAAACTGAGTAGCTGTATTTTCCAAAGGTGTTTGCAACATCTCCCACCCCATAGATGCTATTACAATGTGACTTTGACGTCCCTTCCATAAAGAAACAAGGTATGTTTTATCCTCCTTAATCTAGATGGGCTTGTGTAACTATGATTACAGTAATATGCATCTTTCATGGCCAACTTTGACTTGGTTCTAGGGACACTTGCTCTTGGAAATCAGCTGCCATTCTGTGAAGAAACTCAGACTGGTTCACCCAGACAGCCCACGTAGAATGTCTATACATGGGCTGGTTAATAGTTGTCTGAGAGCCCAATTAACAGCCAGTGTCAACAACCAGACACGTGACTAAATATGCCTCTGGAGGATTCCTGTCTTGAATGTTCAAGTCACCCCTAGCCTTTTAAGAATACCCAGCTGAGACTTCTGATACAGCGACAAGTAGTACAGGTTATATCCTGTCCAAACTCCTGACCCACATCTAAGCGGGATGCCATGGGTGTTTTATGCCACAGAGTGGTGTTGGCTGAAACCTATAATGAAAAAAAAGGTTCAAAGAAGAAGTAAGACTCATAAGCCTTAGAACCCACACTCAGTATGCTCTCCAAATGCTCATTGAATTCAACAGCAGCATAGCAACAAAAGCCAGTACATCTTGATAGACTACAGTACTTTCTCCAATTAGACTGAAAAGTAATGAAAAAAAAAAATTTTTTAAAGGAGATTTTGCTCTAACGGTTATTAAAATTCATAGTAACAAGGAGTTTTAAAATATACAAAATATGCTACTAGTTTCTTGAAAATAGTATTCTTTCATGAATAAGTTAAATATTCATCCAAATATGTAATTTATGCTTTCAAAGTATTTTTTAAATCTTTTTTGAAGTACAGTTGCTTTCAAAACTGTGTTAGTTTCTGCTGTACAGCAATCTTGACTTTTTGTTTTCACTCTATGTGCCTTCTATATTGATTTTTTTCCTCTGTATTCTGTATATTCCATCTCTTCCAGTCAAGAAGTCTTACCTGGCCTTCTTTTCTGGCCTGTGTAGGAAATAGGTGTAGCAAAAACAGTTTTTCAAACCTGGCATCTTTCTGGGTAACAGATTCTGCTCTAGTTCCCTGTCCCCATTGAGAATCACTGCTTCATGGCACAGCTTCAGAAATCATTTTTATACTTGTAGAAAGATAAATACTAGCTTACTCCATATCCAAATTATGATGATATTCTAATTAATTGAATCCAAATCAGCCATCTATTATTCTCTCTCAGATTCCCCGTCATCCTCTACTATTTCTGAACAAACATCAATTGTGCCAATGTCTTGAGCAGTGTCAATCTAAACTGAAGTGGTTCCAACTTCTTTAATATCATCACCAACTGTCTTATTAATTAATTAATGATGCTGTGAATAATAAACTGCTAGTGTTGTTAAACCAGGCAAAAAGCAGTAGGCATGCAGCAGCAGCAGTCAGTCTAGCATACCAGAGCATCAGTCTACGAGCTAGAAGAAGGAGGTGGACATTCCCACCAGGCATTAGAAAGAGCAAGAGCATAAAATAATAATTCATCACAACTGGGGACAACATTGCTGATTACATTCTTTGGAGGTGAGATGCTGCTCAGGTTATTAGAGTGGGTTCTCTTCAAGTGAAGGCCAATGTTTCCTCCTACCAATAATGTAATGAGGGATATGACTGACTCCTCTCATGTTTGTTTAGAGTACCTTTCAGAAATTGGGTATAAATGTAATTCATTGGACAAGCCACACAATAAATAGGTTTTACCGTCTGTTCTGTCAGCTTTATGATGCTGAAAGTAAAGGTAGAACAAGAAGAGTGAGTATTGGGGATAAAATAGGGTGAGTAATATGAGAACAACAAAGCCATCCTTGTTGAAAAGAGCTTTTACTCAAGAGTATTGAATGGCAGACTTATTTTTTTTTCCTCCTCTAGTCCAGGTGAACACAGTCTGAGGAGACAGTCATTGCTTGAAATGATTGATGTTGTTTCTTCAAGTTTGTCACCATTACCACAAGTATGATCAGGATTACTTTGTTTGCTCAGCTGTTCCTGGTCTGCTCCTCATGCCTCAAACCAAGCAAAATGAGAGGTGCACAGATCATAGGATCCATCAACTGCCTGATGGAGCCCCACGTTCAGGCCTCCTCCTCCTCTCCTCATCAATCTCCATTGTCCTTGCAAGGAGTTATCCATCTGCAACAGTACATGCCTCCCTCAAGCTGTACAATGCAGCACTGTTTTCTGAGGATGCTGGCTTACTGTGATTAAAGATCTCTTTGTTCATTCAAGGAAAGGGGTGAGGTACGTTAGGGAAGGTGGTTGGCATTTTTTAGGATCTGTTCTGCAAAAGGAACAATGCTTCTTTTTCTTTACATATATGATTATTCTATTTGAATCTTGCAAAAATCTGTGAGTAGGTATCTTTTTTCATTTCATAGATAAAGAAACTGAGGCTCAGAATTGATGACTACTTTGTCAAGAGCTAATTAGCTTCTAGTAACAGAACTCTAACCTCCAAGAATGCAGGCAGAAAGCCATTGTGTACCCAGGGTCTAGTCTGACACCTGGCATACAGTAGGCACTAAAATATGTCAAGTAATTAATGCATGAATAAATAAATGAGCAAATGAAGTGGCAAGGCTAGCATTTGTACCCAGGACTCTGATCCCAAAGCCCATTAGATTCATGTGACTGACAAAAGCAACACCACAAACTACAAAATTAATGTTCTTTGTGGGGAAGAAAGAGAAATGGAATTCATCATGAGACAACCTCATTTGATGAACTTTTTGAGTTTTACATCTTTTTGATGTGCAGAACAAACATATGACTCATCATTTCTCATTTTTTATCTTTTGTGTTCTTGTTTTTCTGTATATGAGGCTGTGGCTTGTTGTTAGACATCTGGGCAGAAGAGTTGAGCTAATGTTGTAAGTAAAACAGTTAAATTAAAACTTCAAATATCTCCTCAACTTATAATTAAATGTACCATATGGTCCTATTTTACTGAAAGTCAGGGCCTAATTTAATGTTTTCCTTTTTCAGCAACAAATTTTATTGGCTTGTTCTCAATCATTTTTATGTCAAGAAAACAATTACAACCCAGGCAATATTTTGTGATTATTAGACAGAAACAATCTCTTACCTGGGGATAAAAATATTGGTTTTGGTGTGGCTATATCATTACTTAAGATCATTCAGGAATGAAAAAATAGTTGCTAAGCTTAATAAGTGTTATGTCATTGTATGAAAAGTTCACACATTTCTCCAGGTTTCATCATCCAACTTTCTATTTAATTTGAATACAATCTGAAACAAAATGCTGATTTTTGCACAATTTAACAAATATAGTTAAGCATTACTTAGGTTGTCTTAAAATGCCCAGTAAGCAAGTTGCAAATACAAGGGCAACTCTTATCATCTGAAAAAGTTTGTATGGTCTTGTCAACTTTCCTAAATGAGGCAAGTGGGGTGTGCTGAGTGTGAATTAATGTTTAAAGATAATAGCCTTTGAAACAGGTAATTCCAATTTTCTGTCCACCTTGTTCTAGATTTTCAGATATGTTCAACAACTATGTTCGACTTAATCTAAGCCATCTTGCTTAAAAAAAGCCATAGTTCGTAATCTTCCCCACCAAATATATTTTATGTACAACTTTCTCCAGACATTCAGTTCAGTTCAGTCACTCAGTCATGTCTATCTCTTTTCAACCCCATGAACTGCAGCACGCCAGGCCTCCCTGTCTATCACCAACTCCCGGAGTTCACTGAGACTCATGTCCATCGAGTCGGTGATGCCTTCCAGCCATCTCATCCTCTGTCATCCCCTTCTCCTCCTGCCCCCAATCCCTCCCAGCATCAGAGTCTTTTCCAATGAGTCAACTCTTTGCATGAGGTGGCCAAAGTATTGGAGTTTCAGCTTTAGCATCAGTCCTTCCAAAGAACACCCAGGACTGATCTCCTTTAGAATGGATTAGTTGGATCTCCTTGCAGTCCAAGGACTCTAAAGAGTCTTCTCAAACACATTAGTCTCCAACTAAATAGGTATCTGTCAATATGCCTTATTGCCTAAACCTCATAGCTATTCATTTTTAAATGCTTGTTAGACTTTCTCTGTTCCAAGGATAGCTATTCTGTCAAAGTAACACAATCTCTTCCCTTCAGAAACACATAATCTAAGGCTGGGGTCTCAACGTTTTTGGCACCAGGGCCTGGTTTTGTGAAAGACAATTTTTCCATGGATTTGAGAGTGGGGGTGATCTTGAGATGATTCAACATTGTATTCATTATGCATTTTATTTTTTATTATTATTACATTATTTTCACCTTGGATCATCAGGCATTAGATCCCAGAGGTTGGAAACATACATTTTCAAGGATCTCATAATCCCAGAGAGAGAATGAAAATGTGAGGCAAATTGACTATATTGTCAGATGTAAAAGAAAATACTGTGCACAGAGGATTCACTTAGAGACACTTGAACTTTGAATTGAAAACCAAGATTTAGAGTGAGTAAATAATTTACCCTCTGCCCACATTGAGAGGCTTCCCTGGTGGCTCAGACAGTAAAGCGTCTGCCTGCAATTCAGGAGACCTGGGTTCAATCCCTGGGTTGGGAAGACCTGCTCTCATGAAGCTTAAATTCTGGTAGAACACAATTCATGTAAAAAATAATTAAAAACTGTGTATGTACCTATGAGTAATTCTATTCATATAAGTAAGTAGTAAGAGCCCTAGAGGACACTCATTATACAGCTAAGTGGTGGCCTCTGGACAGCAAAGTAGGAGTGAGGAGGTAGTGATGCAACTTTGACATTGTTTTTATATTGGTATATTGTTTGAATATTTTGAAATAAAAATGTATTCCTGTCTCACTTGTACTTGAAAATAAAACAATAATGAGAAAAGTAAACCAAAAGAAATAAGCAAAGAGAATGCATTTTGTACACAGGGGAAAATTTGAGCAAGATTTGAAGATGGAAATGAAGGCTAGCAGCTTGTCAGAGCCTACAAGGTATATGACCTGAGACTTCCCATAATCCCCAAATTGCCAACATGGTCAAGTTCTTCCTGATTCATAGATCCATAGAGAGACATGTGCCATTCACAGTGCATAACATCAAATCCTTAGTTTGCTACCATTTCAGTTTTCATTGTTTTATATCTCACCTGATGGATCTTAAAGAAGAAAAGAAAGAAAGAATATTGGAATTTCCTGGCAGTCCAGTGGTTAAGATATTTTGCTTTCATTTCTGGGGTCATGGGTTCAACCCTAGTCTAGAAACCAAGATCCCAAAAGCTGTGTGGTATGGCCAAAATATGGAAATAAAATTATACATATATAACAAACACACACACACACATGCACACACACATGGGCTTCCCGGGTGGCTCAGTGGGTGAAGAATCCATCAGCAATGCCAGAAACATAGGTTCCATTACTGGATTGGGAAGATTCTCTGGAGGAGGGCTTGGCAACCCACTCCAGCATTCTTGCCTGGAGAATCCCACAGACAGAGGAGCCTGGCTGGGCTATAGTCCATACGGTCTCAAAGAGTTGGGCATGACGAAAGCGACTTAGAGAGCATACACACACACTGCTGAGTAAATGACTGGCTTGGAACATGTGCCTTGTAAGGAGCATCAGGAATGATTCAGATTCATAGTGTGTATCAGTGATCATTCAGAAATAGTTGAAATGATTCATGTTGAATTTGCTAAGTCAGATGCCCCCTCTGTTAAAAAAAAATGAGAAGAAGGCAGATTGTGTCTGGAAGGAGCATTCATCCTGATTTTATTGGGCTTCTGAAAGATTTGGAAGGCCTGACAGTAGGGTGGAAGCATGCAGGTACAATCAATAAATCAGACCAGATCAGTCGCTCAGTCATGTCCGACTCTTTGCAACCCCATGAATAGCAGCACACCAGGCCTCCCTGTCCATCACCAACTCCCAGAGGTCACCCAGACTCATGTCCATCGAGTCAGTGATGCCATCCAGCCATCTCATCCTCTGTCGTCCCCTTCTCCTCTTGCCCCCAATCCCTCCCAGCATCAGAGTCTTTTCCAATGAGTCAACTCTTCGCATGAGGTGGCCAAAATACTGGAGTTTCAGCTTTAGCATCATTCCTTCCAGAGAAATCCCAGGGCTGATCTCCTTCAGAATGGACTGGTTGGATCTCCTTGCAGTCCAAGGGACCCTCAGGAGTCTTCTCCAATACCACAGTTCAAAAGCATCAATTCTTCGGCGCTCAGCCTTCTTCACAGTCCAACTCTCACATCCATACATGACTACAGGAAAAACCATAGCCTTGACCAGACGAACCTTTGTTGGCAAAGTAATGTCTCTGCTTTTGAATATGCTATCTAGGTTGGTCATAAATTTCCTTCCAAGGAGTAAGCGTCTTTTAATTTCATGGCTGCAATCACCATCTGTAGTGATTTTGGAGCCCCCCAAAAATAAACTCTGACACTGTTTCCCCATCTATTTCCCATGAAGTGATGGGACCGGATGCCATGATCTTCGTTTTCTGAATGTTGAGCTTTAAGCCAACTTTTTCACTCTCCTCTTTCACTTTCATCAAGAGGCTTTTGAGTTCCTCTTCACTTTCTGCCATAAGGGTGGTGTCATCTGCATATCTGAGGTTATTGATATTTCTCCCGGCAATCTTGATTCCAGTTTGTGTTTCTTCCAGTCCAGCGTTTCTCATGATGTACTCTGCATAGAAGTTAAATAAGCAGGGTGACAATATACAGCCTTGACGTACTCCTTTTCCTATTTGGAACCAGTCTGTTGTTCCATGTCCAGTTCTAACTGTTGCTTCCTGACCTGCATACAAATTTCTCAAGAGGCAGATCGGATGATCTGGTATTCCCATCTCTTTCAGAATTTTCCACAGTTTATTGTGATCCACACAGTCAAAGGCTTTGGCATAGTCAATAAAGCAGAAATAGATGTTTTTCTGGAACTCTCTTGCTTTTTCCATGATCCAGCGGATGTTGGCAATTTGATCTCTGGTTCCTCTGCCTTTTCTAAAACCAGCTTGCACATCAGGAAATGGCCCAGTGCAAAAGCAAGTTAAAAAATGAAAAACCATGTCAATCAACCAGGCGATATTTCTGGACCACGCCATGTGTGGAAATACCTTTGTGTCAGTGTTGGAAAGGAAAACTCATGGATTTCTGGCTTTATGGTGTTACATTTTGACCTTTTTGTTCTGGCATTATTGAAGAGTGGCATAGGACATAAGATTAGATTATGGTGATAAGCTTCCTATGTCTCTGATGAACGCAGAATTCTTTCCAGCAGCCAGTGGTCCATATGTGGAACTTTCTGGCACCATGTCAGGGGTGGAATAGTCTCTCCATAGTAAGGAAGTTCTGTCTCAAGGCTTACTGTAAGTGCTTTGAATATGGGAGCATCAGGCAGCCCTAATAGAAACTGGTCTTGTTCATGAGACCGACCCAGGACACAGAATGCTACTCAGTGAGTGAAGTTCCAGTTCACTTTTTTTTTAATGCTTCTTTATTGTGGTAAAAGTCACACAAAATAAAGTACACTATTTTAACCTTATTTAACTGTATAGTTCAGTGACACGAAGTACAGACTTCAGTACTGACTTACAGTACAGTCAGGGGTGGTGCCTGAGGGATGGAGACTTTCCAGGCGAAATCCCCAGCAAGGCTGGACTTTTCTTAGGAACTATTTTCCTAGCCAGGAGGAAAGCAGAGTCAGGGAGGCCTGAGGGCGGGGTGGGCCATGCCAGCTGCTCCACGGCCCGCCTCAGCGCTGTCATCTCCTGGGGTGGAGGCAGAAGGCGCCTTCCTCTCCACAAACACATCACCCATCTCCCCAGGTTTTCACTTTGAACCGAAACTATGTTCCCACTAAACCCTAAATCTCCACCCCCACCCCACCCCTGGCCCCTGGCATCTACCAATGTAAAATTCCAGTTCATTTTTACTCTGTGGGTGGGGAGGACCTTACATAAATATCTAAAATACAAGTTCCTAGTTTTCTTGTGTCAAAATAAAGATATTTGAACTGTTTCCTAAAGCTCAAAGTTACCATTTAGCAACCTTGCATATTTTACTTTATCGGAGTCAAGACTTTATGTTTATTTCCTCCCTTAAATCATCATAACAGATGCATTTTAAAGTTTTTAATAATTTTTGAGGAGATGTTTTTGAACTGTGGGATAAGTTTTACAGACTTTTTAAAATTGGCTTCACAATAGTTCCTCACATACAGTATATAGACAATTGGAAAACTGAGAAGAAAGCATTTGAAAGGCACTTAGGAATATTGGAAAATCACCAAAAAATGGCAGCTTAAATATTTATTCAGTGTGTTATCAAAACTAATTGGTACTTTATAAGCAATTCACCAAACTTTGAAACATCCCTTATTTCCTCACTTTGTCCTCTCAGTTCTTATGCCCTATTCCCAGAATATAAGGTATTTCTTTACCAACAATGTGCTATTTGAATATGCAACTGTCTCCTAATATGTTTTATTCACCTTATCAGCTCCAGCATTTCTATTCCTCACCAGCCACACACAAATGGCTGAAATAAGAGAATTGGAAGATCCATTACGTGCTTTGTTAGTGTGTGAAGTTCAGACGTATAGGTCCATAATCAAAAGAGACTGGAAAGTCACAGCAGAGCACCATTGTGATAGCCTCGGATACTCCATTAAAATACTTCTTGCAGCTCAATTGGCCTATTTGCCTTCTCTTTCCAGATCAGATTTCAGATCATTTATATACAAAAACCCTTCACACAGCACACTTTCCTCTTCTACTCACCTTATACATTTTCTTATAACAATACTTTTCCCACAGAAATCTCCACAGTAACTTGAAATGGTTTGAACCTTTTTTGTTGTCATCATCCTGGTAGAGAACAAGTTTTAGAGCCTGTGAAAAATAACATTTTGATGAAATTATAAAATACCTTTAAAGTTTGATCATGTAAGTCCTCATGAAAAAATTATCTTTAATATTATAAATACATATGAGCAAATATATAAATATAAACCACCAAGATTATACTACTGGTGAGAAAATGACTGTAAATCTTATTGAATATTTCTTTCTAAGATGTGTCAGAATATTAATAGGGTACTTATTTCATTTGTTTCAAAATCAGAATGTTGAGTGATAGAATTTCCTCTTCTTCAAGTGCAAAAAGATTTTTCAGTAGCATGAAGATGATACTGCTCTTATATAAAGTAGAATTTTAAAGCACTTTATCTTTGCATTTATACAAATAATATGCTTACTAATGAGCAAAATGACACATAAAATGAAATCCATTTCATTTTCTTGATTTGACAGGATTACTAAGAGCAGTAATAAATATTTGTTGCAAATCATAAGACAGACAGTCTTTGTTAAAAATTTCCCATGGACTAAAGTGAATTAACCTAAATATCTGCATTTTGAATCAAGCTGAGAGATGAGACAATTTCTCAAAACCTGGGGCCCCTTCTAGAATGAAAATTTTCACTTTGTGCATTGCTGATTAAAATTGGCAGAGTGTCTTTCACAACTGCTGTTTCAAATAGTCTATGAAAGTAGATGTAAGTATACAAAGTAGAACAAGCATGTCAGGAGCCTTGACAAGTGCCCTGGGTTGAGCTATTTTCTTTTTCCATAAGGTCTTCTGATTTAACTTAGTCACTGGAAAATAATTTTGTTTGTCAAGGGAAGCTTGTGCATAATTACATTTAAGTATCAATAGTTTTCCTTTTTGGAGAAGGCAATGGCAACTCACTCCAGTACTCTTGCCTGGCAAATCCCATGGACGGAGGAGCCTGGAAGGCTGCAGTCCAAGGGGTCGCTGAGGGTCGGACACGGCTGAGCGACTTCACTTTCACTTTTCCCTTTCATGCATTGGAGAAGGAAATGGCAACCCACTCCAGTGTTCTTGCCTGGAGAATCCCAGGGACGGGGGAGCCTGGTGGGCTGCCGTCTATGGGGTCGCACAGAGTTGGACATGACTGAAGCGACTTAGCAGCAGCAGCAGCAGTTTCCTTTTTAGAGACACACAAAGATTATTCAATATTTTATTTACATACTTAAAATGGATTAGCATTGTCAAAAGAGCAGGTTTGCTGTACAGTGACTTTTCAGGAGCACTTTTAATGTCATTTTTTCAATTAAACAAGCATATATTATAAGCACTTACTATATGTAACAAACATGCAATAATAATATGAGAAGAAGGAAGGAATAGTCATAAAGATGAACAAGACCTAGCACCAGTCCCAACATAAAGAATGTTTTAAAAATAGGATAGTTTTAAGAAGAACTACCATGGTTGCAAACTCAATTCTTCTCATGAATTAGAATTTCACAATGTAAATTCATTTTCCTTTAAGCTGTATGTATGCTTAAAAATTTGTGAAGAACTCTGTTAGCTCTGTAGCTTGTTAGCTAACTTTCTTGAAGTGAAGACTTTGTGGAAGCATATTTGGGCTTTCTCTTTATTCTCTGCAGTGCTTCCCATGATATATGGAGTGAAAGTATTCATCCAGAAGTGGGGGTGCTTGCAACACATATTTATTGAGCACCTACTGTGTTCCAGAAATGCGGTGTTCAGTTTTCAATTAGGTCATTTGCAACCTGGAATCTACCACTAATTAATAATTTGAAATTAAAAATAAGTCAGCACACACAGGATATCCTGTTGTCGCTTGTTTCATTGTCTCTAAATTAATGAATATTTGAATATAGCTAGATATCACTGAAATAATAAATTCCAGTTCTTATGCTATTGCAAATTACATCATTTGATCACGAATCTTTGGAGGAAATATGAATTAAAGTAAGCTGGGGAATGCATCTGTTTGCAGTAGGTGGCTCAGGATTATTTGAATACATTACTGATATTGTTTCCGATCAAATAGTTGTGATGATTACACAGGGCAGTTGGAACAGTTCCATAGATGTTATCTTATAAACTTCACTGTGTCCAAATTGAGTTACTCTCCAATATTTTCTTTAATAGACTATAATGTATCTTTTCCTCATTTTCAGCATCTATGTTTTGTCCCAGTGTGAATATGATCTAAGGATCAATTTCATTAATCTAGCCCTTTTCCCATTTTAACCACTTAATTAAATCATCATGAAGTGTACTGCTTTCCTCTGAGAATAAGATCCCTTTCCTAGCCTTTCTCCTCAACATACTATATCTCTGAAATAGTCACCTTCATGGTATTTGCTAAATGGTATATTTTCCAAATCTATTTTCTTTTCCTTAAGGAATTCCGTAATGACCAATCCAATACTTCCTCTAGGTCAGGTCAAATTGATAACAATGCCCTAAATTTGATTTATTATCTATTTTGCAAAAACCACAACCAGGATTTCTCCTTTCTTTGTTCCTGCCACCTCAAGCTGAATTGCAAGCTTTGGAAATTTCCCCACTATTGGGTTTTAAGTTACCTTTTTTTGTCATATGCTGACTTTCCAGTTAAGTATCTTGCTCTAAGCCTGTTTACATTGTGTTATAAATGTTTGTCACTCTTTGGTCCAGTAAGCAAGTGACACAAATTTGTAGCTCCCCTGAAGCCACCATTTCTCATTAAGAAAAAAGAATAACCTAAGTGAAATTAGATGACAGTATAGAAACTTAGTTTCACTTCTGAAAGAATGACTATACTTTATTTTCAGACTCTCAGTCTTAAACTTTCTTTTCATAAACTGTATCTCTGCACTCATTTAAAGACAAATAACAACAATAGCAACAAAAATCAGTCATTTCAAGAAAAAACCAGTAATTACAATATCTTTAAATAGAGTACAATATTTTTGTCCCACACTTATTGACAATAATTTTTATTTATATAGTCTAAAGCAATGATGGAAATATTCTTTGTCTGTCCTAGTCAATGTGATAACCACTGCCCATATATGGCTACTGAACAATAGACATGTGGCTTGTGTACATGAGGAACCAAGTTTTTAATTACATGTGATTTTAAATAATTTAAATGGCCACATGTGGCTAGTGACTACTATATTGGACAACACAGGTCTAAAATGTGAACATAATGGGCACTTTTGAAATCATTATTCATATTATAATTTGGCGTGTTATTTTTGTCTTTTAAATAGAAAGTCTAATCATTCTTTAACATAATCACAATAGTGTGTTTACCCTAAACATTCCTATGTGTCTTAAAAGGACAAATGTTTAAACATTTATAATGATAGAGCTTCACTCTATCACTAAATTTTCACAACACTCTTAAGAACACCTTGAAGCCTATTTTACAGATAAAGAAACTAAAACTTAGAAAAGTGTTTTTCATAAAGTCACATAATTTTAATGTAGCAGAACCTACTTGGAATCCTTATGCTTCCAATTCCAAGTTGTAATATCTTAAACAACTCTAAAGTAAATTTTTACTGCCTGCTATTTTTCAGACTTTGCTTTGTAGACAGTAGAACTGAAAAAATAAAGTATTAATTTCCCCTGACACTAAGGAGAGGTAATATGAAAATACTACCCTTCTTTTAAAAGATGCCTGCTCTTTGGAAGAAAAGCTATGACCAATCTAGATAGCATATTAAAAAGCAGACATTATTTTGCTGAGAAATGTCCATCTAGTCAAAGCTATGATTTTTCCAGTAGTTATGCATGGATATGAGAGTTGGACTGTAAGACAAGGAAAGCTGAGCAGCAAATAATTGATGCTTTTGAACTGTGGTGTTGGAGAAGACTCTTGAGAGTCCCTTGGACTGCAAGGAGATCCAACTAGTCCATCCTAAAGGAGATCAGTCCTGAATATTCATTGGAAGGACTGATGCTGAAGCTGAAACTCCAATACTTTGGCCCCCTGATGCAAAGAACTGACTCATTGGAAAAGACCCTGATGCTGGGAAAGATTGAGAGCAGGAGGAGAAGGGGACAACAGAGGATGAGATGGTTGGATGGCATCACTGACTCAACTCAATGGACATGAGTTTGAGCAAGCTCTGGAAGTTGGTGATAGACAGGGGAGCCTAGTGTGCTGCAGTCCATGGGGTTGCAAAGAGTTGGACGTGACTGAGTGATTGAACTGAAGTGAATGGAACATATCTTTTATAGTAAGTCCATCCAAAGGTCTAAATCTAAACAAATACATAAATTCAAATTCTGCACACATAGAGCTAGATGCAAAGTCTAAAATAATAAGTATTTCTTAGAACTTCATTCCTTAGAAAACCTTCTTAGTAGAAAGTACCTAAACTTGCTCAATTTTAAGATTTTTAACCATCTTTTTAAGTGCATTGATGAGATGGCAAGAAAGTAAGGAAAAGCTCCTACTGCTCAAAAAACACAAAAGTGCAAATCAGCAGAGACTGACAAGAACGGAGTTAGTGGGGTGGAGTCTTGGGGGGTGGGGTTGGAGGGTGCAGCTAGTAACAAATACTAATCTCCTGTGGTCCAGAGCTTTGCTACTCAAAATGTGATCCACAGAACAACATCAGCATCCACCGGCAACATGTTAAAAATTAGAAATCTCCGACCTTACTGGAAGGTGTACTAGTCACTCAGCTGTGTCCAGCTCTTTGCGACCCCATGGGCTGTAACCCTCAAGGCTCCTCTGTCCGTGGGATTCTCTACGCAAGAATACTGAAATGGGTTGCCATTCCCTTCTCCAGAGGATCTTCCCGACCCAGGCATCGAACCTGGGTCTTGTGCACTGCAGACAAATTGTTTACTGTCTGGGCCAGCAGGGAAGCTCCTGATGTGTCTTAGGGCCAGAATTAATATCGCCCAATATAGTCTGAAAACTTCTGACCAGTAAATGCAGATGAAGGTGGTTACAGGTTGTTGGTGACCAGTCTCTTAGTCGTGTTGCACTCTTTTGCAACCCTGTGAACTGCCACCAGGGCTCCTCTGTCCATGGGATTTTCCAAGCAAGAATACTGCAGTGAGTTCCCATTTTCCTACTCCAGGTTATCTTCCTACCCAGGGGTCAAACCTGAGTCTTCTGGGTCTCCTGCAATGGCAGGCAGATTCTTTACTGCTGAGACACCTGGGAAGCATAGGTAACTGGCATAAAGGAATAATGCACTTTAATTATATTGAAACATAATGGACTTACAACAGTATATTAGTTTCAGGTATATAACACAGTGACTCAATATTTTTATATGTTACAGAATGTTCACCATGATAAATCCAGTTACCATCCATCACCATACAGAGTTATTACAATATTATTGACTACATTCCCTATGCTATAAATTACATACCTGGAATTATTTATTTTGTAACTGGAAGCTTGTTCCTCTTATTTCTCCCACCTATCTCCTTCCTCCTGCTAACTTCCTCCCCTCTGGCAGCCATCAGGTGGTTCTCTGTATCTATGTGGTTGCTGTTCAGTAGCTAAGTCATGTTTGACTCATTGAGACCCCATGAACTGCAGCACACCAGGCTTCCCTGTCCTTACTATCTCCTGGAGTTTGCTCAGACTCAGGTCCATTGAGTCGGTGATACCAACCAACCATCCCCTCTTCTGTCATCCCCTTTGCCTCCTGCCTTCAATCTTTCCCAGCATCACAGGCTTTTCCAATGATCTGGCTCCTGGCATCAGGTGGGCAAAGTATTGAAGCTTCAGCATCAGTCTTTCTAACGAATATTCAGGGTTGATTTCCTTTAGGATTGACTGGTCTGATATCCTTGATGTCCAAGGGAATCTCAAGAGTCTCCTCCAGCAGCACAATTTAAAAGCATCAATTCTTTGGCATTCAGTATTTTTTCTAGTCAAATTCTCATATCCATATATGACTACTGGAAAAACCATACCTTTGACTAGATGGACCTTTGTCAGCAAATGGATGTCTCTGCTTTTTAATATGCTGTCTAGGTTTGCCATAGCTTTTCTTCCAAGGAGAAGCATATTTTAATTTCATGGCTGCAGTCACCATCTGCAGTGATTTTGGAGCTCAAGAAAATAAAGTCTGTCACTGTTTCCATTTTTCCCCCATCTATTTGCCATGAAGTGATGGGACTGGATGCCATGATCTTAGTTTTTTGAATGTTGAGTTTTAAGCCAACTGTGTCACTCTCCTCTTTCACCCTCATCAAGAGGTTCTTTGGTTCCTCTTCACTTTCTGCCTTTAGAGTAGTTCAGTTCAGTCACTCAGTCATGTCCAACTCCTTGTGACCCCCATGGACTGCAGCACGCCAGGCCTCCCTGACCATCACCAACCCCCAGAGTTTACCCAAACTCATGTCCATTGAGTCGGTGATGCCATCCAACCATCTTATCCTCTGTCATCCCCTTCTCCTCCTGCCCTCAATCTTTCCCAGCATCAGGGTCTTTTCCAATGAGTCAGTTCTTTGCATCAGGTGACCAAAGTATTGGAGTTTCAGCTTCAGCATCAGTCCTTCCAATGAATAGTCAGGACTGATCTCCTTTAGGATGGACTGGTAAGATCTTTTTACAGTCTAAGGAACTCTCAAGAGTCTTCTCCAACACCACAGTTCAAAAGCATCAATTCTTTGGTGCTCAGCTTTCTTTCTTTCTTTTTTTTTTTTTTAAATTTTATTTTTTAAACTTTACATAACTGTATTAGTTTTGCCAAATATCAAAATGAATCCGCCACAGGTATACATGTGTTCCCCATCCTGAACCCTCCTCCCTCCTCCCTCCCCATTCCATCCCTCTGGGTCGTCCCAGTGCACCAGCCCCAAGCATCCAGTATCGTGCATCGAACCTGGACTGGCAACTCGTTTCATACATGATATTTTACATGTTTCAATGCCATTCTCCCAAATCTTCCCACCCTCTCCCTCTCTCACAGAGTCCATAAGACTGTTCTATACATCAGTGTCTCTTTTGCTGTCTCGTACACAGGGTTATTGTTACCATCTTTCTAAATTCCATATATATGCGTTAGTATACTGTATTGGTGTTTTTCTTTCTGGCTTACTTCACTCTGTATAATAGGCTCCAGTTTCATCCACCTCATTAGAACTGATTCAAATGTATTCTTTTTAATGGCTGAATAATACTCCATTGTGTATATGTACCGTAGCTTTCTTATCCATTCATCTGCTGATGGACATCTAGGTTGCTTCCATGTCCTGGCTATTATAAACAGTGCTGCGATGAACATTGGGGTACACGTGTCTCTTTCCCTTCTGGTCTCAGCTTTCTTTATAGTCCAACTCTCACATACATACATGACTACTGGAAAAACCATAGCCTTGACTAGATGGACCTTTGTTGGCAAAGTAATGTCTCTGCTTTTTAATATGCTGTCTAAGTTGGTCTCTGCTTTTTAATATGCTGTCTAAGTTGGTCATAAGTTTTCTTGCAAGGAGTGTCTTTTAATTTCATGGCTACAGTCACCATCGGCAATGATTTTGTACCCCCCAAAATAAAGTTTGTCACTGTTTTCACTGTTTCCCCATCTATTTGCCATGAAGTGATGGGACCAGATGCCATGATCTTATTTTTCTGAATGTTGAGCTTTCAGCTAACTTTTTCACTCTCCTCTTTCACTTTCATCAAGAGGCTCTTTAGTTCTTCTTTTTTTCTGACCTAAGGGTGGTTTCATCTGCATATCTGAGGTTGTTGATATTTCTCCTGGCAGTCTTGACTCCAGCTTATGAGTCATCCAGCTCAGCATTTCATATGATGTACTCTGAGTATAAGTTAAATAAACAGTTTGACAATATACAGACTCGATGTACTCCTTTCCTAATTTTGAATCAATCAATTTTCCATGTCTGGTTCCAACTTTTGCTCCTTGTCCTGCACACAGGTTTTTCAGGAGGCAGGTAAGGTGGTCTGGTATTCCCATCTCTTCAAGAATTTTCCACAGTTTTTTATGATCTACACATAATATGATCTATTGTTTTTTAGTCTCTTTTTATTGTTTTTCCACTCTGATATTTATTATTTCCTTGCTTTTACTAGCTTTGGTTACATAGTTTGAGATTTTTCTTATTCCCCAAAGCAGGTTGTAACATTTTAAACTTCCCTCTTAGAACAGTTGTTGTTGTGTCCCATAGATTTTTTTTTCTTTTAGTTTTTGTTGGAGCCTAGTCGATTTACAATGTTGTGCTAGTTTCAGGCATACAGCAAAGTGAATTTGTTATACACATACATGTATATACATGTATCATGCTTGCTGGCACCGTATCTCGTGGTAGAATGAGCTACAAAAAATGACTGCTGCTAGTGTTTATATCCCCACAGCTATTCCCAGTTTTCCATTGTTGCTTCCAGAGGCTCTCTAAGATTATCAAGTGGTGGGTCTGAATCAGGATACTTTCAAATACTGTCCCCTGCACTGAGACTAGAAGCATATGAGAGTTTGCGTGCATCCTTTAAGAGGAGAGTCCCTATTTCCTACAGGCCTCCAGGTCTCCTGTATAGAAACCCTGCTAGCATTCAAAGCCAGACATTCTGCATCTTGTGTTCCTGGTGCGGGAGCCTGGGTTTGGGGAGCCCAATACAGACTCGAACCCCTCCCTCCTTGGTGAGAACCTGAATTGTCATTATCCTCCTGTTTGCTTGTTGGTCACCTGCCTGGGGTGTGGGTCTTAATTATGCCCTCTCTGACCCCCTATCAACTTTTCTGAGATTCCTTTTTATGTCTTTACTTGTGGAAAATCTTTCTTGCAAGTCTTCAGACCATTCCCATGGATAGTTGCTCTGTAAATAGTTGTAATGTTGGTGGGAGCATGGTAGAAGACGAGCTCAGGTCCTTCCTACTCTACCATTTTGGTCACAACTCTGAAGCAAAGCACTTTAAATCCAACCATGAAACATTCCTCAAACTTAAAGTCCCACTGAATGTGAACTCACAATTTCAAAAAAATTAAGAATTAGATTCAATAGCCACACTAGCAATAATCAACAAAAAGAGTAAAACAAAATTATACCTACTCACACTCCAGATATTGAATTATCAAATACATGATATGAGAAACATAGTGAACATATTCCAAAAAAAGAAAAATGTAATTAAAATAAAAATGTTAATTTTAGTGGCAATAACAATAACAAAATACACCCAGGTTACTAATTTTTTTTAATTCCCAGAAAATGTGAGGAGAAAATCATAAAAAGGTTTCTTAAAGACTTTAAAGAGAACCAATAAAAATTGTGATATAACATCTTCACTGATCTTAACATTCAATATGCCTAAATTAAACCATAGATCAAGAAAATACCAGTTAAAATAACAATAATTTTTTCATGAAATGGTAAATTTATATAAAATGATAAAGGGACAAAAATAGCCCAGGTAATTTTGAAGAAAAGAGACCTGCCAATCAAACCAAGACATTATAAGCTTTTATAATTAAGATACATGGTATTCTTGCAGGAAAACACAGATTGACCATCTGAGAAGATAAAAATTACAGAGTTAAAGCAATGCTATATCTGGAAACTTGACAAAAAGACAGGGATGGCATTGCAAATTAAAAAGGAAATTGGTACAGAGTGGGGGGAAAAGATATGTGAAGAAGAAAGATATTAGATTCCTACGTCAAATATACATAAAATCAATTTCAGATAACTTACATGGTTTACACATAAAAGGTCAACTACAAAATGTTCAGGAAAAAGTGAAGAAAATATTTATGACTTTTGGCTAGGAAAATACTTACTGAATGGTACAAAAAGAAAAATACTCTGTAAAGCAATTATCCTTTGATTAAAAAATAAAGTGGCACTGTTTGTGGAAATGTAAATTGATACAGCTACTATGGAAGACAGTATGGAGGTTCCTTAAAAATCTAGAAAAAATAAGTAGAAATAAAACATATGACCCAGCAATCCCACTCCTAGGCATGTACCCTGAGGAAACCAAAATTGAAAATGACACATGTATCCCATTGTTCACTGCAGCACTATTTACAACAGCCAGAACATGGGAGCAACCTAGGTGTCCATCAACAGCTGAATGGATAAAGAAGTCACAGTACATATAAACAATGGAATATCACACAGCCATAAAAAGGAATGCATTTGAATCAGTTCTGCTGAGGTGGATGAACCTAGAACCTATTATACAAAGTGAAATGAGTCAGAAAGAGAAAGATAAATACTGTATTCTAACACATATACACTGAATCTAGAAGAATAGTACTGAAGAACTTATTTCCAGGGCAGCAGTGGAGAAACAGACAGAGAATAAACTTATGAACCTGAGGAGAGGGGAGGAGAGGGTGAGATGTATGGAAAGAGTAACATGGAAACTTACATTCAGATCAGATCAGATCAGATCAGTCGCTCAGTCATGTCCGACTCTTTGCGACCCCATGAATTGCAGCCAGGCCTCCCTGTCCATCACCAACTCCCGGAATTCACCCAGACTCACGTCCATCAAGTCAGTGATGCCATCCAGCCATCTCATCCTCTGTCGTCCCCTTCTCTTCCTGCCCCCAATCCCTCCCAGCATCAGAATCTTTTCCAATGAGTCAACTTTTCACATGAGGTGGGCAAAGTACTGGAGTTTTAGCTTTAGCATCATTCCTTCCAAAGAAATCCCAGGGCTGATCTACTTCAGAATGGACTGGTTGGATCTCCTTGCAGTCCAAGGGACTCTCAAGAGTCTTCTCCAACACCACAGTTCAAAAGCATCAATTCTTCAGTGCTCAGCCTTCTTCACAGTCCAACTCTCACATCCATACATGACCACAGGAAAAACCATAGCCTTGACTAGACGAACTTTTGTTGGCAAAGTAATGTCTCTGCTTTTGAATGTGCTATTTAGGTTGGTCATAACTTTCCTTCCAAGGAGTAAGCGTGTTTTACATTACCATATGTAAAATAGATAGCCAACAGGAATTTGCTGTATGGCTCAGGAAATTCAAACAGGGGCTCTGTATCAACCTAGAGGGGTGGGATGGAGATGGATATGGGATAGAGTTTGAAAAGGGAGTGGATATATGTATACCTATGGCTAATCCATACTGAGGTTTGACAGAAAACAACAAATTTTGTAAAGCAATTATCCTTCAATAAATAAATTCTTAAAAAGTGACCAAAAAAGAAATAAATATTAAACTTGAAAACATTTACTTCATTAAAAGAACTCTGTTCATCAAAAAAATACCATAAATTCAAAACCTATGGGAAGATATTTACAACACATTTAAGCAACAAAGGATTAGTATCTAGGATGTGTTAGGAATTACATCTCAGCGATGAAAATACAACTCAACAGAAAAACAGGCAAAGGCTACTATCAAAAGCTGAAGACATAGAGAGGGATAAACCTGGGTATGGGGTGAACATATGAAAGCAAGTCTAATCTCATTCATAATCATGAAAATACAAATTAATTGCTTGTACAATAAGACATCACTTTACACTCACTATTGGTAGTGGTGGAACAGAAAACGTATCGATCAATAGCAATTATTTCTGGAGGGAGGGTAAGTTAGTAAAAGCACATTGTAGGAAAATTTGGCTTTAAATTCTGATGTTGAATATTCACACTTCTCTCAGCAATTTCATTCATAGCTGTATGTACATTCAAGAGAAATGTGTGCTCCTGTGTACCTATTCATATCATTAGGTATTTCACTAGAGATTATAGTTGGAGTTCTGAGAATGGTTTATGAAATCACTAGATGAAAAAATCATCAAAGGTTTTGTCAAATTTTGCCAAAATTTTGTAGTACATTTAAGTAAATTAGTGTGTTTTGGGAAATATTCTGGTCTATTGCAGAGATAAGGTGTATGCTTCTTCACTCTCCACCATAAGACACAATACCTTGATACTGGATAAACATCAAGTTAAAGTTTCTGGATCAGTCAATCTATTGCTTTTGCAATCCAACTTTTAAATTTAAAACAAACAAACAAACAAAAAAGCATGATATTATGTTGAAGGAAGTTATCCCAGAAATTGTACGTGCCAAGAATAGGGAATGGGTTCAAACACTAAGGAAAAATAGGAAATTATAAGTTTTGTGATGTTAGCAGCGACCCAAGAGATCTTACTTAGAGCAGCCAATGAGCAAGCCAACTAAAGCTTAATTTTACCTCTTGGGGCAACTGAATGATCACAATGGGAACAGAGAAGAGGCAAGTAGGAGAATAGATGGAGAACAATACCTGCTACAGATATTTCTTGGAGAGAGGTGAGAAAGTGAATATGATCTCTGCACCAGTCACAAGCCACCCAGAAGCACTGTCATGTAATTGAGGAGGGGTTTTTGTTTGCTTGTTTTTGTTGTTGTTGTTTTAACTGCCCCAACCCTTACTTTATATAAGAAAGCAAAAATACTTTTTTGGTTAAGAAGCATAAAACTTGTAGTTTCCCTAAACTAAGACTTAGTTCCACTAAGAAGAGATGGTGACAAATCCCTTTATATGTTCAAAATTTTGTAATCTAAGCTCCAAATATGATGTAACTAAGCAAGAGAGTTCCAGAAAAACATCTATTTCTACTTTATTGACGATGCCAAAGCCTTTGACTGTGTGGATCACCACAAACTGTGGAAAATTCTGAAAGAGATGGGAATACAAGAGCAGGTGACCTGCCTCTTGAGAAACCTATAAGCAGGTCAGGAAGCAACAGAACTGGACATGGAACAACAAACTAGTTCCAAATAGGGAAAGAAGTATGTCAAGGCTGTATATTGTCACCCTGCTTATTTAACTTACATGCAGAGTACATCATGAGAAATGCTGGGCTGGAGGAAGCACAAGCTGGAATCAAGATTGCTGGGAGAAATATCAGTAACTTCAGATATGCAGATGGCACAACCCTTATGACAGAAAGCGAAGGAGAACTTAAAAGCCTCTTGATGAAAGTGAAAGAGGAGAGTGAAAATTTTGGCTTAAAGCTCAACATTCAGAAAAATAAGATCATGGCATCCAGTCCCATCACTTCATGGCAAATAGATGGGGAAACAGTGGAAACAGTGACAGACTTAATTTGAGGGGGCTCCAAAATCACTGCAGATGGTGACTGCAGCCATGAAATTAAAAGATGCTTGCTCCTTGGAAGAAAAGTTATGACCAACATAGACAGCATATTGAAAAGCAGAGACATGACTTTGCCAACAATGGTCCATCAAGTCAACGCTATGGTTTTTCCAATAGTCACGTATGGATGTGAGAGGTGGACTATAAAGAATGCTGAGCACCATAGTATTGATACTTTTGAACTGTGGTGTTGGAGAAGACTCTTGAGAGTCCCTTGGACTGCAAGGAGATCCAACCAGTCCATCCTTAAGGAAATCAGTCCTGAATATTCATTGGAAGGACTGATGCTGAAGCTGCAACTCCAATAGTTTGGCCACCTGGTGCAAATAACTGACTCACAGGAAAATATCCTGATGCTGAGAAAGATTGAAGGTGGGAAGAAAATGGGATGACAGAGGATGAGATGGTTGAATGGCATCACCGACTCAATGGACATGAATTTTAGTAAACTCTAAGGGTTGGTGATGGACAGGGAGGCCTGGCATGCTGCAGTCCATGGGGTCGCAAAGAGTTGGACATGACTGAGAAACTGAACTGAACTGATAGACTGCATAGAGACATCCTTTCTGTCATCTTTATTACATAGTTCTGGTGGTTTTAGTTTTAGTATTCATATCTTATCTTCCCCAATAGATACTATTTTAAAATGCACAGTTCTCTTAATGTACTCTAAACTGAGGCAAAACCTATAAGTTCTCCCCTCAGTTCTTGTAAGTAAATGATGTATAATTCCATGGACTTTCACTTTTGCATAATAGAACTAATGGGCAGTTAACATTAACCTAATAAATGTGGTATTAAATTCAACTAGTATTTGGTATTTTTGAACTAAAACTGACATACTGCTAGAGATTATTCCAAATATGATGTGACTAACAGAAATGTAAAGGCTCTAATTCAGTATTCTGATAAGAACTTTGAGTGTCACATGGCTTTTGGCAACATTCTGAACAAAAGTAAAATTCCAGCAATTTAGAAGTATTTTTTTCCATTATTCTATTAATGTTGTAATGAATTGTTTGATATTTTTGTTTTCTGCTATTTGTGACATATCTTTATATAGCAAGTACATCATTATCAATTTAATTTATGACTTTGTAGACTAATTCTACAATAAGTCATGTTCCATAGTAGCATTAGTAAGACTTTAGCAGATAATTTCCCAATAAGAATCCTTTAAGATATGTAATAAATTGCAACTCAAAATAGAAACTATAAAACCCAGTTTCTGGAACAGTTGTACATATATGTCATCCCTCTTCCCAAATTTCAATGGATGGAGACACTTCATTGTATATTCTGCATTGTGTATTCTGTTTCCTGCCGCTAATCCTAGAAATTCAAAGAGGGTTGGATATAGTCCACAATTTTCATTTATAACAAGCTCCAAAGTGACACTGATGGAGCTGGTAAAAGGACCACAACAAGGTGATATTTCAAGTCCACAGACCTGCAAGACGTCATAAATTATTGATATAATTTAAGAAAACCTGCCTTGGCATGAGGAACACAATAATTATATGATTATTAATTAAAAGTAATTGATAGTATCAAAAATATTATTTTTGTGTAACCAAAAGCAAGAGATGACCATTTATGGGTGCATGAAATAAAAAGGACACAAAATAGAATGGTCAAATTCTCATTTTAAAATTTGATGTCATTAAAATCAATTTTTTCTACCAACATGCTCTCAACATATATGATTTTAATAACTGCAGTTGATATTTAGAGGTGAAATGTATATATATCTATGTCTATGTATCTATATATATAAAGACAGAGAGAAAGAGACCACAATGGCATAAACTAGAAAGAAGTGGAGAGCCAGATAACTTTGGATAGGTCTTAGAAACAGTTTGGTAAATGTGCTACTTTTTAGAATTTAGCAATATAATTTCTCAAAGGGAAAAGAAATCTGAGTATTGAACAGTTCTCCCTGGCATCTATTTCACATATTTTCCTGGAAAAGGGCACCAATAGCAGTTTCCCCAATATGACATTCAGTTCAGTCGTCCAGTCGTGTCTGACTCTTTGCGACCCCATGGACTGTAGCACACCAGGCTTCCCTGTCCATCACCACCTCCCAGAGCTTATTCAAACTCATGTCCATTAAGTCAGTGATGCCATCCTACCATCTGATCCTCTGTCGTCTCCTTCTCCTCCCGCCTTCAATCTTTCCCAGCATCAGGGTCTTTTCCAATGAGTCAGTTCTTCGCATATCACATTAGGGCTTTGTTTTAGGATTTATAGGTAGAAGGAAAGAGTGCCACCTACTGAATCAACCAGAGGCTTCCTCCTGCATAGTGGTCATATTTTGGCTGCCCTGACTTAACTCTAATATCATAAGAAAAAAATGGTGCAAATGAATCCATATGCCATGAAGATCCAACAGCTCTGAAATAATAATCATTGGGTTTTGACCTCTAAACTAAAAAACTTGAAGTTGTTAATTTGTTTAAATCACTGTGGTTTAAACACAGTGTAGTTATGTGTCAGAATTATACAAGGACCTGGAGATGTCCCTCCTGTTGTTGAATCCAAAGCCAGATGATATGAAAATGATGACCGTGTTGTCCTAAAGCTGAAGAAGAGAAGGAGAAAGCACCCTAACTGAAATAAATTCCGTTTACTTTCAATGTGAAATTTTAAATTCACCTCCTCTCCCCAGCTAGGTAAAAGTTTGTAGTTTTCTATTTAAATTTAAAGACAATTCAATATCTCTAATCCTCTGAATTTATTCTTAGTTCCATTAACTAATGGGACTTAGCAAAAACAAGATTTTGCAACTAAAAATCTGTTTCAATATATATCAAAAGCAGTATAAAATAGCTTTCAAGAGCTTAGATTCTGAAAACATTCCATGGATTCAAACCAAGAGCTACTATGTACTAGCTGTATGGTCTCTCTTATTTATTTGTACCTTAGTTTGCTAATCTGCTGGACTTCCCTGGTGTCTCAGAGGGTAAAGAATCTGCCTGTAGCACAGGAGAACTGTGTTCAATCTCTGGGTCAGGAAGATGCTCTGAAGAAGGTAATGGCTACCCAGTTCAGTATTCTTGCCTGGAGAGAAAGCCTGGTGGGCTACAGTCCATGGAATCGCAAAGAATCAGACACTACTAGTGATTAACACTTTTTTGCTAATCTGTAAAATTCAGACTGTAATCTCAGAGTTATTAGGAGCAAAATCAGATAATAAAATAAGTGAAGTAACTTGAGTAAGCACTCAATAAAAGTAAATCACTACTAACATTTTTTGGAAATCTCTTTAAAGTTATATAATGCTGAGGAAATCCCTGAAGGTATAAAGCTAAATAGCAGAGTAACTGAAAGTCAAACTCAGGTATAGTTCAATTTTTCAAATAGAATGAAAATGTTAAAAACTTTTCTCCACATTACATACAGAGTCACTAACATACTATCCAATAGTATTTCCATAAAAGCTTTTTTGTCAATCAAGTTGGAGAAGCTATTAACCACTTAATATACTTACTTCTAGGGTCAAAAATTAATGAGTTAAGAAGAAACTTCACTATTTGCCCCCTAAACATTTCTTGCACAAGAGGTTCTTTCCTTTCAAACAATGAAGTCAAACTTAATGACATAATAATATTTATTTTCTGAGAAAATGTTCATGTTTGCTTAATTTGCTTTGTTTTTAATTAAATTGTAATATATAATATTCTACTCTGATCAGAGTATTGTTGAAAATTCATTAGATAAATTATAGGAATTGCTTTCTTATTTTATAAACAATCAGATTCAGAAACAGGGAGATAATTTTCAACTGGAAGTTTTATGCTTTAACGTAAGTAATTGCAGGCTGCCAACAATCCAGGTGCCTTCCAAAAGGCAAGATCAAGAGCTAGCTATGACAGCAATTAAGATATTTATTAGATTTCAGGCTTTTTGTCATAACTGATAATGCAAATTCACACGAATCACCTTGCCTTGTGATTAGTTTATTCTTTGTTATGTGAAATTTCCTTTAATATACTTTCAAATAGACTGTGTATGTGTGTGTTTCTGTATCTAGAAAAAGTTACCCTTGTGAGAGATCGAGTCCTCAGATAGTGCATACATTTATAAGACTCATTTACAAGGTTCTATTTAATCAAATTCACACACCACCTGTAGCTACAATGCCCAATGTACTACATCCAATCATCATGTAATCATCATTAAACGTTAAATTTAGCTTTTCACTGGTTAAATTGGTAGCGTTCAACAAAAGTGGACTGTTTGGAAATCATGCAGAGATTCTCCCCTCCTTGCATGAACGTGGTATAAGAACCTAGAAGGATCACTGTCCTCAGCCTGATGCATAAATACTGCTCAGAACAATTTTGTGACACTAGTCTCACCAGATAATTAAATTAGAAGATTGTTAAGAATATGACGTCAGATAAGGCATGGTTGGAAGACCTAAATGGACACAGAGCTAGAAATTCATTGACCTTATAGGAACGGTAGGCTGGCTATTTTTATGTCTGTTTGCTATAAAAATTTGAACATGTTCCCTCTGAGACTTCCTTTCTGACCTGGAATGGAGGTTGGAGGGATGAAACCTTTTGAGTTCTCTCCTCTGTTTCTGACAGTTGGAAAACATGGATTTTTATCAATCATAATCTACTATTTATGGATTGTCATACTTTATTACTTCAGTTAGTAACAGTTTATTGTACACTCCAACATGCAACTGTCTCAGATTTAGCTTCTTGGAGTGATTTCAATAATCTGAAGTTTTCATAGTAAAATGATAACTTATTAAACAAAAGTCCCAATCTAGTAGACAGTTTAGTATTAAAACCATAAGTGAAATTTGACATTTTAATATAGGGAGAAGAGATGTTTGTTCTTTAAATTGGGTTGATTTAGTTCACCTAGTCTTTGAGGTTTAATATATTCCTGATTTTACTTCAGATTTTAAGAGTTTTACTTTCTAACAGATGAAATGCTTCAACGTTAGCTTTGCTCATAAAATCTTCATCATCTTTCCAGAGTGTTTTTTCAGATGGTTTTTTCAGCCACTTTGTAGAGTTATTTGGTTGTTAATTTCCTTTTGATGAGAGAGGAGGAGGAGGAAGACAAAGCCCACAAGTCAGGAGGGGCCAAAGGACAAAGAGATGAAGCAGAAGAGATTGAGAGACATAGATAAACAAGTCTATGTTGAGAAGATCATGAAGCATAGGGACATTTATGGGGTGGATGCTCAGGAGAGAAAGAAACTGGAATATAAGTAAGTCTAGAGGAACTATATACCCTGGGTTCATATAGACTTTGTTACCAGTTGAAGGTACAGTCCTGTTCTTTTTTGCACCTAGAGTGATTTTTTTAATCTGTTTTTATAATTTGCATAGTACTTTTCCTGCATGATCCTTCTTATTTTACATAGTCATGTAATGAGGACTGTCAAAAGATTATTACTGTTTCTAACATCTTTAAGAGAAAACTAAGTTACTATGTGATGTGCCTACATGACCAAATTACCTCATATTGGAGTTTCCCCAGGCATCTTGATCCATCATGTGTGAACTGATGTTGAAACATTTTAAGGATCCTTATGCTTTTGTATCAGTTAAGCCAGTCATAATTTCATCTTTATGTGTTCATTAAAGAAATAAATTATCATGCCTTATTTCAGTTCAGGATTCTATTTTGTTTCTGAGAGGACTTGATTTTCTGGTTTAATAACATTACTTCTGAGTAAATTTTGTCTGCATTGTATCATTAGCTGTTTTGAAATGACACAAAAATTCCAGTAAATCAAATCATCTGTATACACAAAGTTGTATTTATTCTTTTATCTATAACTTGTCCCAACAACTGTCATTTGATGAGTACATGGTTGTTCAGCTGAATGAAAATGAACACCACTTAGATAAAATACACTACTCATTGGACGCCTTTACTTGTCAGATTAAACTTTGTTAAGTATAGTATCATTTATTTTTAATTAAGGTGTTCCATTAGTCTACTAGTATATAGCTTTTTTGGCAAGGTCATGAGGAATAACGAAATGTCTAAAGCACTCTTAGTTGTGCTAATTCCATTTATAACCCATAGAAGTCTTCATTATAATTTATCAAAATGTTGTTTTTCTACCCTTAAGAAATTTTCATATCTACTATTTCATTCCCAGAGGTTCTTATGGTTATGAAGTCTCTTGAAAGACTGATTGCACAGAAAAAGTATCCCTGAACGCCACTGTCCCATTGGAACTTCTTTTGTTGTTATTTCAGAATCATCATAGAAACCTGAGTAACTTCTCAGTGTATCTTTTTACCAGACTTTCTTACTGCTTTCCAATAAGAAACAGCGATGTGTTATTCTTTTTTAAATTTTTTAGAGACAGTTAATATTCAGTCTTCTGATAATTTGGAGCATTCCATTGTATATAGAAAATGACTTCATCTTTCAGAGCCCAAGTTTCCTTATTGCCTCCTGTTAGTTGAATCTGAATCTCATTCATCTTTATAATTGGATTTTTTTCCTCTATTTTTCCTTGGGCAAGCTCTAGTGAGGGGAAAAAAAAAAAAACGGGAATACACTTGCTAATCAAGGCCATATAAGGGCAGTCTTCCATGTGCCTACACAGGCTGCTGCTGCTGCTAAGTCGCTTCAGTCGTGTCCGACTCTGTGCGACCCCATAGACGGCAGCCCACCAGGCTCCCCCGTCCCTGGGATTCTCCAAGCAAGAACACTGGAGTGGGTTACCATTTCCTTCTCCAATGCATGAAAGTGAAAAGTGAAAGTGAAGTCGCTCAGTCGTGTCTGACTTTTTGCGACCCCAGGACTGTAGCCTATCAGGCTCCTCAGTCCATGGGATTTCCCAGGCCTTCTCCGCCTACACAGGCATCTCAACCCAAATTGAGGATTGCAGACAAATCCCAATCTAATGGATGTAGACTGCCTCCGTTGAATTTCTACTCTACCTTCCATCATTTGAGTGATCTTGGACCAGTTATTTTAAGCTCTCTGTGATCCTATTTTCTCATCTATCACAAAGGTATAATCATAGTATTTACTTCATAGAAATATTTCTAGAATGACATTTTTAAAAAATCAGTCTCATGAAGTTCTTAGGATAAATATCTGGCATATAGTGTTTAATTAACATTAGCTAATATGACTACCATTGCCACTTTTCTACTGTTGAATTCTCTGTATCTAACAGACTTTATTTTCGAAACCACCAAATATGGCCTCTTTGGGCACCATTGGGAGTGCTGCCATCTTCTCAAATAGAAAGCAATTGAGAACAATTCAGAATAAATTAGACCTCTGGGAATATGTCAACACCTTCACTGGAGACTCATTTTCAAACCGTCTGCTACTTCTAGGGCGCCGTTGCCATGGAAGGAGGCATTCTTTGAAAATCTATTTATTTTCACATTTCTTATTTTCTTTTAAACTGTTTATTCAAATGTTAAGAATTTTTTTTTTTCAAACAGGTTAGATTCACCTTGATCTAATGGGTCAAGTCCATGAGAAGGTGGGAAGTACTTAAGTGCTGGAATAGTATGAGTTCTTCCAGTTGGTGTTTGATAAGGCAGCATGGCACAATTGAGAGCAATGCCTTGGGAATCCTGCTCCCTGAGTTCAAAGCATGGCTTTGCTGCTTTCTAACTGGGCCAGTTTCCTCATCTGAAAAATAGAGATTATAAGAGCAGTTACCTGTCTTTAGGATTGTTGAGAGGTGATGACACAGGAAAAATCACCTAACACTGGCCAGGAACACAGCAAGTTGTCAAAATTTGGTGGCTATGATTATGATTATCATATTCAGTCTCTGTGAGGACTAACAATTCACAATTAGTGGAGTGTGCCAACCAGGCAACTGTACTTTACAGATGAGAGTGCCTTTAGACAGTCTATCATCAAATTCATTTACAGATTAAAAGAAGAAAAAAATAAGTCCTAAAAATTGCGATAGGTGGCCCAAGAATGAAAGTAACTTTAGTTTGACTAACTAGTCAAGTTTTTTTCACCTGTTTCACTCTACTGTTATCTGTATGTGATGCAACCGTATCTGATTATGTCAGGCTGCCTTACACTGCCAAGAAGAGCCTCGATCAACAGTGAACAGTAAATGTTAGAAGGAGAAAAAAAAAAAAAAAAAAAAAACACTTCAGGGCAGAATGAGAGATATTAAGTGAACTTGGCAATGTAGTTGTTTCTACAATTTCAAAAATTGAGGAACTTGTCCCATATTTTTCTGTACATTATTTTCTATGATGATTTTCCAGTAACTGCACAAATCAAAATGTCATACATAGATAGCTAGTGGAAAGTTCCAAAGTACACTTCTAAGACTTTAATTTAAATGGAAATGTGGATTGTCTAAACTTTGTTTCATTTTTTAAAAAAAATTAGATGAAAGAACTTTCTAGATCTGTGCTGTCCGTTATGGTAGCTACTAGCTCCATGCAATTTTTTTTTAATTGGAGGAAAATTGCTTTGCCATATTGTATTGGTTTCTGTTGTGAAATAGTGTGAATCAATCATAATTTTATATATATATTATATAATATATATGCATATATAATATATATAGGTGTATATATATAATATATATATGTGTGTACATATATATATATATATATATACACACACACACACAAATATCCCCTCCCTCATAAACCTCCCTCCTCTCCCCTATCCCACCCCTCTCGGTTATTTGCAGGAAAGGAATGGAAGAAGCAGATGTGAAGAATGGAGTTGTGGACACAGTGGGGAAAGGTGGGATGAATTGAGAAAGTAGCACATGGGCTTATTTATATTTAGTATTAATTCAATTAAAATTTTAAAAGTAAAAAGTAAGTTCCCTGGTCGTGCTTGGCACATAATGCATGTGGCTAGTGGCTAGCATTCTAGATACCTCAGATGAACGTTTCTGCCATCACAGAAAGGTTTATTGGATGGTGCTGCTCTAGAGCAGTGGATAAGTACTTATAATTATCATTGATAGAGTAGGCTGTACAAGAGTCCCAAGTGTCATAGAGAAGTCTTTTCACAAAATACAAAAATGGGTTTGCACAGATGAGAAACAAAACATTAGACTGGCCAAAAATTTTTGTTTGGATTTTTCAATAACATCTTACAGAGAAACTCAAACAAAATTTTGACCTACTCAGTAAGAACCCAAACCCTTTGGAGAATTTAGCCAAATTCAAGCATTCTCTTTGAAATGAATAGTCTATAATCTGTAGTTTGAGAAAGATCTAGAAAAAAGGACCTGCTGATTCTAATGGGGGGAATGGGCAAGCCTTAAATTAATTCTGATAAAGGTTCGTCTGATTTTTGAATCATTTATAAGCATCTTTGAAGTGTTTTTAACTTTCAGAGTCACCACAGGGGCTCTTCCAATCAATATTTATGTTACTTACATTACACTTGGAAAACAGGTCACACTTTCAAATGCTGATATATGTGAAAGAAGATCATGTTGGCTCTTCACTGACTTTTTCCATGTAAAATGTCCATGTTGATGATATTCTGCCATTCATCATGATGAATTTTAAACAGAACGTACATTTTATCTGCTTAGATTTTATTTTGGCAGTAAGATAGCTAATGATTATTCAATTTGGTCTGGAGTGTAAAATATCATTAGGAGTTCTGAATAAGTGCTTTGAAATTCCATCTGAACTCTGCCTATTGCCCTTTACTGTAGATTGAACTAATTAGTAACAGTAGTTTTCAGCCTTGAAGTCGGGAAGAATTGGCACTCTGCCCACACAATTCTGACCTCTCACAATAACAACAATCTTTATATTGGAATTGTGCTTTAGAGTTTGCAAAATACTTTCAAAGTATTTTCACACAGTGTAGCCTAGAAAGAGACAGAAGAGTTTTTAGCATTCTTAACTCAGAACCATAGAAACTGACATGTACAGAAGTAAGCCATCCGTCCCAAAGACAAATTCAGGTTTGTTTCTCCTATGCTATGCTGCCTCTCTAAGCATCTTTTGATCAGCATCAGATGCCACCACTGTATTTTGGCCCAGACCTGGAAGGAGAAAAGCGGAAAGGAAAAGAGAAGAAAAAGAGGAAGTGAATAAACATGAAAGTCAAGAGATAACAATTTATACCCTTAAAAATGATTGGCATCAAAAACTCATGATTATGAAATGTGATGATACTCAGGATAGGATTCTGAAACAGAGAAAGGGCAGTAGGTTAAAAACCAAAGGACTATGAATAAAGTACAAACCATTAATAGTGGTTCTTCAACTGTAACAAATAAGCCATAATGATGTAAGATTTTTTTAAGTTATTACCTTATTTTTAAAAATATTTTTATTTATTTGGCTGCACGGTCTGAGTTGCAGCTTACCGTGATCTTCTGTCTTCACTGTGGTATACAGGACCTTTAGTTGCAGCACATCAACTCATAGTTGGGGCATGTGAGATCCAGTTCCCTGACCAGGGATCAAATCCAGGACCCCTTCATTGGAAGTGCAGAGTCTTAGCTACTGAACCACCAGGGAAGCCCCAAGATGTTAATAATAGGGAAGACTGGGAGCAAGTTATAATGGAATTTGCTACATTACTTTTGTAATTTTTATGTCAAGCTAAATGCTTCTACGGAGAAGCAATGGCACCCCACTCCAGTACTCTCGCCTGGAAAATCCCATGGATGGAGGAGCCTGGTGGGCTGCAGTCCGTGGGGTCGCTAAGAGTCGGACATGACTGAGCGACTTTACTTTCACTTTTCACTTTCATGCACTGGAGAAGGAAATGGCAACCCACTCCAGTGTTCTTGCCTGGAGAATCCCAGGGACAGAGAAGCCGTTTATGGGTTCACACAGAGTCGGACATGACTGAAGTGACTTAGCAGCATTATGCTTCTAAAATAAAAATTTTATTTCAAAAAGTAATAGGTAGCAGGGCATACCCAGAATTCCTCAAGGATTACAGTGCTCTCTAAAGAGCCCATGTTGTACTTGGCTCACATCTTTGACAAAGGGAACAAGTTTTCATCTCAATTTATGATGTTTGTGCACCTATGACCTGGGAGCCAAATCCAGCCCCTTTCCTCTTTTGGTAACTACAGCTTCATTATAACACAGCCATGCTCATAAGTTCAAATATTCTCTCTGGATGCCTTTATACTACCACTGGCAGAGGCTCATAGTTGCGAGAGAAACCACATAGAGCATAAAACCTATACTAGCCATCCAGCTCTTTACACTGAACTTTGCCAAATGTTGGTATAGAACATCAAATTTCCTGCATTTCATCCATATCTGTTTATTAATGGGCGAGGCTTTCTTCTATGTGATAGGAACACGGTGGTAATCAAGACAGAGCCTCTGTCTTATATAGAACTCACCTTCCAGAATAATGAGATAATAAATGAACAAAGAAGAAAACAGCATCAACAATAAAGTGTGCAAGCTTGCTTCTAATAACTCTAGCTCTCACAAAGACACTTCAATGAATATAGTTGCTTTAGAGAGTGATGTTTTGGGCAAAACAGTTAATTTACAATGGGTACTCATGTAAAAGCTCTGAGATGGATTCTGAGTAAGAAGGAACCAGCTATGGAAAGATAAAGGGAAGAGCATTCCAAATGGAAGGACTAGAAGTGCGAAAGTGATGTCAGAAACAAACTTAAAGTTTAGAGCGACAAAATCATGAGATTGTTCTAAACCTCAACTACTTTCAAACATAAAGAGAATAAAATGAAATAAATCCACATCTTACTTTTTTCTTTTCTGCAAATTTTTGAAAGGATTTTTTAAAAGAAACTTACCAAGATTTTCATATTCCGTACTTTGATAATGAAATTAATGATTATTTTACGAGCATTCCCAAGGAGAAAAGAGCAGCAGTAAGTCTTGTTTATCACATTATTTGGCATGTTACAATTTTCCACTAAGCTTTAAAAATTTTCCCTTTTTATTCATGCCAAAGAAACAAAACTTCAAAATTTGATTACTATAATACCAACTTGAAATAGGATCTTTTCCCTTTCTTTGTTTGACACAAGTAAGGAACTAGAATATTTCACAAAGAATGATGATTCATAGGACAGCAGTTCTGAATGATGTTATTTGGTAAACATCTAATTAACTGATATTATCAGGTATTTTCTGATACCTGGAAACATTAAACTATCTTGGTTAAAAAAGTTTATTTTCTGTAAGACCTCTTGGCCTCCTTAGTAAGTTAACACCCACTGAATCTACAGAGCTGAAGAGTTCTGCTTTAAGGGCATAGAAAATATCTACTTGTCAAGGACTCTGGAGAACTCTCTTTGAAAAATGATGCTTTTGAAATAATCACTTACTTCTTTGGAGAATCCAATTAAATCTGTTTTTTTTGTTTTGTTTTGTATTTTTTATTTTGGATACACACACACACACACACACACACACATCTGTGTGGGCTTCCCTGGTGGCTCAGTGGTAAAGAATCTACCTGCCAATGAAGATGACAAAGTTAGATCCCTGAGTCGGGAAGATTCCCTGGAGAAGGAAATGGCAATCCACTCCAGTATTCTTTCTGGGAAATCCCATGGACAGAGGAGCCTGGCGGGCTACTGTCCATAGCGTCACAAGGATACAACTTATGGACTGAACAACAACAACAAATACACGTGTGTGTGTGTATACATATATATTTGTATACATACACATGCATATAATTTGGTCTGAAACACCAGAAATGCATTAGCTGAAAATAAATCTGTCCTTTTAGCATAGAAAAAAATCATCAGGAGGGCCTTTTTTTTCTAGTTTTATTGAGATATAATTGACATATAACATTGTACAACATGTTGATTTGATATTCATGTATATTTCAAAGTGATTGTCATCATAGCATTAGTAAATGCCTCTATCACATCAAGTTTTCCATTTCTGTTTTATGGTGATTATATGTAAGACCTCTTAGTGACTTGCAAGCATATAATACAGTATTATTAACTATAATCACCATGTTATACATTATATCCTCAGAACTGACTCATCTTAAAACTGCAATTTGGTACCCTCTGCCCAATACCTCACATTTCCCCCTGGTAATCAATATTCTACACTCTGTTTCTAGATATTCTGCTTTTTTATTTTAAATATGTGATATCATGCAGTGTTTGTCCTTCTATGTCTGACATTTAATTGGCATAATATAGTCAAGGTCCATTCATGAGTTCGATCCCTGAGTCAGGAAGATCCCCTGAAGAAGGACATGGCGGTCCATTCCAGCATTCTTGCCTAGAGAATCTCATGGACAGAGGAGTCTGATGGGCTACAGACCATAGGGTTGCAAAGGGTCAGACATGACTAAAGTGATTTAGCACATTCATGTTCTTGCAGATGGCAGGATTTCCTTCTTTCTCCTGATTGAATAATATTCCACTGGGTGTGTGTGTGTATGTGTGTGTGTGTGTGTGAACATCTTATATCTTCTTTATCCATTTATCCATTGATACTTAGGTGACTTCCATGTCTTGGTTATTGTAAATAATTCTGCAATGACCGTGAAAATGATATCTTTGATATCTCTTTGAGATCTTTGAGATATCTTTGATATCTCTTTGAGATCCTGTTTTCATTTCTGTTGGATATATAACCAGAAATGGGATGGGCAGATCATATGATTGTTCTATTTTTACTTTTTTTAAGAACTTCCATAATGAGGTTGTACCAATTTACTTTCCCTCCAACGGTGCACAAGACTTCCATTTTCTCCACATTCTCATTGATGTTTGTTGTCTTTTGTCTTTTTGATGATAGTCATTCTAACAGGTGTGTGATGATGTCTCACTGTGATTTTGATTTACATTTCTCTGATGATTAGTGATGCTGGGCACTTTTTCATGTACCTGTACCTGTTGGCCATTTGTATGTGTTCTTTGAAAAAATGTTTATTTAGTTTCTCTCCACGTTTTTTGTAATGGGATTGTTTCTTATTGTTATTTTCTCAGAGGCTTTTTGAAACACTGATTGCTGGACCTCACTCCCAGAGTTTCTGATTTAGCAGGTATGAATGGGGAGTGAAAATATGTATTTCTAACAAATCCCCATGAGATGCTGCTGCTGGTCTGGGGATGATACTTTGAAAAACACTGGCTTACTAGATAACATTTCAATTTCTAGGGTTGTACTGTAGAAGGCAATGGCACCCCACTCGGTACTCTTGCCTAGAAAATCCCATGGATGGAGGAGCCTGGTAGGCTGCAGTCCATGGGGTCGCTAAGAGTCGGACATGACTGAACGACTGCACTTTCACTTTTCACTTTCATGCATTGGAGAAGGAAATGGCAACCCACTCCAGTGTTCTTGCCTGGAGAATCCCAGGGATGGGGGAACCTGGTGGGCTGCTGTCTATGGGGTCGCACAGAGTCGGTCACGACTGAAGCGACTTAGCAGCAGCAGCAGCAGCAGGGTTGTACTAATATACACAGTTTCAGATACCTGGAATTATTAGGAGTTCTGATGCATTAGCAATTTTAGCATCCCCATTAGTACAAATCTTATTTTTGTCACATAAAAAATTATCAAAATATGTGTTACTCACTATAAATCAATCATATAAGAGAGAGTGTGAAATTTTTTTAAAAAATGAGATGGTCTGTAACACTAAGGGGTCGGCACTTTCACTTTAAGTATACAATCTTGCTCATGTGTTCGTTTTAGACATCCTCAGTTACTGTCCCCTAAGGCCTTCAGTCTTACCAAACTGAAAGTGATATCAAGTCCCCCTCAGGCACTGTCATCTCTAGAATGTACTCTGTGTTATGAAACTACAGAGTTTGGAGAGGCAGGTAACTGTCCCTCCACTCCAAACTCAGGCAACAGAAACATTTTGCATTCAACCTCCTGTTTTCACTTGTATCATCTCTGCTAAGTACCGTCTGTTCCCATCCAAATCATACACATACATGCACATATATATGTCCCTGATGTTAATGAACAACTCATGCTCATCTAGAATATTATTTTAAAAATACAGAAAAGCATGAGCAAAATAAAGTTATACCAAAAAAAAAAAAAAAAAAAAAAACTCCTGCAAATGAAAATCATCCATAATCCCAACACTCAAAGAATACCACAGGTAACATTTTGGCATATTTTCTTTTAATTATTTTTCTATTTCTTCTAGATGCTGACCCTTATTTTGTCCACCTATTTTTCTATTATGGTGTTCTTGTGTGTGTGCTTTTGTTTGCTAAATTATAGCTGATTTAAAACATTATATTATACGTATAAAACAGTGATTCAAAAATCTCATAGATTATACTCCATTTTAAAATTATCATAATGTATTGGCTGTATTTCTTGTACTGTACAATATGTCCTTGTGGTTTGCTTATACTATACATTGTAGTTTGTACCTCTTAATCCCCTTGTATATTTTTTAATTTATAGATTTTTTAATTAATCAAGGATATTCAACTTTTAATTTTCATGTTGCTTACACTTCCTCCGATTTCCTTATAGATTGCCAATTCTTGGCAAAGTTGACCCACAAGAATAGTGATACCTTATGGTTCGACCAATTTAAGGTTTTTTATTTTGTTGTGCTTACGATGTTCAGAAATTTTAACATTTTATGTAGTTAAACATTTTCCTTCGTGCTGTTTTCCTCAGTGTTTTAATAATTAGTCCTAAACATACAAAGTCATTTAAATATTCACTTTCATTTTCTTTGATCATTTTTTAATATTATTTTTATATCTAACCAAATATATCCAACCAGTAAACACTAACTTGACATTTTTATCAAAGATGCATTTTTCTTTCATATCATTTATTGAATATTCTATATCTTTCCAGTCAGTTTGTTAGGCTTCTCTTAGGATATCACATTTTGAGTTAAAATTCTTATATAGCTTATTATTATATATCCATACAAACATTTATTTCAAAGATACTTGTGCTGTTCCATTTCTGTTTTCATATTTTGTGCCTGGCTTGATGCTATTTTAATCATGAAGGATTTATCATACTGTAAGTCATCAATTCTAATTTGCATACTTAATCATACATAAACATTTCTGAAATGAGGATAATTCTTGCAGGGTAACATGTAAAATTATTTTTTCTTTTTAGTAGTACATAAAACAATGGTGTTTATTACAATCAGTGATTTTTATATTCATTGTAATACATAATACTTCTATATATAGTAGCACATGTTTTCTCTTATTAGCTTTTATCAAATTATATCTGTGTTTATGGTTTTATTGGTTTTTCTGAAGTCATTTATACTAATGTGAAAAGACCCTTTTAATCTCTTATAAGGCTTTTGCTTTCTACTTTATCTGAAATTGCTTCCCCCTGCTTTATTTTGGTCAGTGTTTGCTGGGTAAATTATTGTCATATTTGTTTTTTAATATTTTAGTGTGATTTCACCTTTATTATTTTTTGTATGTGGCTTATATATTAGATTGCCAGCCAAATGCAGTTTTCTTCACTTTCTAAAGGCAGAGTTTTACATTTAATACTGATATTCATAAGTAAAACTTATTTTATGCTTTTTGGAATTTGCCTCAGTTTTCTATCTTTTTCAATAGGAAAAATGTTTTTCTTATCTTATTCAGGGATTTGAAAGTAATTTTTTCAGTTTTAAAATTCTTAGATGGTTGCTTATGTTTTCACGATAACTTCTATTAATCAATTTTTCTCTATGGTTTCATGAAATTATTCCAGCTTATTCATTTATTATCTGTTCACAAAAGATAAAGAAATTTAACAAGCTTGTAGTTCTCTGCCTTTTTAAACTTCTGATCACTTGAGAAAATTTGTTCTTAGACCCAAGTTATTGATATTAACTTATTATTATATATAAAATCTCCTTTTATCAACCATTTTTTACTTTGAAAGTGAAAGTGATAGACAGTCAGTCGTGTCCAACTCTTTGCGACCCCTTGGACTATAGCTCACCAGGCTCCTCCATCCATGGAATTCTCCGGGCAAAAATACTAGAGTGGGTAGCCATTCCCTTCTCCAGGGTATCTTCCTGACCCAGGGATCGAACCCAGGTCTTCTGCATTGCAGGCAGATTCTTTACCATTGAGTCACCTGGGAAGCCCTTTGACTTTACAACACTTGAAATAATTTAAATGTTTTCAAAGTTTCTTAAATTTCTTAGGTTATAATTTTCCTCATTCTTGACTTTTAAATACTTTTTCTCACTCATCTAGAGTATGTACTAACATACATTTTAACTAAAGATACATAGATATATAGAGAGAAATATATAGATACATATAAATATATATAGCAAATATATTCATGTGCAAATAAAATATACATTTTGTTTTTAAAGCACGTCCATATCTGAGTATTCTTCCATTGCTTAATATATGGTGGAATGTTTGGTTTACATTTTAGGTCTCAAATTTACAGCACCAAAATGCTGAGGCCTTTATGAAATAAATATTGTCTTTGTGTAATATTTGTCTGTGAGTGTCCAATTTTTTTGCAACCCAATGTACTGTAGCCCACCAGATTCCTCTGTCTATGGGATTTTCCAGGCAAGAAGACTGGAATGGGTTGCCATTTCCTTCTCCAAGGGATCTTCTCAACCCAGAGATCAACGACCGCTCAGCCTGCCTCTTCCAGCATCTTCTTCATTGGCAGGCAGATTCTTTACTGCTGAGTCACCATTTGTGCCTTTAGGCAATAAATGTGGCCTTTATACAGTAACTATTTCCGTGGAGAAGTCTGGTGGAGACCAGTTCCGTTGGTGGAGACCAGTTCGGTCTCCACTATTGGGCGGAGAACTGGTGGAGACCAGTTCGAGTTGTTTTTTATGGGGCAACCTGTTTTGTTGTCTGGATTCTCCTAAGTATATTTATCTTTTTATTCTCAGTAGAAGTTTCAGTTTGGCATGGGTTCTTTACATTTCCCTTTCTTGGAGTATTATCAAACATTTTTATGGCAGACTCATAGCTTTATCAATTATGGAAATTTTCATCTTTTTTTAATGCTTTAATGACTGCTTTCATTCCAATTGTTCTGGTTTCTTCTTTGAGAAAACATCAAATACTTATTTTAGATTTCCATTCTCTAACTTCTGTATATGTTAGTTTAACAGTTTTTTTTTTTTTTAATCCTTTGGTCTTTCTCTTTTGTTTGCAGGAGTAAACCTCAATTGTGTGTTTTATATGAATGATTTCATTTGCTGGAATAGTAGTTCTTATCATTACTGCCTCTTATACAAATTTTAATTATACCTTTTGTAGTTTAATTTGCTATCCCTTATATTGATCAGCTCCTTACCTTCTCAAGCTTTAGTCTGTGCCTCATCTTGTTTTGTTTCCAGCCCATCCCCCTCTTTGTTTCATGTATGATTCTGTTCATGTTTGCATACACACAGTTATTCTTTCCTTGTATATTGATATTTAATACATGCTGAAGTATTTTAACACTTTCTTCTGATTCCTTTGATAATTTTTAAATGAGGTTTCATAACAATATTCTATTTTCCTTTTCCCTCTATGGCAATTAGATTTTAATAGGACACATATTGTTTTGTTTCTTTCTCATATGAATGGAGATTTAACCCATTTACAGTATTTACCAATTAGCAGGATGCCCTTGACATCAGCTACAGTCCATTTGGCTATAAATCTAATAATTTTCTCAGATCTTTACATGAAAAGTAAATTGATGTGCACAATTCTTGGCCCCCTGGTGTCTTTTCTGCTAAAATTGAGAGAGATGTCTTACATCCCACACCCTGGAGTTCTTATCCTCTAAGTTAAAGCAGTACATGAAAGTCTACTGCATGTATTTCTCCCAGTTTTTCTATCCTCTGTGTCAAACCAAACTGCTTTGTTAGGATGCAATGCATCCCTGTTTAAAAGCTCTCATACTCACATTTCCTAATCCATTGTGTTCTTACTACAGTAAAGCAGACACAAACATTGAGATTACCTATAAAACACCAAGCACATAGAAAAAGGGGAAATGCTGTCTAAGGCCCTAAAAGTTTGTTAGTGAGAGCAGACTGTTTATGAAAGAGAGAAAGCAAAGGAGAAAAGAAAGAGGGGAAGAAACTTACATATAACAAAGTATCTTCCTATCTTTTTCAGTAATGTGAAGCTATTCTCTTTCATGAAGCTACTATATTTTTTTTCCCCCTCAATCTAATTCCAATGACTTTCCAGTTAGTGGAAATCTCTTCCATTTTCTGGCAATAGGTTGTCTGTCACTCTTAATATTTTGTGACATTGCGAGTTTTCCTATTTCTTAATAAGTATTTTTTAGAGAAGTTGGAAGAGATAACCTCAGGGACAACTAGTCAGATGTCATTTTAAAGGGAAGCCTATGGTTTAGTTATAAACACAAAGAAGACAATTGCCCACACCAGAAGTTAACACTATTCTTGATTTTTTTTTTCCTTTTTATTCCATTCTGGATTGATGTGAGCCATAACAGTGTTTTTTGTTTTCAGGATCAAATACTGAACCAAAAGAACTATTCTAACTTCCTGATTAATTCCTAAAAATGAGGTTTTGCATTAATTTAAGTTTATTTTGCATGTCACACAGCCTAGCATAATAGTGGCTTAAACTTGAGATTTTTGTATACTTAATTATGATGGTAAATATTCATACTACCACTACAAGATTTTGAATGTTTTTCTCATCTCTTTATGATTCTAAAACACTTGATTTCATTCCAACTTTAAATCATCTTCTACATATTTAAAGATTTGCCCAAGGCAGTGGTTCTATAACCACACTGTACATAGTTTTCACAGAAAAGCCCTAATAGAAAAATTTAGATTCCCAGGCAATGCCTCCTCAGATATAGGCTAGAAAGGACCACAGAGTCTTTGTTTGGAGAGAGCACACTCAAATGATACAAACAATTGGTCCACTCATATTTTGAGGAATGTTGGTGAGGATCAAAGAAATGGTTAAGATAAGACTTTTCTCTTGTTCTATGCTTTGATATACTACAGCTTGAGAAATGCCTACCTATCCATTTCTTACATTGAAGACTCTTCCCATAGACTAGATATTTATAAAAACAGTATGATTATCAGTTCAAAAATTTGTGAAAGCATTCGCTCATTAATCTCCTGGTTGGCTAGAGAATTCATCACAATTTACTCTTATAGGAAAAAAAAAACTTTCCATAATATTACACAGATAAGTTTTATTAACTGCCTATACAGATACTAATAAACGGGCAAACAGACAAAGCATACTCTAGTAGAATGCTTAGTGGAATTAAGAGTCAGAATTAACTAAATTAAGATCTATCTATGTGACCTTTAACCCATCTTAAGTCTCAGTTTCTTAATCTGGCAAATAAGACTAATCTCACCTGCTTTACTGACTCAACAGGTTTTACAGAGGTCTAGCTCAGCTGGTAAAGAATCCACCTGCAATGCAGGAGACACCAGTTTGATTCCTGAGTTGGGAAGATTCTCTGAAGAAGGGATAGGCTACCTACTCTAGTATTCTTGGGCTTCCCTGGTGGCTCAGATGGTAAGTAATCTGCCTGTGATGCAGGAGACCTGGGTTCTATCCCTGGGTTGGGAAGATCCCCTGGAGGAGGGCATTGCAACCACTGTGATTCTCGCCTGGAGAATCCCCATGGACAGAGGAGCCTGCGGGCTACACAGTCCATGGGGTCGCAAAGAATTGGACTTGACTGAGCAACTAAGAATACACAATAATGACATGTGAAAAGATAAAATATTTTTTTATCTGTAAACACAGAACACATGAAAAATTTACTATATTAAATGATGAGTATTTTGTCATCATACCTACATAACATCAACAGAAAAACAGAATTTTAGTAATTCTTTTATTTCATTGAAAACCAAATAATCAGCATGGTTTTATTGAAGATTACACCAAGAACAAAATTGATGTACTTAGCACATAATACAGAAGTGGCTTGTTTGCTTTTCAATTAAATTTGTTGGCATTTAATAGTCCAAAAGTATATTTGTAGTTTTTTCTAAAACTATTAAAATTGTGTGCTCTTCTTTCTAAATAGCGTAGACTCATTAGTCTAATAGGATCCTACAGGTAATAGTTATCCATTAGTAAAATTTTCCATTCATATACATGCACCATACTTCACTCTTTCAAAACCACTTTAATGACTTGTAGACTTTTACTCAGGTACTTCCTAATTAAGTGTATTTGTAATAGCTATAGTTTTTATTATCAAATCTTTCTTGACTCAGACTCTAGGCTGATGGTTGTTTCTTAATTGCTCAGATTTTTTTTTTTAATTAGCTTTAGATGGTGGAACAGATGGTCTCTGAATCCACTGGTGCTATATCTATGTGATAATATATTTTGGTTCTGTCTGATGTAGTGACTCTTCTTTTCTGAATTTTCTCATTAAACAGCACTCTTAGTTTCTCATTTCCTTTTTTTATTCAATTTGTATCAAGGGTAATGTGAAATAAACATGAATATTTCCCATTGTGATCTTGTCCAAACTTAGAGTCAAATATTATGATAGCTTTAGATTTTGTCTATTTAGAGTCATATATCTAAGGTTAAGCCCAATCAGTAATATTAAATCAACTCAAGTGGAATATTCCCTCAACCAATAAGATACAATCAAGCAATTTTCTAACAGATATTAATAAGCACTTAATGATTGGTGGACTACAAGGACAAGTTACATTGGGGGGGTATGTGAAGGCAATATATTAAACTAATTGTCACATAATTAATTATATTTAATTACAAACTATAACAAAGGGTCCAAAGAAAAGAAATGTATGCATGTATGTGCATGTAATAAAGTCACCTAAGGAATAAGAGACAGTTTCTTCAAGGATGCAGTATCTAAGCTGTGTTCTGGTTGACAGGTAACCAGAAACCTGATCACTGAACAGGGCTGGGACAAACGCTGCAGACATGGAAGGCATAGATAAAAGAAGGAATATAATGCAACAATATGTGGTGCATTTAGAGAAATGAAAGAAGGCCAGTGTGGCTGAAGCAGAGAAAGTAAAAGGAAGAATTTTGTGAAATAATGTTTGAGAGATTCAAATAGGAAGTAATTTCAGGTTAGAGTAAAAATTTTAGCCAAGATCTTAAGAGTGTAGTGAGTTTATCAGTGTTTTAAAAGAAAGCTAATTTTACAATAATTCTTTTTTTTTAATTTTATTTTATTCTTAAACTTTACATAACTGTATTAGTTTTGCCAAATATCAAAATGAATCTTAGGAAACGTTGACTTGGCTAATTTCAAGGTAAAATTGGGTAAATTGAGCTCAGTTGGTATATCTACCACTACAAATATATAAAAATGCAGGGTAAATATACTACAAACTTCTAAAAAATAAAGTATATCTCCAAGAGACTGAAAAGAAGAAAAATGTCTTCATAAAATCACCAGAGGGAGAATAGCCTAGGAAAGAACTTCACAGAACTGTACTAAGAAATAAGAATGTACCAAGAAAGAGAAGACTGTCCTTAAGCCTGTGTGAGTTGAAGAGCTGAAATTTATATATTTGCATAAAGCTGAAACATTGAAAGACCTGCTCCCCATGTAAAAGGACCTAGAAAAATTCTGCTGCTAAGTCACTTAAGTCATGTCCGACTCTGTGCGACCCCATAGACGGCAGCCCACCAGGCTCCCCCATCCCTGGGATTCTCCAGGCAAGAACACTGGAGTAGGTTGCCATCTCCTTCTCCAATGCATGAAAGTGAAAAGTGAAAGTCAAATCGCTCAGTCATGTCTGACTCTTAGCAACCCCATGGACTGCAGCCCACCAGGCTCCTCCGTCCATGGGATTTTCCAGGCAAGAGTACTGGAGTGGGGTGCCCAGAAAAATTCTGACACTTCGCTAAAGAAGCTACATAAAAATTAATGTAAAATCATTTATCAGACACTTCCACAAATACTACACTTGGCTTTCATCATAAAAGTACAATCTCGACTTAAAAGGAACTTAAAATCTTTTTAAAAATAAATAAATAACCTCTAATGAGATACTAATACAAGCAACTGGAAAAAAGAATTTCTGTTATGAAAGAATAACAGAATTATTTGGGAAAAGCAATAAAATGAGACAAATTAAAATTAAGTGTATAGAAGGATTATAAATCACAACAGAATAGTTTATCACAGAAAAATAACAGATATACTTGAAAATGAATGGAACATGACTTCTATAAAGGAAAAATACAAATATTACATTGAAAACAAAAAATTAGACAGCCAATTATCAATTATAAAAGAAAGAGTTTTAAACTGCAAGATGAAAGTGAAGTGAAAGCTGTTCAGTCATATCAGACTCTTTTGTGACCCCATGGACTGTATAGTCCACGGAATTCTCCAGGCCAGAATACTGGAGTAGGTAGCCTTTCCCTTCTCCAGAGGATCTTCCCAACCCAGGGATCCAACCCAGGTCTCCCACATTGCAGATGGACTCTTTACCAGCTGAGTCACAAGGGAAGCCCAATAATACTGGAATGAATAGCCTATCCCTTTTCCAGGGGATCGTCCCAACCCAGGAATCAAAATTGGGTCTCCTGCATTGCAGGCAGATTCTTTACCAACTGAGCTATCAGGGAATGCCAAACTGGAAGATAGATCAGATCTATATGGATCAAAGTATGAATATAAAATTGAAAATATGAAAAAGACAAGGAAAATAGAACAAGTAGAAATCCCAAATAAAAAACAAAAAGACAATTAAAAAGAAAATTCATGGTGATACTTGCTGTGAATTTTCTAAAATATTCAAAGAATGAGTTCTTACTTTAGTGAGAAACACTAAAGCCAGAAAACCGATAACACAACCAGAATTTAAGAGTGAACTTAAAGAACACATCAGATAAAATGTGATTCCTTGGTTTTTGGTTTATCCTATGTAATAGACAATGGGACCACCCACTGAGACAGAGCGCAGTGGAAGCAGAGGAGATGGAGGTTGATAAGGTCAGCCTTGGACTTCCTCAATTTTATGTGCTCAGTCATGTGATAGGGCTTCCCTCGGAGAAGGCAATGGCAACCCATTCCAGTACTCTTGCCTGGAAAATCCCATGGACGGAGGAGCCTGGTAGGCTGCAGTCCATGGGGTCGCTAAGAGTGGACACGACTGAGCGACTTCACTTTCACTTTTCACTTTCATGCATTGGAGAAGGAAATGGCAACCCACTCCAGTGTTCTTGCCTGGAGAATCCCAGGGACGGGGGAGCCTGGTAGGCTGCAGTCCATGGGGTCGTTAAGAATGGACACGACTGAGCGACTTCACTTTCCCTTTTCACTTTCATGCATTGGAGAAGGAAATGGCAACCCACACCAGTGTTCTTGCCTGGAGAATCCCAGGGACAGGGAGCCTGATGGGCTGCCATCTATGGGGTCGCACAGAGTCGGACACGACTGAAGCGACTTAGCAGCAGCAGCAGCAGCAGCAGCAGCAGCAGCAGCAGGGCTTCCCTGGTGGCTCAGAGGTTAAAGCATCTGCCTGCAATGTGGGAGACCTGGGTTCGATCCCTGGGTCAGGAAGATCCCCTGGAGAAGGAAATGGCAACCCACTCCAGTATTGTTGCCTAAAGAATCCCATGGACGGAGGAGCCTGGTGGGCTACAGTCCACAGGGTCGCAAAGAGTCGGACACGACTGAGCCACTTCACTTCAGTCATGTGGTAAAGTCTACTAGGCAACTGAATATACAAGTATGGATCTGAAAAGAGAGGTCTGGGCTACAGATATTTAGTTCTCACATGAGTACATGTCAAATGAAGTTGTTTCTGTGGGTATAACTGCCTAGGAATAGATCTGAAATAAAGTCCAGAACTTTCTGGAACTACATATAATGACTGATAGAAGTAGATACGCCTGCAAAAGAAACATGAAAAGATTGCCAGAATGAAGGAAGAAACAAAGAGATATGTTCCCACAAAAGACAAAGCAAAATACTGAGAAGGTATTATTATTTTTTCTCCTGTTTTTGTATGTTTAAGACCACCTGTGCATATAATAACAATCTACTAGTTTGTCATTCTTCTTCTAGCATTAAATGTTAAAAAGTAACACCTTCATAAATATGTTATCATATGTGGACATCAGGGTCCTTCAGAGATGATAGGTATTGCATATATTCACTTTATTTCTCCAGACGTTTTAGCAATTGTAATCCTCTAAACTAGGAATCTGCAAACCTTTCTTAAAAGGGCCAGATAGTAACTATTTTAGGTGTTAAGATCCACTGATCCCTGTTGCAACTACTCAACTCTGCTATTATAGCATTAAAGCAGCTATAGACAATACATACATGTCAAGAATAGCTATATTTCAAAAAAATTATTTACAAAGACAACACTGATCCAGAGATGCTAAATATATAGCAGCATCAGGATTTGCTATAGGACAGACCCTGAGTTGCTTTTAATGTCACTTTGGTCGTCTCTGATTCTTTGAGACCCCATGAACTGTAGCCTGACAGGCTCCTCTGTCCATGGGATTCTCCAAGCAAGAACACTGGAGTGGGTTTCCATGCCCTCCTTCAGGAGATCTTCCCAACCCAAAGATCAAAGCCACATCTCTTATACCTCCTGCATTGGCAGGCCAGTTCTTTACCACTAGCAACACCTGGGAAGCCCAACACATGCATAGCATTTATTTTCTGTATTTCTGTTAGGTCAAAAAATGCTTTGATTTTAACCAGAATAAATTAGACAAAATATCATTAGAGGCAAATATTGTACTAGGGAAACATATATTAATATTTAGTTAGAGAATAACTACAAACTATATAAAGAATAATGAGAAACTATAAATAGCATTTTTTGATTAAGGAGTAAGCCTTATGTATGCCAGAAGGGAAGTGACATAGAAAATCAATCTGATAGGAGAAGAAAAACTGTAAAAGAATTCATGATCTGTGTAATAAAATTGAAGTGTCATTTTGGGGGGAAATATCAAGACACTCACATGAGTACTTGTGAACAATTCAATGGTCAAATAATAATAATAACAAAGGATATATTCCCCCCAAATAAAAATGTATCCAAGTATGAATGTTTTAAACCGTTTCATATAGCCCATACTTCTTTGAGCTGAAGAAGCTAGTAGGTGAAAAAACAACAGCAGACAAGAAACAAAATAAAATCTCCTTAAGTTGAAAAACCAAGAAAGGGGCAGCCTAATGAGAGAGAAAGTTTAGACAATAACCACTCTACCTCAGGCAAATGCTACAGAGAAAACTAAAGTTTCATGTACGTGCACCCCAGCAAATTTAGAGTGCATCTCTTATGCTCACCCCATTGTAACACGACACTCCAACAACAGCCTCCATCACCTCTACCAGGAGAAGGCTGAGTAGGGAGTCTTGAATTCCATCCCCATCAGGTGGTAAGGAGGTCCACTGATCCCTCAACACTCCAGTATCAGGAGAGGGTACATGGGAAGCCTAAACTTGCACCCCAACCCAGAAATAATAAGGTGCCCCACTCACTGGCTTTAGTGATATCAGAAGATGCCTACTGCACAGTCAGCTTCAAAAGACCCAGGGAGGTCTCTTCAGTGGAGACTACATGGGGAGCATTGACATAGCACTCCTACCCTCCAAGCAAGGGATTTATCAGTGGACACTAGAGGGGAACTGGTATCCTGACCCCCACCCAACAATAAAAATGCTCCCACTCCATCTGGTGTCAACAGGGCCCAAGGGGAACCTGAACTTTTACTTCTCTTAGTTACAAGGAGTATGTTCCTCCCCTTCTTCTGCCACTATAGAGTCAGAGGAAACCAGCTAAAACAGAAGGTTTAAATGAGATCCTGTCTCATAATCTAATGAGAATATGTGACGGTTTCCATTGACAATAATCGAACACACTAAAAAGATTTCAAAGTGAATGAAGAAAGACAACCAATAAATGCCACTGCCTAGATGACAGAGTTGTTTGAATTATCTGGAAAAAATTTACAGAATTGATAATAAATGTAAAAATTTTATTTTTTTATTTTTCTTTTTTACTTTTAAGTGTTCCAGTGAGCAATCTGAATCTCACTTAAATGAAGTTCTCAACAAAGAAATGGAAAGTGTCAGTAAAGAAATAAAAGGTATAAAGTACCAAATGAAACTGTTTGAACTGTAAATTGAAACAACTGAAATAAAAATTCAGTAGATAAATTCAACAGCAGATGGAAAGAATGCAGAAAATAACAAGTGAATCAAAAGAGCAATAGATACTGGCCGAAACAGAGAGGATATGGGCTTCCCTGATAGCTCAGTTGGTAAAGAATCTGCCTGCAGTGCTTGAGACCCAGGTTCAATTCCTGGGTCAGGAAAATCTGCTGAAGAAGAATAGGCTACCCACTCCAGTATTCTTGGGCTTCCCTTGTGGCTCAGCTGGTAAAGAATCCACCTGCAATGCAGGAAACCTGGGTTCCATCCCTGGGTTGGGAAAATCCTCTGGAGAAGGGAAAAGCTTCCCACTCCAGTGCTCTGCCCTGGAGAATTTCATGGACTGTATAAGTTCTTGGGGTCTCAAAGTGTCGGACACAACTGAGCAACTTTCACTTTTACTTTTCATGGACAGAGACACAAGCAAATGATAAGTAATTATTGCAAAGTTTGAAGAAGTTTGTGGTCATATATTAAATTTAGGTATTGGTGTTCCAAGTCTCTAAATTAAATATTTGATCTCTTTTGTTTGTTATTTAACCTTCAGATCCTAGAACAATGCCTGGAACTTAAGGTGCTTAGTAAATAAATTCTGAAAGTATGGATGGAAAATCAGTGAACTTTTTTTTTTTTTACATCCTGTAGTATATCAACAAAATACTCCAAGATAATTCTTTCCTAGTCACAAAAGCATGACTCTGTAAGATGCTTCCATTGCCAAATGGTCCCCAAATTATAGTATCTTAAGAAATTCACTGAGAAGTATGCTTTCCCCCAACCTCATTCATTGGTCTGCTAAAAAAAAAGCCTTCAGGATCTGTTCTTTGTTAATATGAATTCACAGTAAAACTATTAAGTAGAGACAGTCTATAGATTAGACTTGAAATCCATGAAAAATACAGAAATCAACCACAAATAATTAGCAGCCTCACATAGGCTTTGTAGCATCTGCTTTAAATCTCATCTAATTGTATCTAATCCCACATCAGTAGACTTCTCAAGTTTTTGCCTAATGAAAGATTTTTATCTTAAATCCATCAAAAGTGACTGTGAGAGATACTTTTTTCTTCCTCATTCCTTCAAGGCATTTTAATCCTTTCCCTTTTTAAGAAATGACATTTTGCTTCATTTTTCTTTGATATTTATCAAAACGATGACCATTAAACAAACTAGACAATAGCAGGAGCTAAGAACAAAACTAAGGGCTCAGTAAATATACCAAAGGATATATTGATTATTGCACTCTGAACCATGCTGCACCTAACAACTGCTTTTGTCATGAGGTTTTCCAGAAATTAGAAAACCTTTAAAATAATAGTGTCTATGGAAGAAATGATTTAAGAATGACTTGCTGATAAAATCCAGTAATGTTATTATCTTCTAATATTTTTAAAATTTAATAGCTATAATTATATTTTGTATATTTAATAAATACATAATGAATTCTAGCATAGGGTAAAAGGACATATTATCATCTGAAATAGGGGAAATTTAATTTAGAAGATAGAATAATTTAGGAAACTGGTTATAATCCAATTTCTAGATAGCAAAGCTTTAAGATTTCATAATCTTATAATTAAGAAATTAAGATTTCCTAATCTTATAATTATTTTTCTTTTAGTTATAATTTAAAGATTTGTTCCTATTGTGGCATACTGAGACAGTAACAGTAATAATCCAAGTGCTACAGGGAATTTTTTATTCCATAGTGAATTTTGAAGGTATTGAAACAAGACAAAAAATAATAAACACAAATTACCATATTTACTCTGTTATGCCAATACGTTAGGGTATCAAGAACTGAGCTTTCAAAGGTACTATAATAATATGTCTAAATATCCAAATTTTTAATATTTTATTATATAACAGATGGATTCCATTATTTTTTTAAATTGCAGATAAATTTGTTTTGTTTCTCCCAGTAGAGAGTTTTGAGTATTTAATTAAAAGCCTCATTGCCCCATCATTAAATTCAAAGAAGCATATCTAATGTGAACACTTAAATGTAATGTCACTCATTAGTCTTTAATGAAGAGAAACTTATTCTTTCTCTAAAGAACAGCTGTAAAAATAGTATCTGTCACCTACAAAATTATATATTCCCAAGATTATTAATGTGCATTTAATGACTTTAAAATATGTCTTTGCAATAGTTATTATGCATGTTTCTTTCTTTTTGGCTTCACCTGTAAAAGAGGTTAATTGAAGTCAGATAGACTGGAATTCTCATGCACCCTAGGACACCATGCTAAAGCAGAAGCTAAATTTTCCCAAACACCAGTACTAGATTTGGCACAAAGCTGTTTGGCTTTCTATACCACACGTTCTCTCATTGGTCTTGTACTTTGACAGCAGTTTTCATAATCCATCGTAAAATCTGTCTCTAGACCATTAAAATTCATCTGGAACTCTTCTTCGTAGGGTCTAGTCAACAAGAATATTGATTTTAATGTCTGTGCCATTGCCTGACTCTGCAAGGTAGAATGCAGAATAAAGCAAGGTGGATGTGGCAGTTAAGATTCCCTAGTGTCAAATTACCATCATCATCACCGTCATCATCATAGTCATCACTAACTCTGCCATTCCTGAAAAGTGTATCTAGATCTATGACATACTGAATTCCTACATTCTCTGTATTTGACCACTGGGACATGTTAGCACTCTGAATCTCTATTTTTCCTTTGAAATAAAAAGTGCTAACTGGTTCTGCTGATATTTAGTAAAACCTCTGAACAAATTTTTTTTATAAAGACAATTATCCATGCCTAACCAAATATCCTTATGTTTGAGTATGGTAAACTATGAATCTCTATTTGTTATTGAACTTTCTAGAATGTATCTAGGATATTTAGTGTCATGTAAGTACAACTTTGTTATGTTTTCAAGTATACTACCACCTTGTTAAAACACAGTTCACCATAAGGCAAAATTCAATATTTAGTGTCTCCTTAAAGTACATCCAACATACTTTAATTACAGAAGCAACCAAAATATTTCATTGTAGACACTTTTGCCTACATACTGGTTCCATGGCATAACCCCAAGAATGACAAAATAGCATCATTCTATTCATTTATGCTTTCAACAAATATTTATTCCATCTCTCCTGTGGTAGACATATTGCTATGTTCTTAGGCACAGCAATATAGAGTCTTACAGTCATGTATATAAATACATAGATTTCAAGAGTATAATCATGTGCTTTTTCCTGTAGTGGAAAACTATTTTTTATGTGCTTCATACCTCATACATTTTTCTTACAAGGATAATCTGAACAACAATAACAAAGCAAATGTGTTACTTCTGGAACACTACTGACAATCAGCAGAAGGTTAGATCCTGAGCGTTATATGACTTTCACAATCTACTTACTCCACCACATTGCACAGGACTAAACATAGGAGTACTCCAAAACACTATCACTTGCTAAATTGAATAAAAGAAGTAAGACAAAGCCCCTTTGTTTTTTTAAGCAATTTGAATATTTACTTTTATAAAGCCATTTTGAACATTTGTTGTTGTTCAACCTCTCAGTCATGTCCTGCTCTTTGCGACCCTATGGACTGCAGCACACCAGGCTTCCCTGTCCTTCACCATCCCCCAGAGCTTGCTCAAACTCATGTCCTTCAAGTCAGTAATGCCATCCAATCATCTCATCCTCTGTCATCCCCTTCTCCTCCCACCTTCAATCTTTCCCAGCATCAGGGTCTTTTCTAATGAATCAGCTCTTTGCATCAGGTGGCCAAAGTATTAGAACTTCAACTTCAGAATCAGTCCTTCCAATTTTGAATGTAGACTTCATTTTAAAATGTAGAACGTTTTTACAACCAATGTATTTACTTTAACATTAGACATTTTTGAAATGTATGCTCTATGCAAGGCTGATTATACTGAAGCCTTCTCAACATCCCTAGATACAACCATCCACATCAAACCTCCTAATATCTGCAAAATATACACTCATCTTTCAAGGCTGCTAAAAATTTATTTTCCCTACTCGACTTCTGATATTTTCCTCCTGCATAATTACTGCCCACTATGTTTTAATATTTATTTTTTAATGAGGTGTAGTTGATCTATAACATAAGTTTCAGGTATAGAACACAGTGGCTCAAAATTTTTAAGACTGTGCTGCATCTTTAGTTATTATAGAATATTGGATATATTCCCTGTGTTATACAACATACTCTTGTAGCTTATTTATTTTATATACAGTAGTTTGCTCCCTACTTCTACGAAAAGGTAGGGAGCTTTCCTCTCCCCACTGAAAATCACGTTTGGTCTCTGTATCTGTGAGACTGTTTATTTTTTCTAATATTAACTAGTTTGTTTTATTTTTGAGATTCCACATATAAGTGATAACATATAGTGTATATAGTTTTTCTCTGTGTGACTTATTTCACTAAGAATAATGCCCTCTAAGTTTATCCATGTTGTTGCAAACTGACTGTCCACTATTTTGTTTCCCCACTGTATCTTCTTTTCATTTTATATGAAAACAATGGCATCATTTAATGATGATGAAAAATAATGAATGAAATGAAATGAATGAATGAAAAATAATACTGTAAAAATAATGTGGATAGATAGATCTGAATCACTTTGCTGTACAGCAGAAATTAACACAACATTGTAAATGAACGATACTTCAATTTAAAAAAAATCAAAATACAATGAGTTTGTATGGTTTGGAAAGTAGAATTTGCACAGTCAGTTATTAGTAAAGGTTATTTGTTTGCAAATGATATAAATTTAATTCAAACTGACCTGGCCATATCACTGTTAAATGTTTAGACATTCTTCAGACATAGCTGAATCCAACAAATTTATCAAGAATTATGTGCTGACTCTATTCTTAACAACGCTTTTTCCATTCGTAGCCCTGCATCTTGAGGTCTACATTCTACAAACTTAACACTTCCACAGTATTAAACCTCTTTGCTAAAATGTCCAGCAAGAGTTAAAGGATTTAATCTTATTCCCAAACTTAAGGACTTAAGAACTGATTCCCAAACTTAAGACATCAAAATAGGAGGCAGTCCTAACATGGCGGAGGAATAGGACGGGGAGACCACTTTCTCCCACACAAATTCATCAAAAGAACATTTAAATGCTGAGTAAATTCCACAAAACAACTTCTGAATGCCGGCAGAGGACATCAGGCACCCAGAAAAGCAGCCCATTGTCTTCTAAAGGAGGTAGGAAAAAATATAAAAGACAAAGGAGAGACAAAAGAGGTAGGGAGTCTTAAAAAGAGAGAAGTTTCCAAACACCAGGCAACACCCTCACTGCCGAGTCTGTGCCGAGCCTTGGAACCACAGAGGGCAACATAACTGGGAAGAAAAATAAATAAATAATTAAAACCCACAGATTACGAGCCCAACGGTAACTCCCCCAGAGGAGAAGCAGCGCAGACACCTGCACCTGCCACTAGCAAAAGGGGGCTGAGCAGGGAGGCGCAGGCTGCATTGCTTAGAGTAAGGACCGGGCCTGAATGCCCCGAGGGCAATCTGAGGGAACTAACTTGGGCTAGCAAACTGGACTGTGGGATAGCTACCACGTGAAAAGCCCTAACCTAAGACACCGCCAGACCTGCTCACAGAACAAAGGACTGAACAGAGCTAGCCGACTGCAGACCATCCCCCTCCGGTGACAGGCAGCCAGAGCCAGAAGGGGGCAATCGTGGCTCCAAAGAGGCATTATCTACCAAACTGCAAGCAGGCTTCTTTGCTAACTAAGACTTCTTGGGGTTCTGGATGGTCAACATCCGCCTGAGAAGGTGCGCCGGTTTTACACACAGAAAACCGAGCGGCAGGGACGGGCAAGGTGATAAGTTGCAGCGACCCAGCTCGCCAAACACCTGATCACCTGAGCTGCTCAGACCTGGGAAGGGCACAAAACGCAGGCCCAATCGAGTCTGTGCCTCTGAGGACTTCCTGAGTGCCTGAACCTGAGCGGCTTTGCCCTGGGAGGTGCATGCAGCCCAGGGCCGGCCTCAGACGGTTCCCGGAGGAGCAACCTAGAGCCTGAGCAGTGTGGGCAGGGAGGGCACAAGCACCATGAGGGGGGGCAGGCCCAGTGTGGCTGAGACACTGTGAGCATATGCCAGTGTTATTTGTTTACAGTGTCCCTCCCTCCCCACAGTGCCACTGAAACAATGAGCCTAAAAAAGTGTCCACCACCACCCCCTAGTGTCAGGGCAGAAATTAGACACTGAAGAGACCAGCAAATAAAAGAAGCTAAAACAGAGGGAACCTCCTTGAAAGTGACAGGTGCAATAGATTAAAACCCTGTAGTTAGTACCTACTACATTGGAAGGGGCCTAAAGATCTTGAGAAATATAAGCCAGACCAAGGAACTATCTGAAAATGAACTGACCCCACACTTCCCACAGCAATACCAGAGAAAGTCCTAGATATATTTTTTACAATTTTTACTATCATTCTTTATTTTTTCAAATTTTTTTAAATTTTTAAGTCCTCTATTACTCCTTTAATTTTCATTTTTATAACCTACTATTACTTTGCAAAAAAAAAAAAAAAAGACCCTATTTTTTAAAGCAAACTTCATATGTATATATGTTTTTTAAAAATTTTGTGACTTTGTTTTTTGGTTTTTTCTTTTCTTTAATATTGTATTTTTGAAAATCAAACCTCTACTCTAGATTTTTAATCTTTGCTTTTGGTATTTGTTATCAATTTTGTACCTTTAAGAGCCCAATCTTCAGTACCTATTTTAACTTGGGAGCGAGATTACTGGCTTGACTGCTCTCTCCCCCTTTGGACTCTCCTTTTTCTCCACCAGGTCGCCTCTATCTCCTCCCTCCCCCTTCTCTTCTCTACCCAAATCTGTGAATCTCTTTGTGTGTTTCAGATGGTGGAGAACACTTAGGGAACTGATTACTGGCTAGATCTTTCTCTCTCCTTTTGATTCCCTCCTTTATCCTCCTGGCCACCTCTGTCTCCTTCCTCCCTCTTCTCTTCTCTGTATAACTCCGTGAACATCTCTGAGCGGTCCAGACTGTGGAAAGCACATAAGGAAGTGATTACTGGCTAGCTTTTCTCTCCTCTTTTGATTCCACCTCATCTCATTTGGGTCACCTCTAACTCCCTCCTCCCTCTTCTCTTCTCCATGTAACTCTGTGAACCTCTCTGGGTGTCCCTCACTATGGAGAAACTTTTCATCTTTAATCTAGATGTTTTATCAATGGTGCTGTATATATGGAGAAGTCTTGAGGCTACTGTAAAAATAAGACTAAAAATCAGAAGCAGGATTCTTGGGGATGGTGCACTGGGATGACCCAGAGGGATGGTACGGAGAGGGAGGTGGGTGGGGGGTTCAGGATGGGGAACATGTGTATACCCGTGGCAGATTCATGTTGATGTATGGCAAAACCAATACAATATTGTAAAGTAATTAGCCTCCAATTAAATAAATTTATATTAAAAAAAATTTTTTAAGAGAAAAAAATAAGACATCAAATTAGGTCTAGGTCTAGCTAAAACTGAGTTTTATGAATATTCTAGGGATTTGATGAATGTTATCTCAGAGTAAAGGTGGAAATCTAGGAGCTGTCCCAAAAAATAGGAGACACAGAGGCTGATCAGGCAAAATAATCACAGTTCACTAAACCTCACATATAATATACTGTAGATAGACACTCTTTTTTAACAAAGGTTTTCATGTTAAGGTACAAAATGGAGCCATAAAGTAAAAGGACTCATCATCAATCATTTACAGAAACTTTTCACATTTCAGATCTTCAGAAACCCACTTTCCCTTCAGTTACAAATTCATATCAACATTGTGAATTACATCTTTTGAAGTCTTAGTTTCCCTGCTCTATTGACTAAAAAAGATGAAATAACTCATATGAAATAGACTTTCTCTCTCCATCTTTCTATACTATATATATCTCTATATGCATATAGATCATAAATATGCTGCACTTGAATTCTTGTCAGTGTGCCCATTAAGGACAGTGAGTATATATGGTACCACTTCAAGGAGCTCAGTAAATTTAGTGAACTTTTCACTTGGCCTAATTCATTTTCTATCGCTTACTTCCTCAGTGTGCTTCCAAGAGTGGATATGTGTGCAGGTAGAGTCTTTACATGTGTCAACATTTCCCTCTGACAACTCCTTTGTGTGGAAATTGCTTTATAACTATAGGTATTTCCTCCTCCTCTGTTCTCCTTTCATGTATCTTCAAACTTTCCCTCTACAGGAGCTCTGCACTACATTTTCAAATATATTCTTAAATCTTGGCCAGAATTTGTAAATGGACTCCAATTCAGCCCTCCTTCTTCATAAACTCACTGTTTTCTTTCTTCTTCTCCCAACCATCAAGATTCTCAGAGATAATTTTATCTCAGGGTCTCTATTATCCACTACCACCATTCATTTTTAAAATATAACTTACAGTCTGACTTTTAAGTCCACTGGTTCTACTGCAGCTGACTGCAATTCTATTAATTAACACTGATTACAAATACCCAAGTATAATGCCTTCATCTCTGTCATAATGTAATGTCATAACAATTACAACAGGAGCAACTAATATTAAAACACAGGTTTTGGGCACCATGCTATATTTTTATAGGAATTATGTAGGTGTCTCTTTATTTTTACAACATCTCTTAGAGATGGGCACTATTTTTTAATCTCCACAGAGAACATATACCCAGAAATTCAAAATAAACTGCCCAAGAGCATCTTCTCAATGCCTTCTTTCTTAATGTCTTTCCAATCAACTCTCTAGTTCTATCCTTCTAAAGAGGTTATAATCTCAGAAATGGTCAATGATGACAAATAACCAAGTAGGATGCTTACTCTTTGTCCCAAGCTCCCTACTTTTAAAATACTAACAGCAATGTCAAATTGTATCTGTTAGGAGAGACAATCTTGATTACATGGCTTCTTCTCCTAGATTCATGACATGTGTATTGCAGGGGCCATTTCTTACATATTTTGGTATATCCAGCTACAAGCACAATGTCTAATGCATAGCAGTCTCTTAAAGAATTTGTAAAGGAAGAAAGTGAATGAAGACTTTGTGTAGCATATCATACAGCAGGAGTGGGTCCCAATATATAGAGCTTTAGGTGTCTGTAAAGGTTTTATAGTTTTAGCGCTAATTCTGGTTCTTCCTTTCACCTTCTACAGTGGCCATATGGTGATTTATCCAACAGATTCAGGTGTGTGACTAAGTATGGTGATATCTGTTTTATATACATGGCAACTTGTTTTCAAAAAGGTAGTGCAAATCTTGTGGTATTCTTCCACCAGCATTCTGCTAAGGTCGAAGTGGCATTTTGGGAAATCCTAAGAAGAAAATTATACAGGATTAAATGATGAGGGGAGATACTCTCCCTGGCAACTGCTGTACTTTAAAAATGACATCTAATTTGCAAGCTCTTGGATAACCAAAACACCAGTAAGAGTTGGAATATGCTGTAAGACTTATGCTGTAAGTAATTGTGTTCATGTCAGGGATGTGGCTTACTACTTAAGATCTTCCAGAAGCAGAGCCCAGAATCAAGGACATCTCTGAAGCTGACTGAGCCCTTTTGTAACCGTTGCCAAAAGCCCCCTGATATTCACTAGCAAGCTTCCTGACTCCCAGTTAGGCAAAGATGCCCACTTCAGTAAGCACCCTATAGAGCCCTAACCAATCACCTAATGCCAACCATCCAGCAGGAATTTTCTTCCTCTTGAGGCTACAAAAATTGGCTATTAACCCACAAAAACTGTTGACTTTCTGGTCTGTCAGAGGTCAGCCCACTAGGCTCACAATACCCACATTATATCTGCTCTTCGTTCTTAATAAAAACTCACTCCCTTCTGAAAAAAAATTGAAAAAGATCTTCCTACTGTTTTGTTCTCTTACTCCCTGATTTACTGTATCAGTTTATCAGGTACACTTAGGAGCCTGATCTTGCTTTCCACTTAAAACATACAGCAAGTCTTCACACTCAAAGGAAAGAACCTTACAATTTGTGCTTTCCATTAATCCAGTGTTACCTTGATTTGGTTTAGATTCATAAGTCAAACAGAAGTCAAGAGCAAAAGAGGAAGGAAAGGAATCAGAAACAGTTTCACGTTGAACTTCTAAGATAACTTTGTACTTTTTGTGGAGTGTTGAAATCATTGTAACAAAGTCACATTCCTCTAAGCCAAACCGAGGCCTTACCAAGCTAAGCATTTTTGACAACCACAGGTTTCATTTTCATAGTACCGTGTTGATATGTCTCATTAGGCTTCAGGTACCTGCTCTATTAAAATTCATACTTGCTTCTGCTTAGACAGAAAAAAGCATTAAGAAAGGAATTTTGAGTTATGTTATGAAACTATGGCTAAATCTCAAGGATATACTATTATTCATGATTAACTCATTTGTATACAGTTTAATTGAGGTGTATGTCTTTACCCTGAATTTGCAAAGTCCATTTTGGGGCCCGCCCTCATTATTGAGGTAAAACCAAGAGAAATCAATACATGCATACACTGCTGAATAAACAAACACCTCTTTGAAAATTATTCCTAAACAGATCCGACTTCTGGACCTCATGTTCACCTTCTACATTAGAAATATGACTCACTTACTAAGCATTGACAAGTGTGTAGCCAATGTGATGATACATGTAATTCTAATAGGTTATCTGGTCTCTGAAATGTTGTGAATGAAGCAAGGAATTTATACTTTCTTTATTAAGCAGCTGCATAGGCACGTGCTTTTTAAGTTTCAACCTTAGCAGTTCTTGAAAAAATAATAGTCTTCTCCATCTAGCTACCGTAGACTTTTGTTTGCCATAAGTTTCCTGTCATGCTCTGATGTTTTCAGTTGTAGAGGACAGGGACACAAGTTACTGAGTTGGCACAAGTTTTATGATGTTTCCTCAGAACACTAGAAGTGTACAACTTCCAATCCATTAGCAAGATACTGAGTCCACTGCACTGTGGTAGTTGAGCACAATGTGAAGATTCCTCCACTGTCCAATGGAATTAAAGTATTGTTGGGAAGTTGAGCAATATACATATAAAAAAAGAAGCTTAGCAACAACAGTAGGCAACAGACTTAAGTTCTGAGAAGTAATAGGGAGACTTAGCCCTATGTGTCTGAGTGTTATTCAGTCAGCTGTGTCCAACTCTATGCAACTACATGGACTAGAGCCCACCAGGCTCCTCTTTCCATAGGATTCTCCAGGCAAGAATACTGGAGTGGGTTGCCATTCCCTCTTCCAGGGGATCTCCTCAACCCAGGGATCAAACCTGGGTCTCCTGCATTGCAGGTGGACTCTACTGTTTGAGCCCCTAGGGAAGCATAAAGTAAGCCCATTTTAAGCTAAGAAAAAGAAAGAAAGAGCCAGTTTTGAATATATAATGACTAGAAACAGGGCCCAGAGTGCAGTTTGAAGGACAGGTCAGATCGTGATTAAGCAAAAGGAATAGAGCATCATAGGTTCATTGAAGAGTGAACAAAGGAAAGAGATGGAGAAAACAATTCCAACAGCTCATTTTATTGAGTATTGACTCTGTGCCAGGTACAGTATTAAATGTTCTGTATGTAAACTCATTCATGAAGAAATTAGAGGTGTACTTAGAGATGGTGTGAGCAGTCAATAAGGTGACCCAGGTTTATTCCTGGTTCTGACACTGGTCTGCCATGCTAAGATCTTCCTCCCCATGCTCCTTACTTTCTTCTCTTAGCAAATGAACAGTACCCACTGAGCAGTCTTGAAGTTTCTTCCTGCCCCAAATTCTATGTGAAAAGGTCAACATAGGAAAATGATTAATATCAGAATGGAAATGAACTTAAAATGATTGCTAGACTTGGGGGTTTTAGCTCAGAGACACTAGGATCATTTAGTTGTTAAACACTGTATTCAAGGCATTTTGCCAAGTCATTTCATTTTTTATACATTTGAATTTTGTAAAAACTAAGGTCCTGACCAACACTTTTTTATGATTTTACATAAGGATAACTCATTCATATGCCTATGGGAAATAGGTATGTAATGCAAATGAATTAATTACATCCTATCTAAACAGGGTAGTGGGTAACTGTCCCTGTAACTGTTTGTTCTGAGGGAATGACATTATGTCTTCCTGGTGGTTCAGACAGTAAATAATCTGCCTGTGATGTAGGAGACTGGAGTTCAACCCCTGAGTCAGGAAGATTCCCCTGGAGACTGGAATGGCAACCCACTCCCATATTCTTGCCTGGAGAATTCGATGGACAAAGGAGCCTGTTGGGCTATAGTCCATGGGTCTCAGAGTCGGACACTCACTTGCAGTCATTTAGGGAGGATTCAGAAAGATGAAAACCATAATCATGATTAACCTGTTCACATTTTCTATGTTCTCTTTCAGGCACTTATCCCATACCATCATAGGACTCATTGCTGGACATATATTTCTTGTTTCCTATTTCAGGTAAGAAAAACTTGAAGCTCAAAGAAGCTAAGTAATTCACTCAATTTTTACTAGCACTAAGAAAGGGAGAAGGTGATGACAGTTTTCAAACTCAGGATAATCTAACTGCAAAGCCCTCCCCCCTCCCCCAACCAACCCATCCCCAATATCCAGGGCTGCCTGGTGAGACAACAAAGCATTGAACATACTAGGTGAAATATAACATTTGGCTTTTATTGAATTAAATTTTTGAATTAAATCTGGCAGTCTAGGTTCATGTCAAAGAAATGGAAATAATATAAATAAATGACATTAGAGCTGAGAGGCAGCAATGGGAATAAATAAACCATAATTCTGGGCTCCCTGAGGTGGGAAAACTGTCATTCATGGGCACTGTGCAATTTAAAATCCAATCAGGATCTACCTCATATACTTCCAATAGCTTTTTCTACTTAGATGCAATCATTTATCTGCTCTTACCTTAGTACTGTTCAGCTTGGCTCATGCATTTCTCTATGAAGCATCTGTTTGGTTGAGAATGGTGTTTCAGCCTCAAGGTTACCTTTTTTGCTGTATTTAGTATCAACTTCTCTGCAATATAATACTTGCATATTTTTTAACCTTTGTTCTATTGACCTGGCTTCCTGGCCCACTGAACATATTGGTTCCTGTTCACTCAAACCTTTCCACCATGCTGGAGGCCCTTCTCCATCTCATCCATGGACACTCATACAACTTGTACCCAATCACTGGGCAGTCCAAAGGGAAGTCCACCTCTAGGCAGCTCCAAAGTGTCTGTAGCATGAATCATTGACTTTGACAAAGAAAACAGTTTTCTGTTTAAGACATATTGGGAACAATCTCCAAAGGCTTTACAGTATTTAAAATCAGGCCACCTGTTAAACACCTTTAGTAATCTGCTTTTGGGAGCTGATTTTCAGGACTATAACAATTTTATAATCTGAACAACTTTAATCAAGACTCTTACCTTGGCAGATGCCATCTTTTTATACTAGGCATTATTATATACCTATTTGATATAGATGCCAATTTTATACTAGAATCTTCTGACAGTCTGTCAGTTGAAGTTTTTGCCCTCTGTTTGATCCCCAGTGATTTCTTTTTCCTGAGTTGCTGTAGATTAATATATAACAGCTGTTTATCTAGCATGTGGAACTCACATAATTAAGACTTTAGCTCTCTACACCCTTCATTTTCAAACCTGTACCCTGTTAACATGTTCTGCAGCTGGAAGAAAGTTTCTTCACCATTATGTCTTATGCATGCTCTAAAATAAAGATCTACTTAATGGACAATTCTATCCCATGGCCCATAAATATTAATATGAATTCCATTAGTTAGAGCGAAATGTGCTCATTTGTTGAATGTTTTCAAAGAATATAATGCTGATTTATTTTTACATTAGAGGATGTATTCTTAGCATTTGGAATAATTCTTGCTTAATTGGTTATCAGCTATTCTCTCATAAATAAATGAATAAATGAAACTCACATTACTGGCCACTAGTGACACAGGAGAAGCTGACTTCTGGTGCCTTCCTAGACCTTGTCACTGGTTATTACCCTCAAAGCTGTCCAGTTAGTGAGAAGAACCCTGTCATCTGACACAATATGCCTTTGATGTAATAGAAATGTCATAAAAAGAAGGCATGAAGTTCAGTTGTTCCAGAAAACATTTCACTACATACAACTAAGTTATATAAAAATGGGGCGTTCAAATTCTATAACTTATTGCCAACCAAATAATTCAACCATTCACAAATAAATCTCAGTGGATAATTTATCAATTTAATACAGCTAGGGTCATATTGAAATAGCAGCTTCAAACCGGTATGTTCCTCTCACTGAATGCTCTTAAGGTGAAAGTAAAAAGGAATAATAACTGTATCCTCCTTATAAAATATCGTATGGAAGTGGTATCCAGTTAATTATTTGATGAACAAGAAGTTTAATCTTCATTTAAAAATTTTTGATAGTTAATAAAAACATACAGAGAAAGTTTAGAGCATTGAAAAATGTACATTTTAGCCCAGAATTCAGCATGTCTATAGCACAAGTAAATTAGTCTATATCTTGTGGGCTCCCTGTTTAACACAATAGCTGCTGCTACTGCTAAGTCACTTCAGTCGTGTCCGACTCTGTGGGACCCCATAGACGGCAGCCCACCAGGCTCCCCTGTCCCTGGGATTCTCCAGGCAAGAACACTGGAGTGGGTTGCCATTTCTTTCTCCAATGCATGAAAGTGAAAAGGGAAAGTGAAGTCGCTCAGTCGTGTCTGACTCTCAGTGACTCCATGGACTGCAGCCTTCCAGGCTCCCCCGCCCATGGGATTTTCCAGGCAAGAGTACTGGAGTAGTGCCATTGCCTTCTCCGTAACACAATAGCAGACATTATCAAAGATACTACACAAATGTAATTCATTCATTCAATAATAAAATTAAGAACACTGGATTGGCAGGCATGAGTTAACTGCTTTGAATATTAAAACATTGTGAGAGATAGCCCTAACTTTTCATATTCAGGGAATTAACAAGCCTCTCTGTAGACCATCTCTGATTCTTCATTTATTTCAGTATTATGCCTACAAATGCATAGGGTACAAACTTGTGGCTATTCCAACAACAATAATTACTGCTAACTAGTTGTCATAGCTAGTGAACTGATCCTGATCTTAAGGAACTGTAAGGCAACAGAATGAATGAGCATCTTGTCTTTTATTATTTAAAATATCCATGCATTGTTGAGTATGTATTCTAAACCGAAGGCTGTACTATGCAGCTCTCTTCTGTTTACTTCCCTCTTAGCCCAGGAATTGTTCTCTTATTATCATCATTACTTTTGTTTCACAGGTGTGGCAGCTTGGCCTCAGAGGGGTTCTATAGCTTACACATGCTGCAGCTAGCAGGGAGTAGGAACAAGTTTTGAAGCTAAGCAATTGTCCCTAGAGCTTAAGCTCTTAATACTCTTCCATTCAAATGCTGGGTATAAGTATACATAAACAGATTCATTTGAGTCATACTGCTAAAGTAAACTAATGGCTGATTGCTCTGCCCACAGTGCAGAAATAAACTCGATGAATTCCATGTATCTTTTCTTTCTTTCTTTCTTTCTTTCTTTTTTTGAAGAGTTCACCAGGAGAAAATAGCTTCCAAGAAACCTCGGGTGATATGCCAAACCATGCATGCATGCTCAGTCTCCAGTTGTGTCCAATTCTTTGTGACCCTGTGGACTGTAGTTCACCAAGCTCCTTTATCCATGGACTTCTCCAGGCAAGAATACTGGAGTAGGTTGCCATTTCCTCCTCCAGGGGATCCTCCCAACCCAGGGATCGAACTCACTTCTCCTGTGTCTCCTGCATTGCAGACGAATTATTTACCACTGAGCCACCTGAGAAGCCCATGCAAAACCATATTCTTTATAATTTTTTTAATATTTTAGTATGAAAACCTCAGACTGTTACTGGGTACTTTTTGCAGGATATTTAGTGCTTACCAATTATTCCATGTGCTTCTCTACATTTCCCAGCTTCTCTTGCAATTATTCTGGAGCCATGCATCTAGTTTGGCCCATGGATGCTGACAGGAAATGACATGTTTGATGTCTGGGCTGAGCTTGTTCATTCATTCCTCTATTTCCCTGAAGTGTTCTTAGAAGCTGTGTGTTTCAGAAAGCATAGCTACTGGGTGTAGAATGGCTGCCCAACATACACTAGGGTAAGGGTCTATGTGGGCTTCCCTTGTAGCTCAGTCGGTAAAGAATCTGCCTGCAGTATAGGAGACCTAGGTTCAATCCCTGGGTTGGGAAGATCCCCTGGAGAAGGAAATGGCAACCTACTCCAGTATCCTTGCCTGGAAAATCTCATGGACACAGGAGCCTGGTGGGCTGCAGTCTATGGGGTCACAAAGAGTTGGGCATGACTGAGCTACTAACACTTACTTACTTGAGGGTCTATGTGAAATTTACTGAAATCACTGGGATTTGGAGATCAATCTAGCCTAAGTTAATCTGACTAATACTAAAGTTTAATTGTCCATAGGTTAAAAATGGAGTTATCTAGTCATCCATGCATGCCTGTTCTGTCACCTCAGAGACACACTGTCTTGGAAGACAGAATCTGTTTTATGTGTTAGTCATTAGCAGGATGCCCAGTACTGGCCATTATCCATGCCAGCTTACAGCATCAATAGTGCTCTGGGTTTTCACTTCAGAGAAATTGGAAAAGATGATGCATATCTGATTAGGAAATAGGCTCATTGTTACCGCTAGCTTCCAGTATGTGAATGGACTGAAGTCTTTCTGCTGACCAGTAATGAAAGCGGTGTGTAAGATTTCCATAGTGGTCACCATTGTCCCTGTGTGTTGAGGTGAGTCATAATAAGTTGCCCTGACTTTTGGCAGAAGTCCAGGAAAACCAGGGACATTTGCTCAGATTCTTGGCAAGGATGACTTTATGTCAAAATTTTATCATTAAAAAATATAAAATAAAAGTTAATACAAGATAACATTACCATCACTTCCCCTCATTCCTAGGGAAATATGTGGACTTTTAAATATATTGTATTCTAGACATTATCACTTTCAGCAATCTAGAATGAAGCTACTATTTAAGTAAAATTCTATATTATCTGATTCCTCAGATGTACTGCATCAGAACCAAATATTTAGGCAGTTAAAGAAGAAAATTTAAAACATATCTTCTGGGTTTGATACTATAACATGGGGATTTATTCGTAGAATTTGAGAAAGACCCTTCCTGCATTTTAAAAATCCAAAATTGTCTCACAGTTACACACACCAAACATTTTAAGATTTCAACTCAGATAACTTGGAACATTTCAGATTATTTTTTCTCCCTCATACAAATAGTACATAAACGTAAAGGAAATATTAAATGCTTGTAGTATCAGACAATCTGAGATCCTCTATTTTGAGAATTTATCATTGTGCCTTTCAAATTGTCTCCAAATCCCACCTGCCTTCAGAGCCTCAGAAGCTGGCTTTCTATTTTGCTATGATTACTCAATAGAAAATAAACAGATGGCCTGAAAAAAATCCAAAAATACAAATAGGGTAGAAATTGCCCTGGGCTTTTGAACAACATCAAAGTAAGGTGGGGTTTTTTTGCTTTTTGGTTTTGGTCCGGGGATTCTGTTTGACAAACAAATCTCCTGAAACACACACCTTGATATGATTTCACTCTCAGCCACCATCAATTGTGTTTTTTGTTTTGTTTCTATTTAAATCCAAAGATAAAATTTCTTTTTTTTTTTTAATTCTGATGAATGAATGATCAATGATTGGTACTTCAGAAGTATATTAAACTGGGGTTGGAGGGAGGAGGAAATCCATGCAAGACTTTAGGATGTATGAAGTCCTTTATTTCAGCAGTGAAGAACTTCAGGGCCACTAATCTCATTAATTAAATTCCTTTCAAATAAAGGCCAGGTCCACTGACACCTGACAGAGATAAATTACACCTGAGATAGAGTTCAGTTTTCCTGCATATGCTTGCCCTTTATGTGTTGACATCCACATATACGACTCTTAGTTAAACATATTTTATGTTTCCAATAACCCGTATCCTCCTGCTTTTTTGTTTGTACAACTTTATCAGAGAACTTCAAGTATAGGACTTTGAAGAGAAAACTGAGGGACATCCCAGCCCTGTCGGGGTACAGGGCACAGCTCCACAGGTTGAATCCTGAACAAGGCACCCAGTCAATGGCATAAATCAGAACTTAAGGTCAACCTGAGTGGTGTCCCCCAAGCCCCAGACTTGGTGATTCTGCATCAGACTGAACCAAGAAGCTTTGAGATCAGTCCCACCCCTGGTGGGATCACCCAAGAGGAAGTCCCTTTCTCTAATTCATACAAAGGCACCATCTGGTCTTTGCAGTGTCCTGGTTGCTCTGAATGAAAGGAGTGAAGGCTGCTTTTGTGATTTCTACACTTTCAAGATTAACAATCATGGCACCATCACAGCTAGTTCAGAAACACAAACATGGAAGCCTGAACAAGCAAAGTTAAATTAGGTGATTTTGAAAGTCCACTGACAGTCTATCAAAAATAGAGGGATGGAGACTGGCATGCTGGCAGCTAAGGCAAACTTTAGCAAGGCCTGGAAAGGGAATAAAAAGTAGCTGTTAGGGCAGTGGGATTTGGTTTTGACCAATCTGTACTCAGACTTCTCTGATGACTCAGACAGTAAAGAATCTGCATGCAATGAGGGAGACGTGGGTTTGATCCCTGGGTTGGGAAGATCCCCTGGAGAAGGGAATGGCTATGCACTCCAGTATTCTTGTCTGGAGACTTCCATGGACATAGGAGCCTGGTGGGCTACAGTCCTTGGGGTTCCAGTGAGCCATGACTGAGTGACTCACAATTTCACTTTCAATCTGTGTGCAAATCCTCATTCTTTCCACCTGTTAACTGTATGTATGTAACTATTTACTACATATGCTTTATGACTCCATTTCTTTAAAGATAAAATGAGCAAAAGAGTACCTACTTCAGAAAGGTATTCTGTGAAGATTTATGTCTTAGCATGTTAGGTGACCCATTAGCCAAGGTTATTACGCCAGGATCATCAGCACCATGGTCATCATTGCAGCACTGTATATTAAATCCCATAAGTACATGTGAAAAATGAATATTTTCAGGCCTCATTCTTTATTAACTTAATCAGAATAAATGGACCTGGGATCTGGAAATTGGCATTTTTACCACGGATATCACGTAATTCTAACAGGACCTTGAAAATGAGAACTTCAGAGAGATAGAAGCTCTGCCTCAGAAACAGACCATTTGAATTCACTCCTTATTTTAATAGATGAAGGAAAATACCCATGTTGGTTTACCAAGGTTCCAAAGTCTACCCAATTAGTTTTCCTTCTCATTATCTCCCAGCATTTTGATGGACTCCTTTATGTAAAACATCATGGTAGCTTTTTTCCGACCATCACGGAAAGATGAATCAGAAAGTAGGTTTAAGTTTGTTTCAGAGATGAAAAGTCTCGTGAATTTTCTTATTAGAATATAACCATGCTGACCTTGGCATGCTGCTATCCTATTCACTTCTAAATTCTACCTTAATGTTCTATCAAATTTAAACTATAAGCCAGAGACATGCTGTAGGTTGACAGAACCTTCTTCAAGGATCTGCTCCTAAATGAGACTCATGTACAATAAGGCACGATTGGAGGTAACTTTGGAAGTGTACGGTAAGACTGGTCAGCTGCCTTAATGAATGATGTTGCTGTTGTTAGTAGCTCAGTCATATCTGACTCTTTTGTGACCCCATGGACTGTAGCCCACCAGGCTCCTCTATCCATGGATTTACTGGGCAAGAATACTGGAGTGGGTTGCCATTTCTTCCTTCAGGGGATCTTCCCAACCCAGGGATCAAATCAAATCAAATCACAGTCTCCCCATCTCCTGTGTTGTATGCAGATTCTTTACTGCTGAGCCACTGTGGGAGCCCAGTAAATGATGTCAGGGTCTCGCAGATCTAAAGAACAAACTCACTTTCCCAATGATTGAGTAGAAGGCCAGAAGGCACTATGCTGTGAAATTTTGTCAGGCAATGAAATGGTGTTGAACTGTTACAGATATGGCCCTGAGATTTAAGATTTGTTAGTCAACTGACAAACACAACAGAATGAGAATAAACCATATATTATTATACCAGTTTTACCACTGGAAAAATAATAGAGCTTGAAAACTGGAAGCAGCCTTTAGAAATTATCCAATACAGTTCTTAATTTTATACAGAAGAAAGCAAAAGCCTTGAAAAGTCAGATAACATATATGGAGTCACATGGCAATACACTGGCAGATCTGGGACAGTGATGATAATGCCAACTTAACTCAAACACTATTCTAGGTATTTTATATACCATTAACTCATTAAACTTCAGCACTTCATTGGCAATGAAGAAAATGAAGCTCAGAATGGTTAGATAACTTGTGTAAGATCACATATCTAATATACAGAGAAGCTAAGATCTAAACTGTTATATCAGATTCCAAGTCATGTTTAGACTCAGTTCTAACTTTTTTTGCACCACTCTGCTCTCACTCCCATTTCCTGTCTGTTGGGTTAGTGCCTCTTCTTCAACCAAACTCTTGAAAGTGAATTGGCTTTGTATCCCAAATCTGGGTTCATCAAGGCTTGAAGAAACACTTTATCACCAAGCAGTCAGATATCAACAAATGAAAAATTTGTAATGGATTTGTAAAGCCAGCTAAAGAGAGTCCTGCAACTCCCAAATGTCACCACTGTCATTTAGATGATTAGCTGACATTCAGAGCAATTGGAAGTTTGGAACCAGCTTGGAACAGTAGTTCTCCAAAGAATAGAAGAGAGAAATAAAATGAGGACATCTCCTAAATTGTTATTTTTATAGCAAAGATTTGATTTTGATAATAAAAATGGAGACAAGCAAACACATAGATTATAGGTAGAGATATAGAGATAGATACAGATATAGATCCAGAATAGATATAGATATAGATACAGAGGAAGCACTAGCTAAAAGGAAGAGAGGGCCAGGAAACCAGTGTAAGAAGCCAACAAAGTTGCTGGGAAATGTGTATAAATGCTTGCAGTGAAGACTACAAGGGAGACTCATTACCCCCTTGCACACCAAAAGGACAGCTGTGGGGGCAGTCTGCTGCTTCTGTAGAGGCAACAACAGTTAAGAGGAGAATAAAATGCAGAGAGCTCTGCTGCAGGTGCCCGTTGAAAAATAGCCATGTTGTGACCGAAACATCTGTATAAGAAGAATGACACCAGCCATAGATGCTAAAGAAAGCTATCAGAGTCCCATGATAATGATGATAGGTGAGATTCAAGTACAATTCTATTGGTTAGAATTGCTATTGTTGTTGTCAATTATTCTTGTTGTTGTTAATATTTCACATATTTTTACATGTAAAAAATATCTGGGGCCTGGAGACAGATACAAGATTTTCACAGATTTCATTAACAATTGAATGCAGCATAAATGCAATGGTTGAATGTCAAGCTGTGTATATAAAGATGATACATTCATGCCTCTAGTCAACTGACAGCCTGTGAAAATGACCAGGGAAGGAAGATTTCTCTTAAAAAACATGGGTGAAATTACAAGTTGAAGGGATGAAAGGCAAAGAGTCCTGGAGGCAGGAACCGAAAGGGTGCAAGTAGGAAGGCAGAACAAATTGGCAGTAGACTATAACAAAGGAAAGCAGTGTCAAAGAGATAAGACTATAGATAAGATTGGGGCAATGTTGTAGAGGCTTCAGGGCAAGGAATTCTGTATTCTAGTTCCTTAAGAGATGGGAGACATTGACAGTTTTGAAGCAATGTTTCAGTAGGCTTGAAACATCAAATTAGTCACCAACTGCTGATCTAAATATTTACAGATGGAAAGATACGAACTTTTAGGAGCACTAAAATCTATTGTGATACAGAAGGAGTTTTCTTTATCATAAGGGTTTCCCCTTCATAACGGAAAGCTAGGGGAAGATTTCCAGTGTTCTCTTCCTCAAAAATCAGTGACTTTGATCTATTAGAAAACTCCTCATCACCATTTATCTTCCTTTCCTTTCTCTTCCTAACTGCATAAGGGCTAGCAATCAGAGCCACTTTACTACTGTAGTTCTCACGTCAGTGTCTCTTTTTTAAAATCTTTACAACAAGCAGGAATACAAAACGGCAGAAGGAGTGGAGGACACCCGTCAGTGGTGGGCACTGCTCTCTAGGGCAAGGAGCTGGTAGTAGGAAGGGAGCAAAATAGAAATGACCAGGAAAGAGTGAATCTGTAAAGCTTTTAGTTTCTCTTTCACTCTTCTAACAAAAGAAAAACTCAGCATGTCTTCAAACTAAAAAGGATTAAAATTATTTCCAGATTGTCATGTGGTCAGGTAACATCAGGCATACCCTCCTCAAGACAGCACAGTCATATTTGACTGGAGATTCTATAAAAATTTTAGAATTTCACTTTAAAAGGAATATTTTAGCAGCAGTGATGTGGCATGGACAATAAATAATATTGTTCATTTTTAAGTAAAATAGAATGAGAGATTATAAAAATTTTCTCATGTATGAATCACTATTTTGGACCTCTGAAACTAATCTAACATTGTAAATCAACTACATTTTAATAAAAATAAACAAAACCCCAAAGCTCCTCATGCAAAGATAAGTATAGACATATAAAAGGGGATCTGAAAAAGGACCTGTGCCATGTATAAGGTCTATTTTTGCATTTATAATTCAGAGGAAAATTTACTATAAAAGCAGTTTATGGAGGAAAAATATTGAACAAATCATCTCTGTTTCTAAATGAAATTTAAAGTATAGGTCACAAATTAGAAGTATATGTTGATAAAAGAATTTTTAAAATTGAAGACTACTGTAGGTTCAATCAGAGAACGCAATGGCACCCCACTCCAGTACTCTTGCCTGGAGACTCCTATGGACAGAGGAGCCTGGTAGGCTGCAGTCCATGGGGTCGCTAGGCGTCGGACACGACTAAGCGACGTCACTTTGACTTTTCACTTTCATGCATTGGAGAAGGAAATGGCAACCCACTCCAGTGTTCTTGCCTGGAGAATCCCAGGGACCGGGGAGCCTGGTGGGCTGCTGTCTATGGGGTCGCACAGAGTCGGACATGACTGAAGCGACTTGGCAACAGTAGCAGCATAGGTTCAATAGCAAGATTGTTGGCACTGTAAGGAGTTGAACTGGCATTAGAGAAAGTGTAATCATTTAAAAAAGTTTATGTGATGCTTTCCAAGAAGAGATAAAAAGGATAAAAGAATAAAGAAGACAATAAAAAATGCTTGATAGCCAGGACTGAAAATAGAATTTAGCTTTCTTTCAGATGAGTGTTCTTAACATATACAAATGGAACAGAAGATTCAAAGTTCTAAACAAAGAATGTTTTACTTAGCTCTTCTTGAGCTTTCTAACTAAAAGAATCACAAAATACTGGGCTTTAATTAAACTACCTGGGCTCAGTAGTAGAGAGTTAGATTGAGGGAACAGAGAGAAATGTGAAAAATGCACTCCCCCTCAAAAATAAAAATTGATTATATGATAAAGAATATGTTCCAGCTCAGCAGAGAGAAGCTGGGTTATTGGTACAACTGACAAACAGTTAAGTTAAAGATTTATATAAAGCCATCTATGAAAATATATATCAGACGGATTCAAAATGAAATTCTAAATGTGAAATCATATCCCTGGTGACTCAGATGGTAAAGAATCTGCCTGCAATGTAGGAGACCTGGGTTTGATCCCTGGATTGGGAGGATTGCCTGGACAAGGAAATGGCAACCCATTCCTGTATTCTTGCCTGGGAAATCCCATGGAGAGAGGAGCCTGGCGGGCTCAGTCCATGGGTCTCAAAGAGTCGGACATGAAAGAGTGACTAACACTTTCCCATGAATTAGTAGAAAATATATGTGCATACTTGTATATCAGAGCTGAAGTCATATCTAAACACAAAAGCAATAAAAGAAATTATGATCAAAAATTGATTAGCTTTGAATATCCTGCAGTCAACTTTTCTTTCACTTGGACATTTGAATATTTGGAAAGATTTGTCTATATCCTCATACTTTATTGCCTTAATACACTTTCATCAAGGTACCAAAACCTGACTTTCACCCTAGTGAAATGAATATATCAGCTTTTGCTAAAGTCACCAATAATCTAATAGTAACCAGTGGAAAGTACCACAATTTCTTATCTAGTCTCTTCAACTGTTTGCGACACTCATTCATTCTCCCTTGAAACTTTCAGTAGTGTTAGTGATCTTATATTCACCTTGTTTTCCTTCCATATAGAGCCTCAGCTAGCGTGTAGGAAACTGTCTTAGAAATTGCAAAAAAAAAAAAGTGAGAGCCTCATGCTAAGGTGCATGGTGTTTGCTGCTGCTGGTGTTTAGTTGCTAAGTCATGTCCAGCTCTTTGTGACCCCATGGACTCTTCTGTCCTGACACCGTCAGGCTCCTCTGTCCATGGGATTTCCCAGGCAAGAATATTGGACTGAGTTGCTATTTCCTTTGCCAAGGGATCAAGGTGCATAGGTTAGTACACGGGATCTTAGCTTACTCTCATGCCTCTGACCAGTTGCTTTTGAGCAGGACACAACCTGCTCAACTCTACGTGGCTGCCCTCTTCCTACATCATTCTGCTCATTCCCATTTCCCTTTGTAGATTTCTAACTACACTACCCATTCTACAGTGATATAATTGAATAATCATTATATTAATATTTTAAATGTTGGAATTTTTCTGATTTTTAGAGTTAAGCAATATGCAGAGCATTAAGGACTTAAATTGTAGTCATAACACATAATTTAAGTCACATAAGCCTTGCAAATATGAATGAAAATAGTAAAACTAACAAAAATTAAAAGGTACCTAAAAGGAGTAAGTGCAAAATTTATTCACATTTCATAATGAGAAGTCGATATAGAGTTAAATGTTATGACATCTAAAACAGAAAGTTGTAACTATATTAAATGAAGTTTTAATGATAAGCGTTAGGAGAACAAAAGGCAAAACTAAAAGTGCAAATAGCAGTTGCTTCTTGGAAATAAAACTGGGAGGATTTTCACTTTTTATGCTATTCTGTTCCATTTAATTTTCCTTAACCCTGAACCACTTCTATCAAAGAAGTGCATATACCTAGTTTTAATATTTATTAAAGGATGAAAAGAAAAGAGAAGAAAGAAAAGAAAAGAAAGGTGGTTGGATCAGTTGACCTTTAAGGTCTTTTATATCTTGAGAGTCTGTAATTCTGTGATCACAGATGCAGTTTAGGAAGATTAATCTTGAGCTGTGTGCAAGATGGATTGGAATGGAGAGAGATGGAAGTGGAGAAGCCAATTACTAGGTTATTATAGTACATAGGGTAAAAGTAATGAGGGTCTGAGCTAAGGTGTAGGTAGCAGGAATAGAGGGAAGGTTAGAAACTCGAAAGCCTTTGTGGAGATAGAATGTACCTAATTTGGAAATTGATTGGATGGAGGTATAGGGTTTGGGAGAAAGAGGCATTAAATTGACTATAAGGTTTCAAGTCCATGTGATTGTAAAACAGAGTGGTATCATTAGCTGCAATAAGAGAATCAGAAACAGAAGGAATATTCCAATGACCAGGCCAACCTGCATGAGGGAAGATTGTGAGTATGGAAAGCAGCTTAATCATTAGTGAATGGGAGCATGTGTGTGTGTGTGTTAGTAGCTCAGTCATGTCCAACTCTTTGCAACCCCACGGACTGTAGCCCACCAGGCTTCTCTGTCCATGGAATTCTCCAGGCAAGAATACTGGAGTGGATTGCCATTCCCTTCTCCAGAGGAACTTCCCAACCCAGGAATCAAACCCTGGTCTCCTGCATGGCAGGCAGATTCTTTACTATTTGAGCTCCAGGGAAGTCTGGGAGCATAGTGATAGTCCAAAAAAAAAAAAAAAAATTTAGGTAGCACCTAAATATATTGAAGGTTGTGGCTCCTACTCTCCAGCCAGGGAGAACTGGGGATAATTTCTGAGTCAGTAGAAGCTTTTTTGTAGCTTGATGTGTCCTGAGTTAAGAAAAAAAAAATTTTTTTAAACCTTCTCTCTACTGAAGGAAACAAAATATCTTGAGTTGAAATAGCCCTTTAGCACTATTCTATAAAATTGCCCTTGCCATGCATAACTTTAAAAATTATTAATAATAGTATCTCACTTACAAAAGTCTCTCAAACACTGCATGTGGGATAAAAGTAATAACTCTTATAGTATATCTGATAATATCAAAAATATACTCATTAAGCAAATAGATGGTTATCAAAAATATACATGTATGTTTGTAACAATTATCTTTAATTTTCTTTACAATACCAAAATTGCAAGAACTGAATTTCCTAATTTCATGGAAGTAAATTAGATCATTTATTTCCTGAGTTTCACTGTCCTTCCACTTTATTTGGATCCTTTATTTTATTTATGCCTGCCTCATTCTAGTCAATGGAAAGAGGCATCCCTTAAATGTTAAAATATGTTGTCAAAAATTATAGTTAATTCAAAATAAGAAAACAGAGCAAGCTAATTCCAGGTAATGTTGTAAATGAAAACTGAAATTTCAGTAGATTAACAAAAACAGAAGTTTATTTCTCTCTTAAGTAAAGGTCATTTATAGCAGAGGTGGGGATCGACTCCTGATAGTTATTCAAGGATCTAGACTTAAAAAGCTCTACCATCTTCAGCAGATTCCTTGCAAGTTCTCCCAGAGTGTTAACTTCTTATCAACGGATATGGAAGAGAAGTGAAATTGCACAAGAAAGTTTTATGGGCCAGACCTGAACATGGTACACATCAGCACTGCAAACATTCCTGTGGCATAAACTCCATCATACAGCCACAACCAATTGCAGGTGATACTGGGAAATAAAATCCAATACATTCCCCAGAGGAAAAGGAAATGGAATGGGTTCCATATATATTTAGCTGGTCTGTACCGTCATTCACCCTGCTGATCCTCAATACCTGGATACTCTTCATCCCACATATGAAACATATTCATCTCCTTCCCAATCCTCACCTAGGATTTTTGAGTAGCTCTATTTCTGAGGTTTCTGAGTGAAGCACAGGCACCTCCATAAGGACCCAGTACAGCTCCGAGTGGATCAGTAGCCTATGATCGAAAGGACAAGGTATCAACTGTACCTGCCTTAACAAACACACACACACACACACACACACACGCACACACACACACACACACAGTATCAAATGGAAGAGGCAACAAAAGGATCAACTCAATAAACTCCTTTTGAAAAAGGGAAGAACAAGGCTTCCCTGTGGCTCAGTGGTAAAGAATCCTTCTGCCAATGCAGGAGACACAGGTTTTATACCTGATCTGGGAGGATCTCACATACTGCAGATCAAATAAGCCCATGTGCCGCAGCTGCCAAGCCTGTGCTCTAGAGCCCAGGAACTGCAACTACGGAGCCCATGAGCCTTAATTACTGAAGCCCACGTGCCCTAGAGTCCGTGCTCCATCACAAAAGAAGATACTGCAATGAGAAACCTGTGCAGTGAAATAAGAGAGTAGCCCCTACTCACTGCAACTAGAGAAAAGCCCACACAGCAATGAAGACCCAGCACAGCCAAAAATAAATAATAAATAAATAGTAATAAATGAAATTATGAAAAAAACACAGAACATAATATATTAAAAAAGGAAGAACAGATGACACATAGCAGTCACAAGTCTTCATGATTATACAGGTCATATAGAATGATGTTTGTAACACTGGACACAGTGGGATTCATTTATTCATTAGAACTTAACTTTGCTTTACTTGGGAGCCAAAAGTGTTGTCATTGTTTACTATATTCTCTGCCTTGGCCCCTACTTAGTTTCTCCCTGGTCGTTGCTCCCTTGGCCACCTCTGAGAGATGCAGACGCCCTTCTCAGAGATGGCCCAACTTCTGCAGCATGCTTTCTGTCCAGCTTAAGGCTTCCAAAATTCAAACTTGCTATTTTAGTCTAGGTTTGTGGGTTTTTTGAAAATACATACCATCAGAATTTAATGAGGCATCTGATTTGTTTGCTTCTAGTTAATTCCATGTTCTAATAGCTAAACACAGTTTTTTTTCTGAGATGTAGTTTTCAGGTGAAATTGTTTTCTTCTTCACCAACTTCCTTCTCTTGCAAATAAATGTTGGGATATGTTTAGCTTTACTGAGTCCTCCTGATTTAAGTGGGAAGCTCCAACTCAAGTGGATTTTTTTTGCTGCAAGTTTGAATCTAAGTGAATATTTGCCATTCACAGCCTTTTCCAATCTTATTTCCTGTTTGACTTTTACTTTTTCAATCCATTTTTTTCCAAATCTTGCAGGGCCTCATATTTCTGGAAACTTTCTCTTCTCTGTTATTGCTCTGTGGAAACACCTAATTACTGTTCAACCTGTACTCCTTCTAATACCATGTTTTAGTTCAGCCAGTGACCTCAACTACTCAACAATGATACATTTTTCAGCATCTTTTCATATAGCCAAAGGCTTTGTGTATATATATTATTTACATTCAAGTTATCACAGGCAAACAAAAGCTTTGTCACTGAAGAGCTTGCATTTCTATATTTCTTGCTTCTGACATCAGTTTTCATTGCTGCCTACTAATTAACTACTAAGCAAAAAGCAACCTTGAAAGGATGAGGATGGTAGAGTCTCTATCAAGCTGGCATCCTGCATGTCTATGTGAAACAGAAACCACTCTGCTCTAATTTTTATTACAGAAACACAATGTCTTACCTCCATAAAATTGAAAAAAAGGGGGAAAGGAAAAAATTAAGAAATAACTAGTATCTATTACCAATTTCTTTAGTAATTAATATGTGAGTAGCCACTGTAACTGATAAATTCTTATGCCTTGGTGGTTTATACATTAGGAGTTTGTTTATTGCCCTTGTAAGATACAACTGTTGCAGGCCAATGGGAGAGTAGGTTTGAAAAAGACTCTACTCCCTTCAATATATATCTTTCAAGATGGCCCGAGACATTGTAAATCAGCAGGCAATTTGGAGAAGGGAAAGATCAACAGTGGATGGCCAGGTCTGAACGTGACACACATGCCGTTGACCTACATTGTATTCATTAGAATTAGTCGTCTAGTTTCCAGGCTGCTGTGGAGGCTGGAAACTATGATACAGCCTCTGCCACAGATACTTGCTTTGTTAGAGCATTCCTAATGGGTCTGAGAAACTCAGCCTCCAGGATAAAAATGAAGCACATTACGAGGACAAGGCATATAGTTTCTTAGGGGAGACAAAAGCTTTCCTAGAAATAAATCCGACAAAAGAACTTTCTTCCTAATATGGAAACTTGCATAGGGACTCTGAAATGATACAGCAGATAATTCTTTTGACAAGAGTCTTAAAATCAATTTAATAGTGCTTTTCATTTATTTCACATGACATTAAGTAGTAATTTGAGAATAGCTTTTCCCTTATTAGTGGGAGCCAAGATTCCCATTTTAAGAAGGATGTACAGTACTTTCTGGTGGATCTGTAGGCATTGGAGAATAGCCTGAACCCTTAATTGTTTTTCTCTAATCTCTTCTGTACAGAAAATGAAATGCTATAATGCTTTTTACTTGAAAGTGAAAAACAAATGAATTTCCTTGAGCCTCATTTGGGTAGATGTATCATCGCTACCATTCTGAAATCAATAATTTCCAACCCATGCCATTGACAACTCTGTTAGTATAGAAACACTCTTTCCTAACCCTGACTCAAAGCACTGGGTGCAAAGACACAATTGCTCAGAAGCTGCATCTGAAGAGGCAAAGTAGGCAGAGGGAGCATTATAGTATTAAAAAAACAAAACAAAACAAAAAAAAACCTGGTTTGGAATAACAGCCTATGGCTCAAAACTGAGCTCCATCCCAAGTGAGTTGTGAAGACTCAAAACTCCCTTCACCAGGTTTCTCATCTGTAAACAGAATGTCAACAACAGCATTCTCCTAATAAGCTATAAGGATGCAATGAGTTCATATATGTAAACTGATCAGAACAAAGCCTGGTAAAGGGAAGGAGACTCAATAGAGACTGACTCTCATTTCTACTATTAGTTATTTATTACCGTGTAAAACATTAGAGTTGAGGAAACTGAATCAAATATCACACTTACCAAAGAAATACTAACTTAGTTTGATGCCATTCCTTCCTTCAGCAGGCCTTATTTAACTACACGTATCCATTTCCATAACATATCTTCATACATTACTAGTTTATTTCCAAGATATACCAAATGGCTTTTGAATTAGAGTAGGAATAACAAACAAATAGGAAAGTGAATCTTATCTTTTTTTAATATAAATTTATTTATTTTAATTGGAGGCTAATCACTTTACAATATTGTATTGGTTTTGCCATACATCAACTTGAGAGAAAAAACTGAAGTGTCCAAATCCTTCATAATAGAAACAAAGATTGCAGTTCTTGGGTATAGTTCCTGGAAGAAGATGGAGGAAGATTGTGCTATTGTATAAACTAATATTACCAATGATTACAATAAAAGTACTTCCTAGAATTACTTGACGTATACCTATTTTTTCAGAGTTTAGTGCTACTTTTGGAGCTAACCCATTGAAAGTGAAAGAAAGTGAAAGTGACTCAATCATGTTTGACTCTTTGTGACCCCATGGACGATACAGTCCATGGAATTCTCCAGGCCGGAATACTGGAGTGGGTAACTGTTCCCTTCTCTAGGGCTCCATTAGTATTCCTTTAGTACCATAAAATCAGCATTTTTGGTTTAGTATACAATTTTATTTGCCCGGACTATCTGCAAAGCTAAGATAATCATTCTCAAATAATTTTTTTTTCCTATCAATCTGTTGAATTAATCTGACTGTTCTAGTCCTTTGCAAAGCCATAAATAAGAGTACAAGTATGACAAACAAACATTTACCATATGCAACATCCGATTATTAAGCCATATGTTGTATTCTAGCAGTACACTACATATTTCAGTTATGACTATTGATGAGTTATCTATTATTCCACTTTATAATTTTAATTACATTAGAATACTTATTGTTGATTTATTTTGTGATTCTAATAACATGAGACTTTATAACCTACTGTCTGATATGCACTTACCAGAAACACAGTGAAGAAAATATTTTAACTTAAACTGTTGGAATTCCAATTTTTTAAATCTCTACATAAAATTACCCAACTTAATTTTCTTTATTAATTTTTTTCAATATTTTTAAATATACATCCAAGATGAGCATTTATTTCTTCTACTTGAAATAATTTGTATATGTTTATTCAAAATAGCTGAAATTTATTTTTAAATATTTATTTAAATTCTTTATCTCAGATAATTTCTCTGTTATAAAAGTGTCTGAGTAATTTGAATATTAATTCCAAAATGTTTGAAATAGAATAATAAGTACTTTTCCTTCATGAAGGAAGGAATATGACATGAAGGAAAAGTCTAAGTGAAATAATTCTTTCATCATATGAGAGCATCATTAATTAAGCAAGAATTATAAAAATGTATATTTTGTGGGCCTATTTTAATTTATTAATATGTGATAAGTTATTAAAATATTAATTAAAACTATGGTTAATATAATGATCCTAAATCAGATTTAGGATGAAAACAGATCAGTAAATCGCTATGTGACCTAAGTAATTTACCTAACACCTCTGAGCTTCATTTCCGTCATTTGTAAAACAGGGAAAAATCACATTATCTATGGCAGATATTCTGATAGGTCATATAATATCCATGTACTCCCCTATAATCTCTATCACCTGTGGCTTGTCAGGGCCGTGTGATAGCCAGTGAGTTCTCCTGGGTCACTTCTAGGCTAAAACATTTAAGAGCAGATAGCAACTCTCCAGATCTCTCTTCTCTTTATTTGGGGCATATCACAGAAGGATGGCAATTCAAAATTAAGGTCACATGAATTTCTGAGTCACAGCATGTCAGAGAGCTTCTATGAAGTTTCACATGATTCCACATCAGAATTTTTTGTTAAGACACTGAGATTTGTAAGTTTATATGTTTATTCAGCATAGAAATAAACTACCTTGTGGAGTGGTTTTAGGATTCAGTGACAGGATGATATAAAATGGTGTCACAACTTTTATCACACAGTGTGGATTCAGTAAGTGATATCAGATAATAGTAGTCATTGTACAGTTGGCCCACAATGACCCTTTGAAATAATCAGAAGTAGAGATTATTATCATCACACTTTGTAAGAGATGAAACTGGGGCTTCTAAGGGTCTTGTTTAAAAGTAGGTGATAAAGCTGGAGTTCTAAGACAGTGACCTTGTTTCCTGAGCATCGCTCTCCTCTCCCCACTATCATTCAGTGATAACTGTCACAGTTTTCTGCATTATCATCACAATGCATAAAAAATTAACTCCCAGCATATCTTACTTTTACTGTCCTCCAACAAATTATAATACATACCCATGTTGATGACCTCAACCCAACAGAAAAATCTGAGCAAGTAAGATACTTTATGTAGAAAACAGTCCTTTTGTGGTTTTTGAGAGAGGCATCTAATTAATAAACCGGTTAATATTCTTAAACCATACAAGGTATTGTTTCAGCAGTATTGGACATCAAAGGACTATTGGAAAAGTGTTTTTTTGTTGAGTTCCAAAAATTGTCCTGGGAAATAGACAATCTGTTTACTGTTTTTTGCCCCCACTGGCAATTACCTGATAGCTCAGGAAATTTCTTTCTTAGAGTACATTTCCATAACTAGCTTCTCTGGGTCAGGACAATTTCAATGGTTAATTGCAAATGAAGAGCATTTTAGGCATCTGAATGGGTTTTTAGAAGTAGTGGATGGGGTTCAAATATGCTGAAACTGCAGCTTGCATTGTTCCAGGCCGTTATTTTTGGTCCACTGAATAACATCTGCTGTATATGGTAGTTGTTGAGTTTTCTGCTAAAGATCCACTTACTGGCACAAATAGTAAATGTTTGCATGTGCTATTTTGATACATCTCCTGTGAGACTCCATTTCTACATTTAAATACGGATCACATATGGTGAACTGAAATAACTTTTGTATGTAAAGCATATGTCCAAGGAGTAAACCAAAGAGACACAGTGTATGGCATTGTCATGTTCCATCTGCCTTCTACATGGGCTCAAATTTAATGAAAAATTAATATATCCCAAAACCACATAAGAAAAAGTTCAGTTTCATAGTTATAGCACTAGTGACTAGGACAAGGTGGAGAATAACATATATAATATATAATAAATGCTACTGCTCAAAGGAGATGCAGACATAAAGATCAGACTTGGTCATAGTGGAGGAAGAAGAGGGTGGGAAGACCTGAGAGAGTAGTATTGAAACATGTACATTACCATATGTAAAATTGATAGCCAGTTGGAATTTGCTGTATGATGCAGGGAATCCAAAGTTGGTACTCTGTGACAACCTAGAGGGGTGGAAGAGGAGGGAGGAGGGATGGAGGTTTAAGAGAGAGGGGATATGTGTATGCTGCTGCTGCTGCTGCTGCTAAGTCACTTCAGTCGCGTCCGACTCTGTGCGACCCCAAAGATGGCAGCCCACCAGGCTCCGCCATCCCTGGGATTCTCCAGGCAAGAACACTGGAGTGGGTTGCCATTTCCTTCTCCAATGCATGAAAGTGAAAAGTGAAAAGTGAAAAGTGAAAGTGAAGTCGGATATGTGTATACCTGTGGCTAATTCATGTTGATGTATGGCAGAAGCCATCACTATATTGTAAAGTAATTATCCTCCAATTAAAAATAAGATAATTTTTAATGGTATTACTCAAATTATTTATTTAATGTGAAGTGAAGTCACTCAGTCTTGTCAGACTCTTTGTGACCCCATGGACTGTAGCCTACTACTCTCCTCTGTCCATGGGATTTTCCAGGCAAGAGTACTGGAGTGGGTTGCCATTTCCTTCTCCAGACCTTCCTGACCCAGGGATTGAACCCAGGTCTCCGGCACTGTAGGCAGACGCTTTACTGTCTGAGCCACCAGGGAAGTCCCTTATTTAATGTAAGGCTATATAAAATTCCAATACGATGAACTTAATAAGTATAAAAGTATCATGAAAATACTGCAGTAAATCTCAATTTATTTAAATTCATAATAACTAGAAATTTCAGAAATACAATAGCCATTAAGAATCGACAACTTAAATTTTTTTTTAAATAGTTGATATATGAACACCAAATAAATAGATGCTGTAGAAGTGGATTCACTATTCAGGTAACTTACAATCAGGTAGGATCAATGTGACTTACAGGCAAATAACTATAATAAGGAAGAAAGGGAAATGTGTCCTACTGGAGCGTGTGATAAAGTACCGTGAGGCTGTACTGACCAGGAATCAGGAGCCTTGGGGCTCAGCTGAGCTCTGCCAATGCCATGCTAGTAAGTTTCTTCCCACTCTGGCCTACCTTTTTCCCCTTTATAAAATGAGTGAGTCCAATGGACTGAATTATGTCCCTCCTAAACTTCATAGTTCAAGGCTTAACCCCTAACATGATAATCGGAAGTAGGGCCTTTGGAAAGTAATTAAGTTTAGACGAGATCATAATGATGGTAATGAGATTATCATTCTAACAAAAAGAAGAGAGATGAGAGAATGCTCCCTTCACTCCCCTGATGGCCCTGTGAAGACACAGTGAGAAGATGATCATATGCACTCCCAGGAAGGCAGTTCTCATCAGAGACCCAAATTGACCTGTGTCTTGGTCTTGGACTTTCTAGTCTCCAGAACTGTCAGAAATAAAGCCCTGTCCTTGAAGCCTACGGCCTTCTATTATAGCAGCCGACTGCTGCAGAGGTTAATTGAAGGAAGCTAAATGGTTTTCATTCTATACGTCACACTTCTCTGGTTGGTTATCTAACAGTTTTTTTGTCCATGACTCTGAAACTCCATAAGGTTCTAAAAGTAAGTAAAAATGAAGATATGTTCTATTACAGTTTTTGTTCTTACTGTGTTTTATTTTTTTAATATTTTTCATGTATTTTAAAGTTGAAACAATGTATGGCTTATTTGATAACTCTGAGTAAAATGAGATATTTAATTAAACAGAATCCCTTATTCCCCAAGCATTAGAGGATTTACTTGTAATTTAGTTATATAAAGCCTACTGATATCTCACAGCAATCCTATGAAGAACATCTTAATACTATTCTCTCATATGAAAAATAATGAAGCAATGACTAAGTTTATATCTTTGCTCACAAAGTTTTCAAGCGGAAGTAGCTATTTCAAATAGCTTGAAATACTTTCTAACACAGTTCATACTTGAAGCAGTTTTTATTTAAACAGAGCATTCTGCACACAATGAAAGTTTACTTGTGAATACATATGCTATGATAATCAACAATTCACCTTATAACAAATAGAATTCACCTTGTAATAAACACCAAGTGCTTACATTCTCATAACTTGCCAAATCACCTCAATTAAATCTCAGTAAAATTCCTCAAAATGCTAATTCCTGAGCATCTCTTTTGGACAACTAAATGCTATTCCATGTATAATGGATATACCATTGTTCATTTTCACAAATCCCTGTACCTCGCCATTTGGATTTCTTCCAGCTTTCTAACAATAAAATGGAAAGCTATAATTAATATTCTTACACACAAATATTTGCTTACTTGTGTGAGCATATATTTCTCTTGGACAAATTTCTAGGTGGAGATTTGTTGTATCAAGTCAACATGTGGTGATGTTGAAATTTATAAAGAGAACATTGGTCAGGAAAGACATAATTTTAGTTTTCAGTAACTGAACTCAAAATAGCTAATGATTTCTCATTTCAATGAATTTCTGAAAATAATTACACTTGTTAATTCAATTCAAAGTGTTTCAATCATTGTTTATTTAAAACTCAGTCAGTTTGGGGTAAGTATACAGTTAAACGTTAAGATTCTCTCCATTACCCTCCTCTCACCCACTCTGCCATGATAGTGGGAGTCCTGTGTGTGTGGCAGGGGCATATTAGGTCATCCTGGCGTTTGCTCCATGTGCTGTCTTTGCACATGCGTGTGCATATCGTTGCCTCTGTGGAGGCGTGAGTCCACACCTAGTCTTAGAGTGTCAGCCCCTGTCTTTCTTACTTCCTGTCAGCAAAGTCCATTTCTATACTGATTCTTGTTTAGGGACTGTGGTCTATGGGGTCGCACAGAGTCAGACACGACTGAAGTGACTTAGCAGCAGCAGCTGCTTTATTCGGGCTTCCCTGGTGGCTCAGACAATAAAGAATTCATCTGCAGTGTGGGAGACCTGGGTGCGATCACTGGGTGGGGAAGATCCCCTGGAAGGGGACATGGACAGAGGAGCCTGGTGGACTACAGTCCTTGGAGTCGCGAAGAGTCAGACACAACTGAGCAACTAAGCACAGCACAGCACAGCTGCTGTATCCACACCTGACTGAGACACTTAAACTGCCCTCAGGTCAAGAAATCTCTTACAGATGTTGCTATTCTACTACCACTCCAGTGTCCTGTTGCTTTAGAGTCTTCTGGATGCAGCCATCTGTAAGAGGTTGTCTATCTTCCATGATATAAGCTCTTCTGCTCTGGAATGTCCCCCATCCCCAAAAGTTCATGGAAGAGTTTGAATATGAACCTCCTTCTGAGGCACCCATTAGTGACTACACTCTTATCCCACTCTGAATTCTATTTCTTCTAGACAGTAAAAAATTTTACTTATATTACCAGAGAGAAAGTGACCACACCATACATTTTCCTTGTTTTGCAGGTTATGGTTTAAATACTTTGCTGACTCTTACAATTTTCACATGAAATTTTAAAGCTTACATTTTGGTATTCTGAAAGATATCTTTGTACTCTTTTTTTCAAAGCCCAACACTTGTAAATCCAGGGGCCTTTTAAAAATCTCCAAGTATGATTCTAATTCAATGTTAATCTGTTAGGAGTCCATTTTCTTTTCTTTTTGTTCCCTTTTCTTTTTTTCTTAGTATCTAAACATCATGATGTGGCTGTCATGAGTGTTTTTTTAATTTATTTTTTTGATACATAGCTGACTTACAATGTTGTGTTAATTTCTGCTGCTGCTGCTGCATACATAGCTAGTCAGTTATATATACACACACACACATATATATACATTCTTTTTCATATTCTTTTCCATTGTGATTTACCACAGAATGTTGAATATAGTTCTATAGCTCTGTGCTATAAAGTAGGACCCTGTTGTTTATCCATCCTTTATGTAGTAGTTTGCATCTGCTAATCCCAATCTCCCAATTTGTTCTTCCCCTCCCCTCCTCCTCCTTGACAACCACAAGTCTCTATATCTGTGACTCGACTTTTGTTCTGTAGATAAGTTCTTTTGTGTCATGTTTTAGATTCCACATGTAAGTGACATCATATGGTATTATTCTTTCTAGGAGTCTATCTTAAAATGACCTTCACATCATTTTGAGAAAATAAAGATAAATTATTTAGAAAATAAAACAATTTAAATAATGGTTTTCTTGTTACTTTGGAAGATGAGTATTGCAATGATAAAATATATCTCTATTTCACTTTAAGAGCAATTTTATTAGCCAAATTTTAGATAGCATAGATAAATAATTCAGAGTCCATTTATGAAAAGGGATCATTAGTGGAGAAAACCATTGTCAGAGCCTACATTACATTTTTATTCTTAGACTTAGCAGATAGGTTTTTCCTATCACTGGAAAAAGAAATAAAGGGAGGACTTTACACTGATACCATCAAATTAAGGGGAAATAAAGAGTTGTAAGTTTCTCTGGATCTGAGGAATTGTATAAACGCACTGTCACTGTATAAAAGAATCACACTGTCTTCTCTCGAAATTTCCTATTTATAGGATATAGGTTATTCGCAGGTTATTAAAGAGTTTCTGAGTTCTCATTATCAACACTTTTATCTGACCCCAAGCCTGTAGCTACCATGTAAGAAAGAAGTGATCACTGCACGGTATTCACTAATGAATTGACCATGTGTAAAATTAACCTCCACTCAAACATTCTTCTCAGCTTATTTTTGTGTATCTGCGACCACCATCAGTGCCTTTGTAGGTCATGCAGTATTAACATGTAGTGAGCAATTGCAAATCTTGTACAAGATGCAAGATATCAAGAAGTCATTGAAGATAATTATGGAAAACTAATCAATTCCAGGCAAATCCACTGATGGTATGACAGAGATAGACCTGTTAAAATTGAAGGAAAAATCAATGTGGACAGAGAGACAATAGACAATTCAAGTGGAATGCTCTGTGACCCAAAGGATTAAGAGGAGCCCTTGAAGAAATTTCTGAAAATTTGAGATGTCTCCAAACTATTCTTCAGAAACAGACCTTCATTATGATTTCCCTGGAATAGTTAGCTGAGAAGTAAGGAATAACATACTGTATTATCAGTATTGTTGTTAGAAATTTTGTAGGAGAAAAGATTATTATGTAACATTTGATGTATTTTTGTCCTTGGTAAAAAGTTAATTATATAATTGAAAATAGAACCTATACTTTATTAAATGAGGCAAACTTATTTTTTCATAAATTTTAGTTTTATTTTTCATTATAACATTTCAGTCACACTTTATTTTTTATCCCTAAAGCCAATGAAATATCAACCTGTCTTTTAAATAGACTTCTTTCAATATGCTTTCTGTAGTATCTGTTATGAACTTTTTGTCAGGCAATTGATAGATCTCTATGTTTTGGTGGTCAGTTATTAGAAAATTATTGCTTTCCTTTGAATATATCACTTTCTTAATTTTTCATGTTTCTTCTATCTTTGTATCAATATCTGTGCATTTGAAGAGCAGTCACCTTTTTCAGACTTTATGGATGGGCTTTGGTAAGGAAAATCTTCATCTTCAGGGGGGTGTGATAGCCTGCTGGTTGGGGTGCAATGTCTCCTCTCTGTGGTTGGAGTGGTGCAGCTGTGTAGACTCTGGGTAGCTCCATCACCCGAGGCTGGCCTTTGTGGGGAGCAGGACTTAGGGATCCTTGGTGTGGGGCTACAGATGTGCATGGCAACAGCAAAGGCTGCTGGGATCCTGCTCTGTGGCAAAGGCTGTTCCTGCTCTCCTTTGAACCACAGGGGAAAATCAGGACTGAGGGGAAAACTTTTGGTACTGGAAGCCAAGGCATGAGGGTACACATGGCAGAGTTGCTGGTCAGAGGGCAGAGGCATGCATGGAACAGCAGTATTAAAGACCAAGAAAAGAGCATGCCTGTAGCAGCTCCAGGATCCAAGATGTGAGTGCCTATGTAGCCACAACAGCACAGGGACTGGAATACAGGCTCAGATGGAGCAGTAGCTGTGCTGGAACGTGCAGGAATGCTCAGGGCGGGGGGGAACCAGTGTCACCACCAGGCTGTGGTAAGGGCCTACACGGAGCTATGGCAGCACCGAGGTCCACGTGTGTGCACGATGGCACCAGGCTGAGGTCGCAGGGGGGCGGCCACTCCAGCCTGGAGTAGGGGGTCAGTGGTGACTCCTTCTCCAGCCAGATGCAGCAGTGTGAACTCGGGGCAGCTCTGTCAGCTGCAGTTAGTGTTGCAGACTGCAAGGCTCCTCATTGTCAAAAGCTGTGGATGTCCACAGCACTGGCAAAGGCTGCTCTTGCTTTACCCCCAAGCAGGGAAGCTGCAGCTGGAGACAGTCCTCTTGGCACTAAGCTGGGACCTTCTGGAGGATGTAGTGATGTAATTTCAATGCTTCCCATCCTTTTCTTATACCATCCTCCATTTTTTATTCCATTTGGTTACTGCAGTTTCTTTAATGTACCCCAGAGCTCTCCCCAAGCTATATTTGGTGGTCATTAGTTGTTTAATTATTGTTTTTGTGAGGGAACAAGCACTGAGACCTCTTCGGCCAGCATCTTGCTAATGTTACTCCTCCTTTTTGTTTTTCTTTATTAGATTATCTAGTAGTTGATTCATTTACTCTTCTTCCTAACATCATCTTTTAATAGGCATATTAATTCTATTGTTTTATTTTCACAGAAATTTATTCTTGAATTTATCTTACTTACAAATTTTTGCCTATCCATTCCTTTCATTAATGTAATTTTTTGTATCTGATCCTTATTTTTCCTCATCTTTTTTTTTTTTAATCAATATATGTTTCACAAATGAGTTCTCCCTAAACATTCTCTCCCTTAGGTTCTGTAAAGTATCACGTCTATTTTCACTTTTTTGTAAATATTCTTCAGTTCTCTTTTTTACCATTTTGAACTGAGAGATGGTCAAAATAAAGTATTTGTATTGCCAAGTGAAAGAATTTTTTTGACTAATTGTATTATTTCTTTATACTATTCTTATAGCGTGATCAGGAAATAATGTCTGTATTAATTCTATACTTTATAAATTTTTCAAAGTTTTCTTTATAGCCCAATACTTAGCTAAATTTTATGAATGCTTCATATGCTATTAAAAAGTTTTTTTTCCCCTTTGTAGCAAGCTGAATCTCATCTGTGTGTTGTTACTAACAGATCAATGTGTGTTTCTTAGGTCACCTAAATTTAGGTTTGTCTACTTGATTTGTCATAATTTAAGTAAGTTAGTCATCTACTACTAGTGTGTTTCTGTTCTCTTTGTATTTCTATAAGTTTATCTAGGACAACTTAGAGCTCATGAACCTGCAGCCAATTTACATTCATAAGATACATATACAGAAGTATCCACATATTTATATTACATGCAACATTTATGATAGTGTAAAATTTTATAATTTAAATGTCAGTATCTTCCAAATACAATGTGTATATGAGGAGGCATAGAAACTGAGTACAGCAGAGCCATGTCATTCTCACTGCCCAATGATCTTTTTTAAAAAAATTTATTTATTTATTGTAACTGGAGGCTAATTACTTTGCAATATTGTGATGGTTTTCGCCATACATTGACATGAATCAGCCATGGGTGTCCATGTGTCCCCTCATTCCAGACCTCCCTCCCACCTCCCTCCCCATCCCATGCCGTGGGTTGTCCCGGTGCACAGGCTTTAAGTGCCCTGTTTCACGCATCGAACTTAGACTGGTGATCTATTTCACAGATGGTAATATACAGGTCTCAGTGCTATTCTCTCAAATCATGTCTTTGTCTCTTTTGCCATCTAGGTATAGGGTTGTCATCTGCCTGCAATGAGGGAGACCTGGGTTCAATCCCCAGGTTAGGAAGATCCCCTGGAGAAGGAAATGGCAAGCCACTACAGTACTCTTGCCTGGAAAATTCCATGGATCGAGGAGCATGGTAGGCTACAGTCCATGGAATCACAAAGAGCTGAACACAACTGAGCAACTTCCATACATATGTGTTAATATACTGTATTGGTGTTTTTCATTCTGACTTATTTCACTCTGCATAATAGGTTCCGGTTTCATCCACCTCATTAGAACGGACTCAAATGTGTTCTTTTTAATAGCTGAGTAATATTCCTTTGTGTATGTGTACCACAGCATTCTTATGCATTCCTCTAGGTTGCTTCCATGTCCTGGCTATTATAAACAGTGCTGCGATGAACATTGGGGTACACATGTCTCTTTCAATTCTGGTTTACTCGGTGTGTATGCCCAGCAGTGGGATTGCTGGGTCATAAGGCAGTTCTATTTACAGTTTTTTAAGTGATTTCCACCCTGTTCTCCATAGTGGCTGTACTAGTTTGCGTCCCCACCAACAGTGAAAGAGGGTTCCCTTTTCTCCACACCCTCTCCAGCATTTATTGCTAATAGACATTTTGATAGCAGCCATTCTGACCAGCAAGAGATGGTACCTCATTGTGGTTTTGATTTGCATTACTCTGATAATGAGTGATGTTGAGCATCTTTTCAAGGGTTTGTTAGCCATCTGTATGTCTTCTTTGGGAAAATATTGTTTAGTTCTTCGGCCCACTTTTTGATTGGGTCATTTATTTTTCTGGTATTGAGCTGCTTGTATATTTTTCAGGTTAATTTTTTGTCAGTTGCTTCATTTGCTATTATTATCTCCCATTCTGAAGGCTGTCTTTTCACCTTCTTATAATTTCCTTCATTGTGCAAAAGCTTTTAAGTTTAATTAGGTCCCATTTGTTTAGTTTTGCTTTTATTTCCATTACTCTGTGTATGATTCTTTAATGATCAGCCATGCTAATCTGCTCTACTGTTTTAGAAAATTCCTGCCAGGACCTTTAAAATATTTCTGTTGAGCTAGGGGCAATTTCCAGAGGACTTGAAAATTTTTATAGCATTAAATTTTAGACAGTTGGCTTTCACATGAGTAAATTAATACCAAGCACTGCCATATTTTAATGTTTTCTTAGTGTGTAAAAATAAGCTAACACTCCTCACCTGATTTCTGTAGAGAAGGACATAGAGACACCAACTCCTTCCTGTCAATGAAAAATGAAGTAGTCATTGGACTGTGGACTCTAATTGTTCTGAAGAATTCAGTATATCCTCACTATATTTTACCGTACCCAGCTCTGAATTTAAAAATTATGTAAAGCAGAGTTGTCTCACTTATTCTTCTCTGCTTGATGTTCTTTCCTAGAATTCTACACTAAATCTTTACATTATTTGCTCCTTCTTCAGAGTTTCTAGCCAGTCAAACTGTGTTACTTCCCCTTTTCAAGATTTTCTTTTTCCCTAAGTGAACCTATTCCATAAAGTTTTTCTTTTAGTGTTTAGATTTTAGCTTTGATATGAAGTGTTTTCAGGAAAAAGTAGCAAAATATTTTATTTTCTGTCAATTTTCCCAGACTGTTTCCCTCTTACATGGTTTTCCCTCACATTTAGACATTCCCTTTTAAATGTTAAGCCCCTTGAAGGAAAGGACCATGTATTTCTGCATTATCCCCCTTTTTTTTTTATTCCAATGTAAGTGAAAAGGGGACAAAATGTGTTGTTTTTATCATTAGAATTATATGGACACAGCTAATACTACTACAATAACAGGTTTTTCAAACCAGAAAATAGATATCATTGAGTCAATCTGTTTAAAGCTGACAAAACTAATCTTTAAAGAGATGATTTTCTTAACACCTAAATTCACTGTGTCATTGAGAAAAGAAAAAAATTCTATTTATCATTTGTATTACTCTGTAAAAAGATAACTCTCAGGCTTTGTCTTCCTTTTTTTAGTCATTTGAGCTATAGTTCCAGAGAAGAACCAGTTACATTTTCTGTAAATGGAAAGTGACTTGGGTGTCTTGAGAAGGGTGTTGTGTTTGTATAAATAATGTGTCCTAATGATGTACATGATGCTTAAGAAAATGCTCCAGGTTTCAAACTATGCTTCCTGGAGCTCACAAGTGGGATTTTGTGGATTAACTGTTTAAAAATTTATGAATCTATTTGGACACACTTTATTTATTGCAAAAATGTTTATACTATAATTATTTCAAGAATTAAGCTTTCACATGCTATCAGAAACTAAAATCTAATTGTTTTCAATCACATCCTTCTAATGTTAGCTCATACACAAGTGGAGTAGGCTGAGAAACATTCTTTAGTAGATATTTTTGGCCATAAACGTATCAATCTATCAACCAATTCACATTTTAAAAGCATCCTCTATGGGAAAATCACTGTATATGTGCACTGGATATTTCAATATAGACATATAGAGAAGATGCTCATCACTTACGAAGGTGCAGGGCTAGTGTACATTAACTCACTCAAGACCAAAACTAACCTTTATCCTATTCACATTCCCATTATATAGATGAGGAAAAGCTCAACAAATTCTATAAACTTAGAGTTAATTTGAATCCTGAGTCATCCCCACACAACTTTGGATACATATCAAAGTAGAATTGAGAATCAGTTCAAGAGAAATTAATGGGAATTTGAAAAGTAAATTATACAGTTCAGTGATTAAAATGCAAAGACATCAGTTGTCAGTAAAGGGGTGACCATAGTCAACCCTCAATAATATTTTATGCATCCCACACTTTAAAAAATTCAATTAATTCACAATAGTACATAATCAGTCATGTTCAGTAATCATAATGTGAAGTTTTTCACACAAAAAATTCCAGATTTCTGGCTTCTCTTGAAAAACAAAACAAAACAAAACAAAAATCCCAAGACGATCTAGAAACCCATCCTTCCCATTTTTGTATGACCACAGTCAGCCAACTCTGTACACAGACTGCCCACTTCATATGAGAGTTAGCTCTCCAGCACACCACAATATCCAATGTGCAGCAAATGCCTCTTAGAGCCAACCTCTAACAAATATCCCTCAGACATTTAAGCTCCTTGCTGTTGTTGTCCAATGTGCTAAATGTGCCTTGTCTCTTCATCATTTGCTTGTTGAGTCAATATTGTTTATTGACACTGGGTCGTGATAAGATCACCAGATGGTTTTTGTTATCAGATATGTGAAGTAGTTATCTTATTATTTTCCATATCCAGAGGCTTAGAGTTGCATTTTGTGAAGAAAAACAGGAAAGCTCAGAGCCAGCTTTCAATCACCATTCTCTTTCCTTTTCCTTCAAGTATGTTCTATTTTTTTTCGTTTCTTTTAATATGAAGCACTCTATTTGATTAGAGTACTATTTTTCCCTTTTGTCTTTTCCAAGTAAGTGGTGGGTACCATCCAGACAATTTTTAAGCAAGGACGTTACAAATTTATTTAAAAATAAGTTTAAAAATGTATAGCTTCAATTATGGTTGTTTTTCATAAAAGTAAAATAATCTTCCAAAACCTTTTTTGATAATTTTGTTTTTCTAAAAAATTTCTTCTACATAATTCCAGGCACTGAAAGTAGTATGGACAAACCTTAAATCCACTAAGATGACATATCTGATGCTCTAAATGTGCACATAAATCAGAGACCACAGGCAGATACAATCCTTTCTCCATGCAGACCACTAGATAGAAAAGTTTGGGAATTTGAAATTTCAAGCTTCATGATCTCAGGAAGTGCCTACTGTGTATTTCAGTCACATATACCTGTTGTAATCACTTCTTTTCCTCACTCTATTTAGGAAATTTCTCATTTTGGGCTTTGAATGTGGTGGGTCGTTGACTGCTCTTTGTGTTGAATTATAAAGCAAAAGCAAATATAAGAACAAATCTTTTATCAAGGATTTCTGTGGTCTTACATATGAGCTTTCAGGCCTGATTTTCCGTTCCTAACTTTTTTTTTCCCCTTGGCATTTATATTTCACACCATAAAAGGTAGCAAACATGACTTTAAAAGATACAATTGCAGGTGAAAACTTTTAGGAGGGAAAGGAACATGAGGAAAGAGTGGTATGGCTTATTTTGAAAGTGTGAATCACACACCGGAACCGTTAAGCCACCAAGCAAACCATGGAAATACACCTTTGGAGGTGAAAATATGATTTTCAGGAATGTGATAATAGTTTCTACAGAGTACATAGAAAATATCATTGGAAATTTGCTATTCCTTTTATTTCTCACTACAAACATAAGAAAATTGAAAATAAGACCTTGTCATAGAAAATAAAATTGGTATCAATCTTTGATGTTTTTTGGTCAAAATTAAACCTCAGAATCCTTCTGGAAAATGACATTCTACTCCTGTGACCATTTCTTAGTTAAGTTCACATGTAGGGCATTCTTGCAATAAAAAGGAAGTTCTCTGCCTATGTGTGGCACCTGAAGTTCTCAAGCCTGAATGGATTTGAAATTACATGAGAACTTAAGAAATACTGATGTCTAGGTCCCAACCACAGATGTACCAATTGATCTGAGGGATAGGCTGAACATTGCTGCTGCTGCTGCTAAGTTGCTTCAGTCGTGTCCGACTCTGTGCGACCCCATAGACAGCAGCCCACGAGGCTCCCCCATCCCTGGGATTCTCCAGGCAAGAACACTGGAGTGGGTTGCCATTTCCTTCTCCAATGCATGAAAGTGTAAAGTGAAAGTGAAGTCACTCAGTCGTGTCCAACTGTAGTGACCCCATGGACTGCAGCCTACCAGGCTCCTCCGTCCATGGGATTTTCCAGGCAAGAGTACTGGAGTGGGGTGCCACTGCCTTCTCCGAGGCTGAACATTAGGATTTTTTAAAGTTTCCAAATTATTTAAATTTTAATCATGATTGTGAACCACTGATAAGAGGAAATTATTTCAATTGTGAAAAAGAGAGGGAGAGATGATAAAGAAATAACAATTAGGATGAAATCAGAGTCTCTTTTTCCCTTCCATAATTTATGGATGTATATAGGAAAGAGGGAAGTATCTTTGTCCTCCACAAAAGAGATAGTTAAAAAAAAAACAAAAAACTTGTGACTTGAAATAACTAAATCCTAGATAGAGAATAAAACTGGAAATTTCATATTGTCAACATACTCAATAGTTGGCCAATAAGTACAGATCAATAGTAAATGTATAGCAATGCAAAGTAGACTACATTATACATCAGCTTTACTAACATGCATAAAATACATTATTGTAATTGTATATCTAAAAGTTGTATAGTGCTTTACAGTTTACTAAATGCTTTCACCTATGGTGGGTTATTTAAATATCCCAATAACTTTATGTAGAAGAGTGGAAAGTCATTCTTATTTTGCTGACAAATGTACCAAAGGAAGGAAAGTTGAGTGACAGGACAAAGCTCACTCGTGTTTAAATTTTAATCCAGAGAAAGAGCTCTGTACCCTTGAGTATTTAAACCAACTATTCCATATTTTTGAGACCTGTTGGCCTTTTGGACAAGAACTTGTCCCTGGACTTAGAGGCAGTGTATGTTTCTAGTAACAAATCCCTTGAATGTATTGAAGACATTAGGGCTGAATATGTAGAAAAAATGGCTCTGCACCCCACAAAACCAGAATAGTACCCCTTTAACACATGATCTTTGGGGTATAAAGCTTCATTAAATAACAAAATACAGTGAGAGTCATAATAGGATTTATTTGTTCCAGACTCTGTACTTGCTATTTCAAAGAAAATTAATGTTTAATTTAGCCCCCTAAATTAGTCTTTTTCATGTAACATGAGGAGAAACTGAGATTCAGATGTGTCTAGTTTTACAGTTCATGCTCTTTGTATAATTCTAGAGGCACACCAAAAAAATAAACTCTTGAGAGCAAAGAGTCCTTAGTTATACACTTGGTTCTGTTACCAGATGATTATATGAGCCTTGAAAAATACCTTCCACTTTCAGAGGGACAAAACTCTCAGTTCCTGTCTAATTCTAAAATTGAATTAGGCATATGGGGTATAGTTTAAAACACAGTTCACCCCTGTGCCTATGTGGTTGGTTGAATCCACACATGCAGAGGTCCCAGATACCAGGTGCCTGAGGGCAGACTCTTAAGGAACTTGAACATCTGTGGAGCTTGGTATCTGCAGGGGTCCTGGAACCAATCTCCCCGTGAAGCCGAGGGGCAATTGTATAATAAGGGGCTTAGAATTTGACTTTACTTATTCAGTGGGGTAGGCATGTGCTGCCTGCCATTTCTCATCCATTCTCACTTTGCATAGTACCAAGTTCCCCAGTTGTTCTCCAATAATCCGCCACTTTTCTCAGAGTCAGTGCAAGGTTTTCAGGCAGAATTACCTCCATCTCCTTGGCTTTCCGAGTGCAAATGTGACTTCAGCCTGCCAAATCATAACCTCTTTACCATTGTTATTGTTTCATAGAGGGAGGTAATCCAATTCTGGTCAAAAGAGAAGCTTGTTTTCATTCCTACTCAACTTGGAAGCAGAATGATGTAGGAGTGGAAATTCAGTGACATGAGCAATAAATGTCCCTTTTTCATTTAACTCCATTTGACTTTATTTTTGTCACTTGACAGTGAAAAAATTCTAATGAATACTTATACCCCAAGGGCATCCTTTATTGCCAACCACAGAGACATTTGGGTGATTTACAAGATAAAATATTATATATTAGAAAAGAAACACTTAGGTGATTATTATAGGTACAGACCAGATATCTATCTGACAAAGGACTCACTTTGAATTCAGACAAAGCAGATGAGTCATTAAGTACCTACTGATTATAAATGAAAGAATGTCTTGCTCAAACAGGTTTAAACAAAAAATATAGTTAAAAATATAGTTCATCAGGATCAAACTAGCCAGCAATATCACAAAACTAAATTTATTTATATATATTTGCTTCATCCTTTGCAATAGTTATTTCATCTTAATGCTGTAACAAAATGACCCCCAGCAAACACAAATGTCTGTTTTCTTCTTGCAAGTTCAAGAGAGATTTATTTCTTATAGCTCCTATAAAAGTGCAAGGCAGCTTCTTTCTCAAAAGCCCTCATTAAATGTCTGCTCATAACTAATTATTGGCCCTTCTTGGTCCCCATGCCAAGAAATTTACTTGTGGCCCTGGGAACTGGATGTACTAATCCACTTAAATTGGGGTTGGGTTCAGCTTTAATTGAAGCACAAAGGCTAGTCCACCCCCAATTTAAGTGGATTAGCATATCCAATTCCCAGGGTCACAAGCAAGTTTCAGGACATGGAATCCATGTTGTTTCCAGAATGACTTTGTGGCACTGAGGATTTCAATTTAAACACAAATGGATGCAGTTTAGTCTTCACATTAACACAAGACATCGGATTTGTTTTCACAAATCATCCAAAATTATATGAGGCTGCACAATAGTTTAGCACTTTCAGTTTCCCTGAGATTTATGTATCCATTCAGCAAGTACTTAGTCTTCCTATAAGCCAGGAACTATGTTATTCACTAGGTTATAACAACAGGTCCAAGGACCAAACTCTTCATTGTGTCCTACACAATTATCTCATTTAATTTTGACCGAAGCTCTTTTGGAGTAGGTATTTGTATTATTCAGCATTCTCACTGCACAACCAGACTCTAGATAAATCAAGCAGAGAGGAATTAATTAATAAGATGTTATGGAATTAACAGAATTAATAAGACCTACAAAATCCAGGTTAGAAAAGGAAGCAAGATATCTCCAGGGGCAAAAGTATAAGAACCCCTAAAGTCTCCTAGAAGCAATAACTGTTCAACGCCCCATTCAGTTCATTCCAGCCGCTCAGTCGTGTCCCATGAACTGCAACACGCCAGGCCTCCCTGTCCATCACCAACTCCCGGGGTTTACCCAAACTCGTGTTCATTGAGTCAGTGATGCCATCCAACCATTTCATCCTCTGTCATCCCCTTCTCCCCCTGCCCTCAATCTTTCCCAGCATCAGGGTCTTTTCAAAAGAGTCAGCTCTTTGCATCAGGTACCCAAAGTACTGGAGTTTCAGCTTCAACATCAGTCCTTCCAGTGAACACCCCGGACTAATCTCTTTTAGGATGGACTGGTTGGATCTCCTTGCAGTCCAAGGGACTCTCAAGAGTCTTCTCCAACACCACAGTTCAAAAGCATCAATGCCCCAGGAGCGCTCCTTAAATGAATGACTTACAACTTCCCAGATCCTTGGATCAAGTGAAAAAAGTGAAAAGGTATTTTGTTAGCTAAGTCAAAGTCATGTGGTGAGGAAGAGAGAAGAATCTGGCATCTTCATATTCTGTAGTGGAATAAGCATAAGTGAAGTGAAGTCGTTCAGTCGTGTCCAACTCTTTGAGACCCCATGGACTGTAGCCTACCAGGCTCCTCTGTCTATGGGATTTTCCAGGCAATAGTACTGGAGTGGATTGCCATTTCCTTCTCCAGGGGATCTTCCCAACCCAGGGATCGAACCCGGGTGTCCCTCATTGTAGACAGACACTTTACGTCTAAGCCACCAGGGAAGTCCTATTTTCTGTCAAAAAATTCATACAGTCAAGTATTCCTTCAATACTTGAATAGTAAAGAGATTTGTATACAGGCCAGGTCTGCTAATTGTCCATGCCATAATCAGTATCTCCATTTTATAGATAAAGAAACAGAAGTTCAGACAAAAGAGTCATAAATTCCTTTATTTTCTAACTCTAAGAGTTAACAAATCAGCCAATTAGATCATGTTGTGAGACTGATATATGATGTGTCTGAATCCCTGAGGTAGATTTTATTTGTTTGGTGTCCTATATGTTTTGATTTAGTTTTTAATGTCTATGATTTAAGTCATAATGTAAAAATTTGTTGGATTCATAAAAAATGTCCTTGACAAATTATCATTAATTTCATGTTTCTATGTAACTTTGCTTAATAGGGTTCTTCTAAAGTCTTACATGTCATTGATAAGCAATAGTATTATCAAATGTTTTGCATACTTAAATCTCAGTTGATCTACAACACATGAATTAAAACCACTATGGACACCACCTCTTGTGATAGTTAATTTTCAGAATTAAATCCAAAAATATACATGTATACATTTTTTATTTAAGAATTGAGTATATGCAGCATTGTGACTGTGTGATGCTTATCAATACAGTAGCTTATTAGTTAGAGATATAGTTGTACATAAAGAAAATCAACTCATAATGCTTTTGCTGCTTAGTCACTATGTAGTGTCCAAGTTTTTTGCAATCCCCTGGACTGTCACCCACCAGGCTCCTCTGTCCATGGGATTTTCCAGGCAAGGATACTGCAGTGGGTTGTCATTCCCTTCTCCAGGGGATCTTCCCAATTCAGGAATCCCATCCTGTGTCTCCTGCTTGGCAGGCAGATTCTTTACCGCTGAGCCACCTGGGAAGCCCCTCGACTCATAATAGGTTAAGCAAAATAAACAAAAAAAAATTAAAAATTGCTTTTTTGAATTATTTAGTCATATTGTGGAAGGAACAGATATGGAGCCATCTTTAGGATGTCTTGGTCCACAGGCTCCAATACCTCATCTTTTTTCTTCCCTCCATTCCCCGTCTGTCCCCTCCCACCTTTTCTTTATACTGTCTCTTTTCCCTAATTATGCATATTGGTCTCATTTCCTCAGGTCATCTGCTCCTAAGAGAGTGGATCCAGAGCATTTGATAATTCTGGGGTTACATCCAAACAACCACGAGGACCAATGGTACCTTCCTTACCAACTTTAGTTTGACAATTTGACAATGGATTATATGCCATTCTCCAGATGAATTACACAGGTATGCAGACTCTTTCATTGAGCCTGGGTCACAAGTCAAAACTTATGGCCAAAGCTAGTATGATCTTCCAAAGAAATGTAGAAGAAATAATCAAAACAGATATGGTATCTGATCTCATCAGAGTTTGCAGTACATATGCAAGACAAAATGTTAAGCAAATATAAATTACTATTAGCTAAAATTGAGAGGGCTTTCCCAATGGCTCAGCAGGTAGAAAATCCACCTGCAATGCTAGAGACACAGGAAACACGGGTTCAAGCCCTGGGTCAGGAAAATCCCCTGAAGAAGGAACTGGTAACCACTCCAGTATTCTTGCCTGAAAGAAACCACATGGACAGAGGAGCCTGGAAGGCTACAGGCCATGAAATTTCAAAGAGTAGGACATGACTGAGCAACTAAGCAGCAAGTAGCAAAACTGAGATACAGCTGCTGCTGCTGCTAAGTCACTTCAGTCATGTCCAGCTCTGTGCAACCCAATAGACGGCAGCCCACCAGGCTGAAATTTAAAGTATATTTTTTTAAAAACCTAAGAAACTATAAATGATATTAAATCACAAATTAGAAGTATATGTATAAACAGAATTTTAAAAATTGAAAGCTCCTGCTACTAAGCCACTTCAGTCATGTCCAACTCTGTGTGACCACATAGATGGCAGCCCACCAGGCTCCCCTGTCCCTGGGATTCTCCATGCAAGAACACTGGAGTGGGTTGCCATTTCCTTCTCCAGTGCATGAAAGTGAAAATGAAGTTGCTCAGTCTTGTCCAACCCTCAGCGATCCCATGGACTGCAGCCTTCCAGGTTTCTCCATCCATGGGATTTTCCAGGCAAGAGTACTGGAGTGGGGTGCCATTGCCTTCTCCGAGAAAGTGAGATAAGTGTTGCTCAAAAGAACTATTCAGTTCAGTTCAGTTCAGTTCAGTCGCGTCCAACTCTTTCCAATGAGTCAACTCTTTGCATGAGGTGGCCAAAGTACTGGAGTTTCAGCTTTAGCATCAGTCCTTCCAAAGAACACCCAGCACTGATCTCCTTTAGGATGGACTGATTGGATCTCCTTGCAGTCCAAGGGACTCTCAAGAGTCTTCTCCAACACCACAGTTCAAAAGCATCAATTCTTCGGCACTCAGCTTTCTTCACAGTCCAACTCTCACATCCATACATGACCACTGGAAAAACCATAGCCTTGACTAGACAGACCTTTGTTGGCAAAGTAATGTCTCTGCTTTTCGATATGCTATCTAGGTTGGTTATAACTTTCCTTCCACGGAGTAAGCGTCTTTTAATTTCATGGCTGCAGTCACCATCTGCAGTGATTTTGGAGCTCCCAAAAATGAAGTCAGCCACTGCTTCCACTGTTTCCCCATCTATTTCCCATGAAGTGATGGGACCAGATGCCATGATCTTAGTTTTCTGAATGTTGAGCTTTAAGCCCACTTTTTCACTCTCCTCTTTCACTTTCATCAAGAGACTTTTGAGATCCTCTACACTTTCTGCCATAAGGGTGGTGTCATCTGCATATCTGAGGTTATTGATATTTCTCCCAGCAATCTTGAATCCAGGTTGTGCTTCTTCCAGCCCAGCGTTTCTCATGATGGAATCTTCATATAAGTTAAATAAGCAGGGTGGCAATATACAGCCTTAACGTACTCCTTTTCCTATTTGGAACCAGTGTGTTGGTCCATGTCCAGTTCTAACTGTTGCTTCCTGACCTGCATATAGGTTTCTCAAGAGGCAGGTCAGGTGGTCTGGTATTCCCATCTCTTTCAGAGTTTTCCACAGTTTATTGTGATCCACACAGTCAATTGCTTTGGCATTAGGGTACAATAAAAGCATTTGATACAGTAAAAAAAAAAAATCTTGAAGAAAGTAATACATAAGATGACATTCAGGAAATCATAGAAATTAACTAGATGAAGTGTGTAAGGGGTTCCCAGGCAGAGGGGAATAAAGTTTAAAGTATACTGAAAGCCCTGAAATATGTCCTAGAAAATCTAAATTGAATGGATCCTGCGTAAATTTTAATAAGATTGTTTTAAGCCTCTAATAGTGTGCAGTAGCTTATATTTTATTTCCTTCAGTCATGTATTTTCTTAATTTAATTAGAGTCATTGAACAAGTATTAACCTAGAATAAGATCAACTTTTAATACTGCAAATGCTGGGGGCCCATGTATAACCAATTTCCCGTCAAGGAACTTCCACGTACTCATTGTTACGTGAAAAGGGTTGGACTGTACTAAAATTGACATACCTGTCAATGTAGAATATGTAAGAGATGCGGATTCAGTCCCTGGGTGGGGAAGATCCCCTGGAGGAGGCCATGGCAACTCACTCCAGTATTCTTGCCTGGAGAATTCCAGGGACAGAGGAGCCTGGCAGGCTACAGTCCATAGGGTTGCAGAGTCAGACATGACTGAAGCAACTTAACACATATGCATAAATGAGATGGAGAAAAAAAAATTAACAGACTTCTCATGAGAAAAAGCTCACTTGAAAAGACTACTTTGGTGAGTTACAAAAGGAAGGGAGTGGAAACTCCAAGGGATGTGCTCGCAGGAAAAGAACCTCCAAGATGTCTTCTAAAGAAAATCCATCTGGTTAACTGTGAAGTTTAATATTTCTGATTGGGGCTACTAGTTTGTTACCAAAGATGAACTGTTTGGCAAAATAAAATAGAGACTAAAACTGCAAACAGCCATGGTCTTCCAATTCCATTTGTTTTCTAAACATATTTCAGGTTATCTTTTAAATAAATACTGAAGAAATATTTATTGCATTTTGATTTGAAGGGTTGTCAAAGTATTAGGCTGTCTAGAAAACACCTAGGCTTGGTATAGTTATGAGTGCGGGAGAGCGCCTTTAGATTATTGAGGCTCCTGTTCCTGCACTTTACCTAAGGTAGAAGACAAAAGTGGGGCAAACCTTGATTCTCTTCAAATGCTTGCAAAGTGTTACTTTACCATCAGACTCCTAGGTATGTGCACAAATTTGTGAGTTACTTGGTAAAGTGTAACATCATCTCCCAACCAAGAGAACATTGAGAAAGAATCTGATTCTGACAGCACAGAGAAGGAAAGGATGTGAGTGGGGGCGCTGCAGATCAAGAGCACCACCAACTGTGATCCTCAGAATGAAATCTGACAACTCAATGCAATAATATAGAGTCAGGAAAGCAAGAGGGCTGAAGGTATGATCAAACGTTTCTGAGTCACTGGAAGAGATTGAAGTGAAATGTCAATACTCATCTTTGTTAAAAGAGCAGCAGATTTGGCGTATCTTCCTCTAATCAGAGGCAGTTGTTGTAAATATCAATTTATTCTATTATATGCATTCTGAAAAGGATCACATACAGACTAATTTGGTTGCTCATTGCAATGAAAAAGAATCATCAAGATGCATTTTTAATTCAAATAGATCTCTTGTGAAATTATTCTCCAGAGATATAGGCTAATGACCCAAACTAAAACAGAATCTAGAGCTAATTTTGAAATCAGTGGAAAACACTGAAGATTTCAGGAAACTTTATTTAGTGCCTGTTTTCTGTATAAACAGAGAAAAACAAGGTTATCCTTTGATGGTTTTGTTTGCCTGTTTTGTTTTAAAATTTGAAGGAAAGATTGGAATCTATTTGGAATATATATATATATATACACACACACACACACACACACACACATATATATATATATGTATATGTATATAATTGATCCACAAAAGAACTTTACTTAGAGCTGTTTTCAGAAAATTATCTCTCAATTATTGAAATATTCCTATCCTTCCCTCCAGAAGAGAATTATCTGCGAGGGAATTTTTTAGACTGTTAGCAGACAGAGTGAAACTACTTTTACTTATCTTCAGCATAATTTTACTTTTGTGAAATAGAGATGACACCCTACCAATTTCACTGCAATCATATGGAAAATTGAGATAACAGATTTTCAAGTCATCTATTAGCCACCAGGTGGCTCAGATGGTAAAACAATCTGCCTGCAATGCAGGAGACCCAGGTTCAATCTCTGGGTCAGGAACTTCCCCTGGAGAAGGAAATGGCAACCCACTCTAGTATTCTTGCCTGAAGAATCCCATGGACAGAGGAGCCTGGCAGGATATAGTCCATGGGGTCGCAAAGAGTTGGACACGACTGAGAAACTAACACTTTCACTTTTCATATATTTATTAGGGGAAAAGGTGTGAATTGGCTTTAAGATTAGTGAATGTATTTTTATGTCTATCAATTCTTTTGCTGTGCCCTGCATTGTATACATAATGAACAAATTCATTTTTGGGGGCTGCACTGCCATTGGCTTGTGAAATCTCTTGCACAGAGGTGGAAAGACCCAAATCCTAATCAGTAGACCACCAGGGAAGTCCCCAGAACCCTCGAGGAAGGTAATGAACATCAGGAAGATGATACTGGTAATAATCATGATGATTATCAAAATAAATATAAGCTAATGTTTGATAATCATTTTCTAAACTATAAAAAAGCTGCAATTTGTCATCAGTAATCATAGATTGGGCTTCCCTATCTGCCTGCAATGCAGAAAACAAAAGTTCAATCCCTGGGTCCGGAAGATCCCCTGGAGAAAGCAATGGCAACCCACTCCAGTATTCTTGCTTGAAAAAATTCCCATGGACAGAGGAGACTGGTGGGCCACAGTCCATGGGGTCACCAAAGAATTGGACATGACTTAGTGACTAAACAACAACAACAACCATAGATTATTGTATGAATACTGTTAATATTATTCACATGCCTATGCAACAATGAGAATTTCCTCCCCTCAATTTGCAAGTGTTTGAAGATAAACATGTGCCACTGTAAGTTATTTATAGCAAAATATAAATGGAGAGTCATCAGCAATTTATCAATCTTAATATTATTAAAGTTGTTAAAACAATCCAATACAGACTTAAAAGCAACTAAATCTGTTATATTCACAAGCCCAAAAATATAGCCTTTAAAATCTTCATGTAAATGTTGGTTTTATTACCAAAAGTCAGAAGAAAAACAGATTTTGCCTCTGAATGTCATTATTAACAGTTTAGGAAGTAAAATAACTAGAATACATTACATACAGAAGTCACAGTCATTTGAGTGTGCAATCTGTATTTTAGCATCATTAATGTATTCACAGTGGGTGATGTTTGCCAAGGAATTATCAACTATAATTCCAGTTATCAAGGAATTATCAAGGGGTCTCCAAAAGCTACCCGTGTGCTCCCCCAAAAAGAAAAAAAGTGAAAAGGAAACAAAAAGTTTAAAATAAAATATTCTACCAAATGGAGTCAGAACGTCTCAAAGCACTAGATTTGTAACCAGATAATCTGAGTTAAATACTTGAAAATGAATGCAGATGGCAGGACTGTGAATATTGCCAAGGCAGGAAACTTCTAACTGTAATGCTCACATTAGTATTATTTATATTTAAAAAGTTGAAGTACTGTAAAGGCAGCTCCATTAACATACATGATTCCTCCATCCCACAAAGAATGTCTATTGCTAAAAAAGCTTACCACACAGGCCCTGGTAAATGGACATAGATACATATGAGTGAATGGAAGCCTGTGAACGTCTCAAAAATTCTAGCAAGTGCAGGAAATCTAGCAAGCACACGAAACTGAGCCACTGGGACACCTCTCTTAGGAACAATTATATGACTATTCAATAGAGATCTCATTGTTTGGTCATTGTTGCCAGGAAGACAAAAGATTGTTGAATCTGGGACCTCAAGTAAGAACTATAATGTGTACAAAATTCATCTATAATCGTACTGACAGATACTAATAGTGAGGCTTGCTGACCATTGGACAGATTAACCAATAATGGGAACTGATACTAAATAAATTTATTATATTGTTAATCAATTTTCTAATAATTCCACAAAACATTAGCCCTCCAAGCTTAATAATAGTATTGCTGTTGAGCCTAGTAAGTGGTGTGTCTTGTTTTCAACATTCTTCAGACTAGTAGATTTTTATACTTATTTTTGTATTGGTAATAGACTCTAGTCAAAACAACCATCACTAAGAAATAAATAAGCCATTGATTTGATCATAGATACCAACACAGTCACAATTACATTCAAATATAAAATATAAATATTATCCCCAGATACTTACAGAGATCCATTCAGGCCCCTCGGATGTTAAGAGAAACCCAGAACATTATCCTTTTCTAACACCCTTGGCATGTTAAAAATTAGGAAATGTTAAAAAGGATGACCAAAATCATAAGATGTTTCAAATGTTTACATTTAACTAATGAATGCCTGATAGAAGTCTTTTTTCCTTTCTGTCACTCTTTCTGTAATATTATATTCTATATTATCTTTTTTTGAAGATTACATCAAAAACCTAAATTTGAACCACTGCCTGATTGTGATTGCCAGGCTTTTGTTGTGATATGAGATTTGATTTGCAAATATAAGTATAAGGAAAAGAATAATAGACAAATACTTTATGCAAATACCATTATAGAGGAATGAATAATAGACAAATAGAAAATACTGTTTGAAAGTCAGAAAAAGCCAAAGGTGGAGAAGAGGATAAATATTTAAAGTATTGAAAGTATAAATATTTGAAAGTGACTTCTAATTTTCAGTGATTCACTAAAAGAGTACCCTTTTTTTTTTTTAGCTGCACTGTGTGTCATGTGGGATCTTAGTTCCTTAATCAGAAAATGAAGTTGTGCCCCCTACAAGGGAAGTGCAGAGTCTTAACCCCTGGACCATCAGGAAAGTCCCTCTAATGGAATATTTTACATTGTAGTCATTGGAATACAAGTCCAGTGCCTAGAAGGCAAGGATAGTGTTAAGCACATAAAACCAGTCAGTACTGGAGTTACAAAGGCAAAGCAACATCACTCCATACCGCTGTCCCAGCAGTGCGAGGTATGCAACAAAATGCTCAAACATATTTTTCTGTAAATGGATAAATGGATAAACAAATGCTAACCTGACTGCAACGTTAGGTAACAAGCTGATTTGGGTTTCTGTTATTCTGTAGCCTTGACTTCCCGGGTTGTGCTAGTGATAAAAGAACCTGCCTGCCAATGCAAGAGACATAAGAAATGTGGGTTCAATTGCTGGGTCGGGAGGATCCCCTGAAGGAGGGCATGGCCACCAGTGTTTCCTATGCCTGGGAAATCCCATGGACAGAGGAGCCTGGCAGGCTGCAGTCCATTGGGTCACAAAGAACTAGATGTGACTTATCACGCATGCACATGCTATAGCCTACCACAGATTTCCCTTTTCCTGGGGAACCTCTCAACCAGATTGAGTCTTTAGTGCTTTATGTCAATAGAATTTGTTTCCGCTGAGGAAACAGTTCTTGATTTGTTGTCCTGGAGTAAGAGGAAAACTCAACAGTAGTCTGAGACTGGCTTTCATGAGATGCACAGCCTTGTCTCCACTGCATGAATTCTTGCTAAGGATATGTATTGCATAAGCCTACTTCTTGGACCCAATGCTTTATGAATACTATTCAACTTTCAAATTACATGGAGCCAAGACCACATCCCGAGTCCTTCACTGCCTTCATGATGACCCAGTTTGTATTCATGGGTAGATCTGATGGCCCCCTGGAGATTTACTTCCCTGGTTCATGATACATTTAAGATAACTAGCAGCAGATGCACAAAACCCCAGGAAATTTGGTCAAGATGGAAGTCAATTTTCCTCTGATGTTCCTTTGCCACCATGGCCTGTGGGACAATCGTATTCGAAAAGCAGGCTTAATGTCCAACAGCCAGGCATCTAATCTTTTGACAGATTTGAATAGCTAATATCAAACAATAGCTCATAGTTTGACCTTTTATTTTGTTTACTTTATACATTAGCTGCTGCTGCTGCTAAGTCACTTCAGTCATGTCCGACTTTGTGCGACCCCATAGACGGCAGCCCACCAGCAGATACTAGCAATTTCAGGCATTTCCACCTTAGAACAAAGGCAACCAGACACCTAATTACTTGAACTTACATGTTTTAATATACTCGTACTAATAAAATAAGCGGAAACATTAAAGCCTGCTCAATCATACTTGCTGCAAGACAAGTCCCTGTATTTTGAGAGAAATGGAGTCAAACAGTGGTCTTTGTCACAATAGGATTCTCAATGCAGAAACAGATCTGTATCCTTTCATTTCATCACTTTGTGATCTATAGCAAGCTGCAAAATTCTTTATATACCAAGAAGCGGCCTTTCAGCATTCCTTCAAGGCTAATTTCAGTGAACTTGGATATTTCTCTTAGAGCAGCAGTAAAGGAAATTAGTCACACAGGCCACAGTGAAATATGCTTGTTTAGCAAAAAACAGTAAAAAACCAGGGTGGTGATGATTCACCTTGACTATAGGGAATGATTTTGGATAGAATAGAAATGATAAGTAAAGAAGTTTTATTTGAAAGCATTTAAGAAGCAATTATAGACAATGAAAAGTTAAAAAAAAAAGATAAAGTAGTAAGCACTGGAAAGCTTATGAATAACAAATAAGGCTTATTCAGGTAATAATAGGTTTCGGCAAAGTTGCTGGAGTACAGTATTCTGTCAATATTAAGGAGAAGGACAAATACATTCATGCTTAGCTATTTGAAGAACAAATCCATGTGTCTATTTTTATCATTCCTCCAAGGGAATGAAAGGGCACACTTAATAAGCAAGTTAGGGTTTTATGGTCCTCATTGGGGTCAAGTTTTTAACAATAAGTCAAATGCTAATGTACACAATGGGGCCCTGCATCACAGTAACATTAGTTAAAAATGTGAAATTCTCCTGAGCTGGTACAGTTTCCCAACAAACACATTATGCTTAAATTATATTCAGAGCTTAAATTACTAAGACTAAACAGCAAATGCTTCTAGCTAAGGTCCTTTCATGATATCTTATACATTATAAGATATACATATCTCGGAAAGGAGGTTTCTAGCAAGCTTTTTTTTGTTTTGCAGTATCAGATCAGATCAGATCAGATCAGTTGCTCAGTCATGTCTGACTCTTTGCGTATAGCGTATACCTTTTCTTACTGATCTAAAAAGCAACATTATTCTTCAATAATAACTTTAAAATTAGCTAAGGAAATGTGCCGCCCTTGACTTGTAGAACTAGAATAGCCTTAATATAAGAGGCCTTTTAGTTCAGTTCAGTTCAGTCACTCACTCGTGTCCAACTCTTTGCGACCCCATGAATCGCAGCACACCAGGCCTCCCTGTCCATCACCAACTCCTGGAGTTCACTCAAACTCACGTCCATTGAGTCAGTGATGCCATCCAGCCATCTCATCCTCTGTCGTCCCCTTTTCCTCATGCCCCCAATCCCTCCCAGCATCAGAGTCTTTTCCAATGAGTCAACTCTTCGCATGAGGTGGCCAAAGTACTGGAGTTTCAGCTTTAGCATCATTTAGGAGGAAAACGCAGGAGATTATACTTTTTCAGATCTCAGTGTCATAACATATGCTATGTGTGGTTACTTCCTTAATGTTTTAATTATAATAATGCTTTATATGAAGAGTTCAGTTGTATTAGTGTGTCCTTTGGTTTACATCCCATAAATTCTGTAAGGTAAATTTCCCATAAGTTTTTGTAAGGTGATGAGAAGGAGTAATCTGATGCAGACGAATCAGTCCAGAGTTTCAAATGACTTCTCTAAGTACAGCCTAGTTTGTTTGTTTTTTAAATGTCTAAAGTAATGCTACTGAGGAACAATTTGGAAATCATTCAAAAATTGTTTTCACTTCCGTACTAAAGCTACTTCCTAACTTACATACCTGCTATTATATGTTGCCATAAACAATCTTAACCATGAAATAAACTACATGGTAGTTCCTTCTTACTCATTATGTGAAAACTATGCTGTAATCCATGAAATAGACTAAGCTTATAATAAATGCTATAAGTTTCGAAGGGCTTGAGAGAACACTAAGTACTATGGTTTGCAAGTTGTAGTCTCTAACCTCTGCAGAAGGGAGATAGTTGAAGAAACCCCAGCATTGATTTAAAGACCCCCCTCTATAAAGGCAATATCAAGCATTAAAATGCACCCATGTTACACAGTAAATAAGATTTGTAAAAATTTTATACATTTGTTTTTGAAATTGAGTGGCTTTGAGGAACTCATTTAATTTATTGCCTAGGATTTCTCAGGAATCGTAATACACATACAGGAGCTCTTGCAAAAAGAAAGGTCTAATCTATACAGCACTCTCTCAAGTGATGAAATTTATGAAATTTTTATGGGTAGTTAACAAAATATGTTTTGCAGATATTTAATCAAATGTTTATTAATTTATATTTTGAATTTTTTTCTTTTTTGGGACTAGACATGTTTTTCAATTCTTAAATATTCTGAAGGTGCTAAAAGCTTGTAGGCCCTAGGCCTATGCTGTTTAAAGGATAAAATTACTGTTCTTTCTTCCTTGCTTTAACTAGAGCAGATCAAATTTGATCTTTTACATTGCACGTTCAGCGAAAAGCAATATTTAAAGTTGGCGAGCAACTGATTAGGGACTTTTCAGCCTATCAAATTTGGAAACCTTAAAACATAAGCCCCATTATGAAATGAGTATCCAGGAAACCAATAAAAAATGAGATTATTAAAGAAAGAAATGAGCTTGTTTTTGGGGAAAATTATAAAGCTATCACCTGGACATTTATTTATATTCAGTTCAATAAACTACCTTTGCTTCAGAATATGTAAATTATCTTTGGTATTTCAATACTAGCTAGATAAAATACTTAGACTAATTAAAAGACCCAGTTGAAATGTATTTTGCTGGACTACATTTATTCTTGTGAAGTTTCAGCTCCCCAAGTCTCCTGACACCTACAGTCTGAGAAGGTGTAAGTGCTCTAAGATGAGCATGAGACACATTTATATCTCCCCATCTCTATTAGAACATGAATTCAAATGCTTTATTTTGTAGATAATAAGTGCCATGAAATATATATTTTAATAATTGTAAGAAGACAGAAAACATCAGATCAGATCAGATCAGTCGCTCATTCGTGTCCAACTCTTTGCGACCCCATGAATCACAGCACACCAGGCCTCCCTGTATCACCAACTCCCAGAGTTCACTCAGACTCACGTCCATCAAGTCAGTGATGCCATCCAGCCATCTCATCCTCTGTCGTCCCCTTTTCCTCATGCCCCCAATCCCTCCCAGCATCAGAGTCTTTTCCAATGAGTCAACTCTTTGTATGAGGTGGCCAAAGTACTGGAGTTTCAGCTTTAGCATCATTCCTTCCAAAGAAATCCCAGGGCTGATCTCCTTCAGAATGGACTGATTGGATCTCCTTGCAGTCCAAGGGACTCTCAAGAGTCTTCTCCAACACCACAGTTCAAATGCATCAATTCTTCAGCACTCAGCCTTCTTCACAGTCCAACTCTCACATCCATACATGACCACTGGACAAACCATAGCCTTGACTAGATGGACCTTTGTTGGCAAAGTAATGTCTCTGCTTTTGCATATGCTATCTAGGTTGGTCATAACTTTCCTTCCAAGGAGTAAGCATCTTTTAGTTTCATGGCTGCAGTCACCATCTGCAGTGATTTTGGAGCCCAAAAAAATAAATCTGACATTGTTTCCACTGTTTCCCCATCTATTTCCCATGAAGTGATGGGACTGGATGCCATGATCTTCGTTTTCTGAATGTTGAGCTTTAAGCCAACTTTTTCACTCTCCACTTTCACTTTCATCAAGAGGCTTTTGAGTTCCTCTTCACTCTCTGCCATAAGGGTGGTGTCATCTGCATATCTGAGGTTATTGATATTTCTCCCAGCAATCTTGATTCCAGCTTCTGTTTCTTCCAGTCCAGCGTTTCTCATGATGTACTCTGCATAGAAGTTAAATAGAAGTTAAGTAAGCAGGGTGACAATATACAGCCTTGACATACTCCTTTTCCTATTTGGAACCAGTCTATTGTTCCATGTCCAGTTCTAACTGTTGCTTCCTGACCTGCATACAAATTTCTCAAGAGGCAGATCAGGTGGTCTGGTATTCCCATCTCTTTCAGAGTTTTCCACAGTTTATTGTGATCCACACAGTCAAAGGCTTTGGCATAGTTAATAAAGCAGAAATAGATGTTTTTCTGGAACTCTCTTGCTTTTTCCATGATCCAGCGGATGTTGGCAATTTGATCTCTGGTTCCCCTGACTTTTCTAAAACCAGCTTGAACATCAAGAAGTTTACAGTTCACACATTGCTGAAGCCTGGCTTGGAGAATTTTGAGCATTACTTTACTAGCGTGTGAGATGAGTGCAATTGTGCGGTAGTTTGAGCATTCTTTGGCATTGCCTTTCTTTGGGATTGGAATGAAAACTGACCTTTTCCAGTCCTGTGGCCACTGCTGAGTTTTCCAAATTTGCTGGCATATTGAGTGTAGCACTTTCACAGCATCATCTTTCAGGATTTGGAATAGCTCAACTGGAATTCTAACACCTCCACTAGCTTTGTTCATAGTGATGCTTTCTAAGGCCCACTTGACTTCACATTCCAGGATGTCTGACTCTAGGTCAGTTATCACACCATCGTGATTATCTGGGCCATGAAATATATATTTTAATAATTGTAAGAAGACAGAAAACATAGCCAGTCCCAATTGTAGCAGTTTAAAATGAACCTATTGATATTCATGTAAGGTCCAAATGTTTTCCCAGTGAATGCTTTCTTCTTCCTCACCTTGAGTTAAGACCATTATTTAATACAGCTTTTAAATTCAGCATGACAACCTGAAACAAGGCTTTAGAACATCTCACTCACTGATTATTAAAGTAACATGCTTGTTTAAATGTTCCTGTAAGAGAATGAATCCTACCTAGAGTAAGATAAGATTATCCACATCTACAATTTTTCATGCTCCATGGCCAGCACCCAAAATTACCAGGCATTCTAGGAAAGAAAACCAAATGACCAAATACCAAAAGGGAAAAGAAAACAGGCTAAGAAACAGATCCAGTATTGTTGAAACATTGGGATTGTCAGATAGGGACTTTATGATAACAATAATTGGGAAGGGAGAAATTCTGCATTCATTAAAGACAGAGTATGTTTTATCAGTTTAATTTCCCTTTAATAGCAACTCTAAGTGTATGAAAGAAAAGGAACATAATTGGTGAACTCCATATTTGCTTGAACTTTCCCTGAGGGCACATACCAACTCACAAACAGGGAAGAAATCAAGCATAAAGAGGAGGGGCTGGGGAAATAGAAACTGGAGTTCAGAACTGACATAGTGCCTTGAAACTGAGGGGAAATCCCCTAAAGGATTCAACCATAGAAGGATACATACCAAATATAAGTACAGATTCATCTCATATCATTGGCTAAGTACTAAATTGTAGGTTCATTGGGTTAAAAAAAAGTCATAAAATAGCATCTGGTTGGCTAAATATTTAAATGGAGTTTTCAGTCGTTGCCTGATGCCAAGGAGACAGAGTTTTGAACCAAAATCTTGTCAACTTAAAGGTGCTTGATAAACACATTGGGCTTTTCATTTAAACCCCAAAAGTTTCATTACTTAAGAGTAAGAAACATATCCAAGAAAAGCAACAATGTCATAGAACTAATGGCCAACTGAACTAAATCTATCTTAGCAAGTCTGAAATTGAACCTCCATATGATTAAAATGTACAGCCAATAAATTAACTTTCAGAATATCCACTAAATTCAACATTCACTGAAGGAAAGCAGGAAAATTTTTAAATGCCTGAAATCTACAATTTGAAGCACAGAATAACAATTTATAGACTTGAAAAGAAGTAGAGAACTATGATCAATAATCAAGAGAAAAAGAGACAATAGACAGCATAGATGACCCAGATGTAAGAATTAGCAGACAAGTCCTTCAAACAAGTTTATAGTAGCTTAAAGAATACCCACAGGGATAGGGAGGGTGGGGAGGGAGGTGGAAGCGGGGTTCAGGATGCAAGGGACACATGTATACCTGTGGCCAATTCTTGTTGATATATGGCAGAAACCATCACAATATTGTAATTAAAATAATTTTTTTCAATTAAAATAATTAAGGAAAAAAATAAAGAATACACTGAGATGAATGGACAAAACAAGGGAAAACATGGAATGTTTAAGAAAAAATGCAAAGTTTAAAGAATTTGCAGAAATCTTAGATTTGAAAAATGCAATTTCAAAAACGCAATAAACAAAATATTGGACACAGAGTTAGGATCAGTTAACTCAAAGATAGTCCAATAATGTTTGTTGCAAATATAATTACAGAGGAAAAATGCAATTTAAATTCTTTTCCACCAATGGTACTGGGAAAAGTGTACAATATGTCAAAATAAATCCCCAAACTCTAAACACTGATCTTAAACCTTTCACAAATATTAATTCAAAATGAATCACAGAACTATATATAAATGAAAGAAAGCCTATAAAAACTCCAGGAGACAACATAAGAGAAAAATTAGGTGACCTTAAATTTGTTGACTCTTTAGATAAAAGACCCAATGTACAGCCCATGAAAGCAAAACATGATAAGCTGGAATTAATTAAAATTAAAAATGTCTTCTCTACAAAAGACCGTGGTAAGAGAATGAAAAGATAAACAGTCTGAACAACAGACCCTTTTGTGTCTGAACAATCATAACACTTTTTCTGAGCCCATGAAAGACTAAAGTTGCATGCAAATTTGGTGAACTGAATTCCTGAAGTGCTACCTTCCTCAATGGAAAGATTGGACATCATGAACTATTCCACCTTTGGCATAGCAAGGGAGGAAGAAGTGAACCCTATTAATGTTGATTGGAAGAAAATAACTAAAATTTTAGTGAATTCTCAAATGACAGGTGTGATTAGCTTGAGAGTTAAGGTTAATTTTGATCCCAAAGCTTAATGGGAGTCTGCTCTCTGCAAGCACTTTTCATTAGAACTCATCTGAGTATTGTACCAGACACTATGGGTGAAGCAAATGGCTAGACAGGGAACTTTAAAGCCACACAAGAAGAAAACCTGACCCATATCTCCAGATCCTTTCCTCCCCCACCATTAAAAAAAAAAAAAAAAGCCTTAGAAAAAACAAGATGGCAGAGAAGTATGTAAATCTGGAGTATATCTCTCCCCATGGATACATCAGGAATGCACCTTTAAACACAGAAGTGCATGGAGAACACCAGCTGAGAATGGATAGGAGTACCTGGCCAGTGGAAAAAAATATATAGAACCATGCAAAACTCGGTAGAACCAAGGAACTAGGGGGAAAAACAGGAGTGTCAGTGGACTGGATCTGCCCTCACAAGGTGGGGGACCTGAAGCAGGGGTCCGATCCCCACATCAGAACAATTGTCTGAGTCAGAGGAGAAACATTAAAGGCTGAGAGTGAAACAGCTGATCTGTGACAGCCTAAATGCAATGAGAATCAGACAGTCCTTGCTGCAGCCATTTATACCCCGGACAGGGATGCAGTTTCCCTGGAAGGCACAGCATCTGGGAGCTGGAGTTTAGGGATTGTGGGGCAACCCCAGAGTGAGGGCTGCTGTTGACTGTGACCTAAGCATCTGCACCACTTCCACACCTGGCACTCACAGAGGCAAAACCAAGTCATCCAGGGCAAATTCAAAAGCAACCCCCAGTGGACGACCCACATACAGAGGTGGAAATAAAACCACAGTTGAAACCCAGGGGCAGTGTGGCTAAGGAAGAAGACCCAAAATCTTCCCACCAGCTGTACAAGCTGCAGATTAAATCTACATGATCAACTAGGCAGACTCTGTGTCTATGGAATATATAAAAGGACATTGAGAGCTCTCACAAAAGAAAACACACTAGTTCTGATAGCTGTGGATATTGGAGGCAAGAACACACAGGAGTAGGACCAGATTAGAATCTGAGCTACCCCCTCATCATGTCCAGAGATCAGCACAGTGTTGGAGGGCATCTAGGGAGGTGAGGTGGACTGTGACTCCCAGCGAGGGAAAGCACTCTGAAAGCAATGACTCAAGAAAAACATTTCTTATTCTTATGTTTTGACTTTTTTTGGAGATTCTTTTGGATTTTTTTTTTTTTTTTTGCCCCCTTTCCCTGCCTCTGTTGTAGTTTTCAATTGTTTTGGCACTATGAAATCTAATTAAGCTTTTGAGCTTTTTATTTAAGTCACATTTTTTATTGTTATGAACCTCTGCCTCTACATTGGGCTTTTGCAATTCTGTGGGGTTTTCCTTTTTTTTCTTTTTTCTTTTCTCTTTTTAATTTTTTATATGTATTTTTTTCTATATTTATTCCTTTGTTTGCTTTTCATACTGTTCTTTTCCCCTTGAAGTTAATCTTTAATGTATATAAATCTTATTTATCTACCTCTATTTAACTTTGCATATCTATTCTTTCTTTCCTTTACTGTTAACTTATTAGTTAGTTTTATTTTTATTGTTTTATTTCCCAATTGGCACCTTGTTTAGTTTTGTTCTCCAGTTTGTGCTGTAGTTAGTTTTGATCTAGAAGATACAATTTTTGGTTTCTTTTGTTCACCAGGTCAATCTATTGTACTTTGTTTTTATTGGATTGTTTTCATTTTGCTTATGGATGTATACGTATATGTGTATATTCAGTCACACTTTTATTGTTGTTATAAACATATGCCTCTTTCTCGGGCTTTTGCAGTTCTGTGGTGTTTTCCTTTTTTTTTTTTTTCTTTCTTCTTCTATTCTTCTTTTTATCTTTTCTCTTTTTTTATAATTTTAATTTTTAGTTTCTTTAAACCTATTATATTTTTTTTCTACATTTATTCTTTTTTTTGCCTTTCCTACTGTTCTTTTCCCCTGGCAGTTAATCTTTAATGTATATAAATCTTCTTCATCTATCTCTATCTAATTTTGCATATCTATTCTGTCTTTCATTTCCTTCTTTCCTTTCCTCTCAACATTTTGTTAGTTTTATTTTCATTGCTTTATTCCCCACTTTGCACCTTGCTTTAGTTTTGTTTTACAGTTTCTGCTTTAGTTAGTTTTGTTCTTAACTGGTAAATATAATTTTTGGTTTCCTGTGTGCACTGGGGCAATCTACCATACTTTATTTTTTGGCGACCATTTTGACTTTGTTCATGGGTGTATACGCATATGTGTATATTCCATTATTTTAATTATTATTTTCCTGATTTTGTAACTACCATATGTCTGGGGTTCATCTTTGATTTCTTGTTTTGGGGTATCTGTTTTAATCTCACTTAATGACATAACAAACCACTTGTGGAATCTTCGTTCTTGATAAGAGATCAAATCCTGAGCCTCTGGAGTGAGAGCACTGACTCCAAGATCCTGGGCTACAAGAGAACCCACCCCAGGAACTGTCAAATACTGAGAACGCACGCAAAGGAAACCACTTGATAGAACAGTCTTATGGACTCTGTGAGAGAGGGAGAGGGTGGGAAGATTTGGGAGAATGGCATTGAAACATGTAAAATATCATGTATGAAACGAGTTGCCAGTCCAGGTTCGATGCACGATACTGGATGCTTGGGGCTGGTGCACTGGGACGACCCAGAGGGATGGAATGGGGAGGGAGGAGGGAGGAGGGTTCAGGATGGGGAACACATGTATACCTGTGGCGGATTCATTTTGATATTTGGCAAAACTAATACAATTATGTAAAGTTTAAAAAAAAAATAAAATAAAATAAAAAAAAAAAGGAAACCACTTGAATACAAGACCTGGCATCAACCAACCACCAGTAGCACCCTATGCAAAACACCTCATCTAAACAACAAACAGAACAAAAATACAAACCCAGTTATCATCAGACAGTATTACCACCTCAATCAGCCTTGTCCATCAGAGGAAAAACAAACAAACAAAAACTCAGCACAAATCTCACCCTATATGAAGCTTGCAGAAACCACTTGACCAAACTTTAGAGGGCAGAAACAAAAAGGAAGAAAGAATTCAACCTTGAAGCCTGGGAAAAGGAGACCTCAAACATGTAAGTTAAAAAAATAATAATAAAAAGGAAGAGAAATACTACACAAATGAAGGAACAAACTAGAAACACAGAAGTCCAAATAAATGAAGAGGAAATAGGCAAACTACCTGAAAAAGAATTCAGAATAATGATAGTAAAGATGATCAAAAATCTTGAAAACAAAATGGAGAAAATGCAAGAATCAATTAACAAAGACCTAGAAGAATAAAGAATAAACATACTGAGACAAACAACTCAATTACTGAAATTAGAAATACTCTAGAAGGAATCAATAGCAGAATATCTGAAGCAGAAGAACAAATCAGTGAGCTGGAAGATAAAATGGTGGAAATAACTTCTAAAGAGCAGAATAAAGTAAAAAGAATGAAAAGAACTGAGGGTAGTCTCAGAGACCTCTGGGACAATCAAACAAACCAACATTCAAATTATAGGGGTCCCAAGAGAAGAAGAGAAAAAGAAAAGGTATGAGAAAATTTTTGAAGAGATTATAGTTTAAAATTTTCCCAACATGGGAAAGGAAATAGTCAATCAAGTCCAAGAGGCACAAAGAGTCCCATATAGGATAAACCCAAGGAGAAACACACCAAGACACATACTAATCAAACTAACAAAAACTAAACACAAAGAAAGAATATTAAAATCAGCAAGGGAGAAGCAACAAGTAACACACAAGGGAAACCCCATATGCTTAACAGCTGACCTTTCAGTAGAAACTCGGCAGTCCTGAAGGGAATGGCAGGATATATTTAAAGTACTGAAAGGGAAAAATCTACAACCCAGATAACTGTACCTGGCAAGAATCTCATTCAAAATTGATGGAGAAATAAAAAGCTTTTCAGATAAGCAAAAGTTAAAAGAATTCAGTACCATCAAACCAGCTTTACAACAAATGTTAAAGGGAATTATAAAGTCAAAGAAATACAAGAGAAGAAAAAAGATCTACAAAATCAACCCCAAACAATTAATAATTAATAAAATGGCAACAGGAACATATATATCAATAATTACTTTAAATGTAAATAGATTAAATGCTCCAACCAAAAGACAAAGACTGGCTGAATAGATACAAAAACAAGGCCCATATATATGCTGTCTACAAGAAACCCACTTCAGATCTGAAGACACAAATAGACTGCAAGTGAGAGGATGGAAAGATATATTCCATGCAAATGGGAAGCAAAAGAGAGCTGGAATAGCAATCCTCATATCAGATAAAGTAGACCTTAAAATAAAGATTACAAGAGATAAGGAAGGATACTATATAATGATCAAGGGATCAATCCATGAGGAAGGCATACCAATTGTAAATATCTATGCACCCAACATAAGAGCACCTTAATGCATAAGACAAACACTAACAGACATAAAAAGGAGAAATTGACAGTAACACAATAATAGTAAGAGAAGTTAACACCCCACTCACACCAATGGACAGATCATCAAAACAGAAAATTAATAAGGAAACACAAGCCTTAAATGATACATTAGATGAGATGGATCTCGGTGATATCTTCAGAACATTCCATCCAAATGCAGAAGAATACACCTTCTCTTAAAGTGCACATGGAACATTCTCCAGGATAGACCACATCTTGGGTCATGAATCAAACCTCAGTAAACTTAAGAAAATTGAAATTCTATCAAGCATCTTCTCTGACCACAACGCTAGGAGACTAGATATTGATTGCAAGGAAAAAAAAAAAAACTGTAAGAAACACAAACACATGGAGATTAAACAACACGTTCCTAAATAACCAACAGGTTACTGAAGAAATCAAAAGGGAAATAAAAAAATTTCTAGAAACAAATGACAATGAAAGCACAACTCAAAACCTATAGGATGCAGCAAAAGCACTTCTACGAGGGAAGTTTATAGCCATACAATCTTACCTTAAGAAACAAGGGAAAAAACATCAAATAGACAACCTAACTTTACACCTAAAACAACTGGAAAAAGAAGAAGAAGAACAACAACAATAAACAAAATTAGTAGAAGGAAAGAAATCATAAAGATCCAAGCAGAAGTAAATGATAAAGAAATGAAAGAAACAATAGTAAAGATCAATAAAACTAAAGCTGGTACTTTGAGAAGATAAACAAAATTGACAAGCCCTTAGCCAGACTCATGAAGATAAAAAGAGAAGAATCACATCAACAAAATTAGAAATGAAAAAGGAGAGGTTACAACAGACAATGCAGAAATACAAAGGATTGTAAGAGACTATTATGGACAATGATACGGCAATAAAATGGATAACCTGGAGGAAATGGACAGATTCTTAGGAAAGTTCAATCTTCCAAGACTGAATTAGCAAGAAATAGAAATTATGAACAACCCAATTACAAGCACTGATATTGAAGCTGTGATCAAAAATCTTCCAAAAAACAAAAGCCTGGGACCAGATGGCTTCACAGAGAATTCTATCAAGCATTTAGAGAAGAGCTAATGCCTATCCTTCTAAAACTGTTTCAAAAAATTGCAGAGGAAGAAACACTTCCAAACCCTTTCTATGAGGTCAGCATCACCCTGATACCAAAACCAGACAAAGACAACACAAAAAAAGAAAACTACAGGCCAATAGCAAAATAGATAGATGCAAAAATCCTCAACAAAATTTTAGCAAACAGAATTCAGCAACACATCAAAAAGCTTATACACCATGATCAAGTTGGGTTTATTCCAGGAATACAAGGATTATTCAATGTATGCAAATCAACCAATGTGATACACCATATTAACAAACTGAAAGATAAAACCACCTGATCATCTCAATAGATGCAGAAAAAGCCTTTGACAAAATTTAGCACCCATTTATCATTAAAACTTCTCAAAAAATGGGCATAGAAGGAACCTACCTCAACAAAGTAAAGGCCATATATGATAAGCCTACAGCAAATATTATTCTCAATGGTGAAAAACTGAAAGCATTTCCCCTAAGATCAGGACAAGACAATGGTGTCCACTTTCACCTCTATTATTCAACTTAGTTTTGGAAGTCCTAGCAACAACAATCAGAGAAGAAAAGAAATAAAAGGAATGCAGACTGGAAAAGAAGAAGTAAAGCTCTCCCTGTTTTCAGATGACATGATACTGTACATAGAAAACCATAAAGATAGTATCAGAAAATGACTAGAGCTAATTAGTGAATTTAGCAAAGCGCAGGACACAAAATCAATACACAGAAATCACTTGTATTTCTATATACTAACAATGAAAAATCAGAAAGAGAAATTAAGGAATCATTCTCAGTCACCATTGCAACAAAAAGAATTAAATATCTAGGAATAAACTTACCTAAGGGGACAAAAGAACTATACACAGAACATTATAAGACACTGATGAAAGAAATCAAAGATGACATAAACAGATGGGAAGATATTCCATGTTCCTTGGTGGGAAGAATCAATATTGTGAAAATGACTATATTACCAAATGCAATCAACAGATTCAATGTGATCCCTATCAAATGACCATTGGCATTTTTCATGAAACTAGAACAAAAAATTTCGCAACTCGTATTGAAATACAAAAGACCCCAAATAGCCAAAGCAATCTTGAGAACGAAGAATAGAACTGGAGGAATCAACCTTCCTGACTTCAGATTACACTACAAAGCTACAGACATCAAGATAGTATGGTACTGGTACAAAAGCAGGAATACGGACCAATGGAACAAGATAGAAAGCCCAGAAATAAACCCATGCACCTATGGGTACCTTATTTTTGACAAAGGAGACAAGAATATACAATGGGGCAAGACAGCCTCTTCAATAAATAGTGCTGGAAAACTGGACCGCTACATGTAAAAGAATGAAATTAGAACTCTTCCTAACACCATGCACAAAGATAAACTCAAAATGGATTAAAGACCTAAATGTAAGACCAGAAAATATAAAACTCTTAGAGGAAAACACAGGCAGAACACGCAATGACATAAATCAAAGCAAGATCCTCTAGATCCACCTTTTAGAGTAACGGAAATAAAAACAAAAGTAAACAAGTGGGACCTGATTAAAATTAAAAGCTTTTAAACAGCAAAGGAAACTATAAGCAAGGTGAAAAGACAACTCTCAGAATAGGAGAAAATAATAGCAAATGAAACAACTGACAAAGGATTAATTTCCAAAATATATAAGGAGCTCATACAACTCAATGTCAGAAAAACAAACAACCCAATCAAAAAGTGAGGAAAATACCTAAACAGGCATTTCTCCAAAGAAAACATACAGATGGCTAACAAGCACATGAAAAGATGCTCAACATCACTCATTATTAGAGAAGCAAATAAAAACTACAATGAGATATCACCTCACACCAGTCAGAATAGCCATCATCAAAAAGCCTACAAACAATAAATGCTGGAGAGGGTGTGGAGAAAAGGGAATGCTCTTGCACTGTTGGTGGGAATGTAAATTGATACAGCCACTATGGAAGATGGTATGGAGATTTCTTAACAAACTAGGTATAAAACCACCATATGACCCAGAAATCCCACTCCTAGGCATATACCCTGAGGAAACCAAAATTGAAAAAGATACATGAATCCCATTGTTAATTGAGGCATTATTTACAATAGCTAGAACATGGAAGCCACCTAGATGTCCATCAACAGATGAATGGATAAAGAAAAAGTTATATATATATATATATATATATATGTATATATACACACACACACACAATGGAATATTACTCAGCCATAAAAAGGAATGCCTTTGAGTCAGTTCTGATGAGGTGGATGAACCTTGAACCTATTATACAGAGTGAAGTGAGTCAGAAAGAGAAAGACAAATAACACATTCTAACACATATATATGGAATCTAGAAGAATGGTACTGAAGAACTTATTTACAGGACATAGAGAATAGGCTTATGGACCTGGGGAGAAGGGAGGAGAGGGTGAGATGTATGGAAAGAGTAACATGGAAACTTACATTACCATATGTAAAATAGATAGCCAATAGGAATTTGCTGTATGGCTCAGGAAACTCAAACAGAGGCTCTTCATCAACCTAAAGGGGTGGGATGGGGAGGGAGATGGGAGGGAGTTTCAAAAAGGAGGTGATATATGTATATATATGGCTGATTCATGTTGAGGTTTGACAGAAAACAACAAAACTCTGTAAAGCAACTATCCTTCAATAAAAAAAAATAAATTAAAAAAAAAAAAAAGCCTTAATCTACTGTGGCAAGTGTGATGAAATTCTCTAGTTCCCAGGACACTGGCAAAGATACACTGTTTCAGGGGAAAGGGGCAGAAGCAAAAGCCAACTGCACATGAGGGATGTAGAAAATGCTCTGACACAGTGTTGCACTGAGAGAAAGTGAAGACTTGAAAGTGCTGGAGGATGGTAGGAAACTCTACTCTGCCCCAGAAAACCACATATATAAGGCTGAGTTTGACTCCCACAGCAGTGCTGAGATGGAACACTGAGAAAGCCCCAGCTTTAGTCCTGGGCTCACAGTCTGCCTAATAAATGACTATTTAATGCTGATGGGATTTCATGTTCTTTATTCCATGGAAAAAAACTTTGTTAGATATTTTCAAGAAAATTTGAAGTGTTAACATAGTCTGAGTTTCACAGATCTTCTGAAAACTGCTTTTTTTTTTGCTAACCTGAAATTTTTTTCAGTTTATGTAAGACATTTTGAACAAGTTTTAATAAGGCTTTTAAACTTCTCTTCCCTTTCCTGACATACATATTTCTTTAATAATTAGGAAGAAACCATTACTTATTTTAAACTGCGATTTCAAGCTGGGAGCTAGATAATCACATTAAACAAGTGTATTCTTTCTTGAAGATTTTTAGGTAGATGACCCTTCTTAAAATCTAATCTCAAAGTTTCTTTGCATTCTTTGAGTGAAAAAACTTTATGGACTTCCAATTCAAAGTTTTGCCACACAATTAAAAAGCTTGCAAGTATATTTGTGGGTTATACTGAAAAACCTACAAAGTAAAATTTTCCTTTAATAAGAAATATGCTCCAGTCTTTTTTAGAAGCATTTAGAAATCTTGACCATGAAATTCTTAAATAAACTGTGCATGTATTTTTTGTATAAAAAATGTCAGTAAGATATGTATTTTACATGACAGCTAACATTGGGTGATTTATATCATCACCAAATTCTAGTTTCTCTAAATGATTTTCCTAATGTAATCTCTAACTTTGCATATACTGAAAAGAGGGCAGCAGCATAGTAAAATGGAGATTTCTCCTTGGTTGGAATTTACCTGTCCTATCGTCCTCTTGTGAGTCTGTCACTAACCAACTGGGTGACTATGTTTGTCTCAGCTTATCCTCTGTGCATTGAGGTATATTATCTCTCTGGTTTCTTTCATACCTAAAATCCATTATGAGTGCAAGAATTCTTTTATTTCTGACTATTCAACTGCCCTTCATTTAACCCTTCTAGGGAAAGTGGCACCTTTAAAAGAAGAAACTCTCACATTTACATTTGCATGACAATTTGCCTGGAAATAATTATGTTTTAAATGATTCTTGGCTCCACTCTCATAACTACAATTGGATAAATATGCAGTAGGTCCCAGGTATATGAATTTTTAGCCATCATATGAGGTCATTCTGATTTAGTTCTCACAGATACAAGAGCATTAAGCTGAGAGTGTTTGTCCTTAGTAAGCTTTAACTACTTTCTAGACAATAGAAATCTACAGCTTGTATTATATCAGTAAACATGGAAATAATTGGGTTGATTTAGAACACATTAATGAAGTCTAGTCAAGGCTATGGTTTTTCCAGTGGTCATGTATGGACGTGAAAGTTGGACTGTGAAGAAAGCTGAGTGCCGAAGAATTGATGCTTTTGAACTGTGGTGTTGGAGAAGACTCTTGAGAGTCCCTTGGGTTGCAAGGAGATCCAACCAGTCCATCCTAAAGGAGATCAGCCCTGGGTGTTCATTGGAAGGACTGATGCTAAAGCTGAAACTCCAATACTTTGTCCCCTGCATGGCAGGCAGATTCTCAGTCACTTGACCACTAGGGAAATTCCTGAATAAAACTTTTAATGTCATTAAAATATTGAATGAAATAATGAAAGAAGAGAGGAGTCAAGTATAAAGGTTATGTTTTTGTTTTGAGCAGTTCACTGGAGTCTTAAAGGGCAACAAGGGACATAAGTTAGGAGAACAGTCAAGACAACTGGTAAGAGTTGGACATTCTTGCCTATGGACCATCCACTTGAATTTCTTCAGAAGACAAATGTACATATAGGCTCAGTTCTCAGGAGAAATACTTACATTAAATACAGAGATTTGATATTTGTCTGAAAAACAGTGGTAATTCAAGTCCTGAGAAAGAGCACAAATATTCAAGAAAAAAAAATTAAGTTATAAGAGTTCTTTATGAAAGACTTAGAAAACATCAATATGCTTACAGTAACAGATATTCATGTTTAATGTGCATGAAAATCCTTTGGGTGCTTTTGTAGGGTCTAACATCCTTACAAAAAGAGATTAATATTTTGCTAAACTGGGATGAATCCAGGAGTATGGTTTTAACAAGCTCCTCCTTGTGATTCTATTACAGAGATTCTTAACCACACTTAGAAAGACGCTGAATTAGAAGCTCAGGCTTCCCAGGTGGTGCAGTGCTAAAGCATCTGCATGCAAGTGCAGGAGGTACAAGAGAGGCAAATCCGATCCCTGGGTCAGGAAGATCTGCACAGCAACCCACTCCAGTATTCTTGCCTGGAAAATCCCATGACAGAGGAGCCTGATGGGCTACAGTCCATGGGGTCTCAAAGAATAGGACACAACTGAGCGTGCACTGAGCATGCACGCGTGCACACACACACAAACACAGAGGCTCAAGAAGCAGATATTTCACATTATACAGGTAGAAAAATAAATAGATATGTTTGGATATATAAGTATATATTTATAGAAATGTCACTTGATCCAAAATAATTACTCCTAGATATTCTATACTAAATCCAAGTAATTATTCACCATTTATAAACTCTAGTAACTTTTTTCAACCTCTTGACTGATAACAGAAAGAGGATTCTATTTGTGCTGTTTTGTGTGTGTGTCAGTGCTTCATGTTGCTTCATTGGGTGCTTAGCCCATAATAAGTGTTTAATAAATATTAACTGAACTGAATTGTATGAATAAAGTTCTTGGCAGGTGTTGCTTTTTTCTTTTCATTTTTTATAAATACCTGTAATCGCAAAGTAATTGAGCGTTACTGAATTGGAAAACCTAGTCTGTAAACATGTCACTTTCTCTCAATCTTTCATTTATTAGATGCATGAACATTGTTAAGTCCCTAATCAGTAAAAGGATAATAGAAATGACTGGAACGTCTGTTTTTGGTAAGAGCAGACTAGGTAATTCAGACCATCTTTCCCACTGATAACAAACTGAATAAAGTCTTTTAAAATATCTGCTTGCAGGAATCAGAGCGCTAACAAGACAGTGAAGATCTTTAAGCAGGAAGAAAGCTGCTGAGATAAGCATACTGTAGGAATCAGGAAAGCTATTGAGGTGAGCTATTGAGGTTAGGGGAGCTACTGATCCTCAGGGGCCATTCTTGACCTGAGCAGGAATAAAAGACACAGAAAATGACAAACATATTTAACAACCTAAGGGGATGAGTGGTGAAAAGAATGGCAATTCACTCAAGTATTCTAACCTAGAGAGTTCCATGGACAGAGAAGCCTGGTGGGCCATAGTTCATGAAGTTGCAAAGAATCGGATACCACTGGCAACTACACTTTAAGGGGATAAAAGGAGTCTAGTCTCATAAAACAACAACAAACAGATTGTTGTTGCTGTTCAGTCACTCAGTTGTGTCTGACCCTTTGCAATCTCATGGACTGGACCATGCCAGGCTTCCCTGTCCATCACCAACTCCCAGAGCTTACTCAAACACATGTCTGTCGAGTCGGTGATGCCATCCAACCATCTCATCCTCTGTCGTCTGCTTCTCCTCCTGCCTTCAATCTTTCCCAGCATCAGGATCTTTTCCAAAGAGTCAGTTCTTCGCATTGGGTGGCCAAAGTATTGGAGCTTCAACTTCAGCATCAGTCCTTCCAATTAATATTCAGTGTTGATTTCCTTTAGGATTAACTGGTTTGATCATGCAGTCCAAAAGATTCTCAAGACTCTTTTCTAACACCACAGTTCAAAAGCATCAATTTTTCAACACTCAGCCTTTCTTATTGTCCAACTCTCACATCTATACATAACTACTAGAAAAATCATAGCTTTAACTACACAGACCTTTATTGGCAAAGTTATGTCTCTGCTTTTTAATATGCTGTCTAGGTTTGTTATAAGTTTTCTTCCAAGGAGTAAGCATCTATTAATTTCATGGCTGCAGTCACCATCTGCAGTGATTTTGGATCCCAAAGAATAGTCTGTCACTGTTTCCATTGTTTCCCCATCTATTTGCCATGAAGTAATGGGACTGGCTATCATGATCTTTATTTTCTTAATGTTGAGTTTTAAGTCAGCTTTTTCACTCTCCTCTTTCACTTTCATTAAGAGACTCTTTAATTCCTCTTTGCTTTCTGTCATAAGGGTGGTGTCATCTGCACATCTGAGGTTATTGATATTTCTCCCAGCAATCTTGATTCCAGCTTGTGCTTCATCTGGCCCACATGAAACAAACAGGTACCTTGGTAAATCTTTCATGTAGGTCAGGATCATGAAGCCAGACCCTCTAGGAATAGTGATGAGCTTAAATTCCTTAAATCCCTGTAGTAAAATTAAGTTAAAATTATATTGCCATTGAGTGTAGCCTCCTGCCAGAATTAAGCATAAGCACTTCCCAGAATCAAGCATAAACACTCTCTGGAAAAGATCCTGTCATCCTAGGCCTCAAATCATTTTGAAAGCTTTTCCTATAAAATGTCTCATACTTAATAAAAAATAACCAGGAACATAAGGAAATAAGACTATGTGAATGAAAAGCAATAAAGTCAACCATAGAAATAGAAACCAATTCATAAGAATCTGGATAAGGGAGCTATCTGAACCAGAATTTAAAACAACTAAAAGTTACTACATTCAAGAAAGACAAGACTGAGAACTTTGTTCGAGTATGAATAGAGTTGAAAACATAATCATTGGAGTTACAAAACTCCTTGTATGAGTATGAAAGACTAGATGTATTTGAAGAGAAAAATTGTAAACTAAAATATGGATCAGAAGGAAATAGCCAGTCTGAATAAAAAGAGCCACAATTACAAAAATAAAATATTTTTTGCTATTATTGCTATTATTAAAATAACAAGAGCTATAAAATGCCCATGAGGATGTGGAGAAAGGGAATACTTATTATTGTTGAGGAAAATGTAAATTATAATATAAAATGTAAGCAGAAAAAGTTATGGACTCTAATATATATCATAATGACTAAACAATAATATTATATTGTCTATTTGAAAGTTGCTCAAGGAGTGCAGCTTAAATGTTCTTACGATAACAACAGTAACAAAAAAGGTAACAATGTAAGATGAAGGATTGGTTAATTAGCTTTATTGTAGCGAATTATTCACAATTTGTACATCAAATCATCATATCGTATGCTTTAAACTTACACAATGTTGTAGGTTATTTTTATCTCAATAAAGCTGGAGAAAAGAAATGTAAGGAAAAGTAATACATCTAATTTTATAAAAAGGTAAAATATGTATGTATGTCTAAATTTTAAAAGCAAACAGAAAAATATTTGCAAAGATAAAATTTTATTATCTTAATTATACTGAAAACTGACAAATTTCTAGGGTAAACATAAACATTCAAATAAGTAAATGAACAAAGAACACAAGCATTTTATTAGATGCATACAGCAAATAAACATATGTAAGTATTGAACCTCATTGGTAACAAAGAGAATAAAAATGTGAAATATTTTATTTCCACAGATTAGAAAAGATATAAATAAAATTATATTACTCAGCAAGGATGCAAGAAACTGGGCTTCCCTAGTAGCTCAGGTGGTAAAGAATCCGCCTGCAATGCGGGAGACCTGAATTCGATCCTTGGGTTGGGAAAATCCCCTGGAGGAGGGCATGGCAACCCACTCTAGTATTCTTGCCTGGAGAATCCCCAGAGACAGGGAGCCTGGTGGGCTACAGTCCATGCGGTTGAAAAGAGTCAGATACGACTGAGCGACTAAGCATAGCACAGCACATGCAAGAAACTGGGAAAATATCCTGCTGATGAAAGAGTAAGCTGACATAAATTTTTAGTGAAAGGAATAAGCATATTAAAAATGTGCACAGATTTTAAACAAACTTTTGTCATTGGATCGTAGTTGATTTACAATGCTTTGTTAGTTTCAGGTGCACAGCAAGCGAAAATGTGCACAAATTTTCTGTTGCATTCGTTTATTTAAAAATATTAGTGATGCGATATATGGTTGACGGCCCTCTGTGTGAAGTGTGTGTGCTGCTTTTCCCTACCCTCTTGCTGTGGTTTGTTAATATTTGTATTTCTCTAATCAGGAATGCATTTTCCAGAGGTGAGTAGTTAGCATCTGAAAGCCTCTTATCAGAAAACCACAAGGGATCCAATTAACTTTATTTAAGATCAGTGATAAAAGCTTTGTTAATTGACATAATTGAAGGTTGCAATGATTATTCATTGGTGAAATGAGTGGTGCCTAAGAGTTTTACTAGAAATACTAGTTTTGCTTTTGCAGAATATAGAAATCTAGTGAGCCCAATAGCCTATATTCTTAGGAATGGTGCCGTGTGCTGAAAATTGTAATAATTTCTGTGTTGATCACTTTCCAGAGGATTTTGCTGCCAAACTCCAATTAAAATGTTAGCCGAATCCTACCCTTAACAATATTCCTGCAATTGCCTCAAGTGAATCTTTCATTCCAATGGCTATTACACAGCCTGTAGAATAGAGAGCTGATACTTTGTCAAGCTTACAATTTGAGTGATGCTGTTTTTATGCCTGCATGCTATGGTTTTACATATGCAGAATTTAACCTTGAATCTTCTTTTCTTATATTCTATTACTTTAAAGGTGTTGAGAATAAGACATAGAGATCTCACCTACCTTCACTTCTTGGAGGTAATGGTTGTCTATCCAAAAGAATCTAATAATTAAGAATGAACAAAACCACAACTCTTTATTCTAAAGAAGTAATTGAGCGTATGTAAAATTTAACTTCAATATGTTTATTGAAAAGTTTATCATTGGAGAACATACACAATTTAAATGTTCAACATTTTATTGAGAATTTATTAATTTGTAGTATATTCTAAAATGGAGTATTTGTTGTTGTCTATTTATTCAGTCATGTCCAACTCTTTGTGACCCCATGGCTCCTCTGTCCATGGAATTTTCCAGGCAAAAACACTAGAGTGGGTTGCCATGTCTAACTCCAGGGGAACTTCCCAATCCAGGGATCTAACCCAAGTCTCCTGCACTGTAGGCAGATTCTTCACCATTGAAGAATCTGGGAGCCCCCCAAAATGGAGCATTAAACAGCTTTTTAAAAATAAGGCATTGGGAAGTGTTTAATGATAGGGGAAAAAATTTTCAGGGCACATTTTAAGTGAATAAAATGGTATTATAACAATATTTACAATGTGAAAATGTTCTATAAAAATCTATAATTATTCTTATGTGAGTGTGTAGTGGGCTTCCTAGGTGACACAGTGATAAAGAATCTGCCTGCCAGTGCAGGAGATGCAAGAGACACACAGTAGTGATTATTTAGAAAAACGAAAGATGCTTAATTTGATGAACTCTCTAATTTTTTGAAATTAATTAACTTATTTAATTTTGGCTGTGCGGGTCTATATTGCTGCAAACGGGCTTTCTCTAGATCCTAGAGCAGGGGCTGCTCTCTAGCTGCGGTGCCTGGGCTTCTCATTGTGGTGGCATCTTTTGTGGCAAAGCATCAGCCCTAGGGCACACAGGCTTTAATAGTTGTGGTGAGTTGGCTCAGTAGATGCAACATGTGCGGGCTTAGTTGCCCTGTGGCATTTGGAATCTTCCCTGACCAAGGATTGAATTCATGTCCCCTGTATTAGCAGGCAGATTCTTAGCCACTGGACCACCAGGGAAGTCCCAATGAAGTCTCTAAAATTTTTGTAACTCGTTCGTCACCAAATACCAGGGTTTGCAAAAGAGAAACCATGAACCACAATTATCAGACTCAATTGATTTACTGGAAAATGCACATATTAAGTTCCACTCCAAACTTACCAAATCAGAATATCTTGGGGGTGTTCAGCCCAGTCTCTCAGTCATGTCTGACTCTTTGTGACCTCATGGACTACAGGCCATGGCCTCCCTGTCCATCACCAACTCCAGGAGCTTGCTCATACTCATGTCTATTGAGTTGGTGATGCCATCAAACCATCTCATCTTCTGTCGTCCACTTCTCCTCCTGCGTTCAATGTTTCCCAGCATCAGGGTCTTTTCCAGTGAGTCAGTTCTTCGCATTGGGTGGCCAAAGTATTGGAGCTTCAACTTCAGCATCAGTCCTCCCAATGAATATTCAGTGTTGATTTTCTTTACGATTAACTGGGTTGATCTCCTTGCAGTCCAAAAGATTCCCAAGATTCTTCTCCAACACCACAGTTCAAAAGCATCAATTCTTCGGTGCTCAACTTCCTTTATGGTCCAACTCTTACAACCATACATGCATGTATGCATGCATGCTAAGTCGCTTTAGTCGTGTCCGACTCTGTGTGACCCTGTGGACAGCAGCCCACCAAGCTCCTCTGTCCACAGGATTCTCCAGGCAAGAATACTGGAGTGGGTTGCCATTTCCTTCTCCAATGCATGCCTGTATGCTAAGTCCCTTCAGTCGTGTCTGACTCTGTGCGACCCCATGGACAGCAGCCCACCAAGGCTCCTCTGTCCATGGGATTCTCTAGGCAAGAATACTGGAGTGGGTTGCCATTTCCTTCTCCCACAACCATACATGACTACTGGAAAAACCATAGCTTTGACTAGATGGACCTTGTCAGCAAAGTAATGTCTCTGCTTTTTAACATGCTGTCTAGGATTGTCATAGCTTTTCTTCCAAGGAGCAAATGTCTTTTAATTTCATGGCTGCAGTCACCATCTGCAGTGATTTTGGAGTCCAAAAAAATGAAGTCTCTCACTGTTTCCATTGTTTCCCCATCTATTTGCCATGAAATGATGGGACTGGATGCCACACTCTTAGTTTTCAGAATGTTTAGTTTCAAGTCAGCTTTTTCACTCTCCTCTTTCACTTTCATCAAGAGGCTCTTCAGTTCATCTTTGCTTTTCTGCTATAAGGGTGGTGTCATCTGCATACCTGAGGTTATTGATATTTCTCCCAGCAATCTTGATTCCAGCTTGTGTTTCATCCAGTCCAGTGTTTCTCATGACGTACTCTGCATATAAGTTAAATAAGCAGGGTGACAATAGACAGCCTTGACGTACTGTATTTGCCATCTGTTGCTGTGTAACAAATTACATCAAAGCACAGGGGCTTAAATGTACAAACAACTAATCAGTGTTGTCATTGGTCTTGAATCTAAATATCTCTTAGTGGGGACACTGCTGGCTGACGGTCTCCCACGAAATCACAGCCATGTGATTGTCCAGTGGCTAAGTCATTTCATGATTTTACTAGAACTGAAGAATCTGCTTTCAAACTCACTCACACAGCTGTTGGCAAGCCTAAATAGATCTGCTTCTAATGAATATTGTCATGCCTTGGTTATCGCCATGAGGGCCTTTCCATAGACTAACTGAGACCTGTCACATCTGGCAGTCTGAAAGAGAGGGAAGGCGAGTACTGAAGATAGAAACCATAGTCTTTGCGTAACCTAATCTTGAAAGTGACATCCATCATTTCAGTGAATCAATAAGTCTAGCCAACAGTTAAAAGGAAAGGAATTAAATAGGGCCATGTATAGTAGAAAGCATGGATCATTGGGAACCATTTTATAAAATTTCTTAACATGAGCTGAGACTTCAAATATGAACTTGTAGCAATATTATTAAAATATTCATATGGAAACCATTTATTTCCCATATCTCTTCCTTTCCAAAAAAGTTTTTGGCTACACTAGGAGTTGGACATGACGGAGCATCTTCACTTTCACTTTTCCCTTTCATGCATTGGAGAAGGAAATGGCAACCCACTCCAGTGTTCTTGCTTGGAGAATCCCAGGGATGGGGGAGCCTGGTGAGCTGCCGTCTATGGGGTCACATAGAGTTGGACACGACTGAAGCGACTTAGCAGCAGCAGCAGCATGCAGCATGTGGGATCTTAGTTCCCTGACAGGGGGTTGGGACCCACACACCCTATTGGAAAGTGGAGTAGTAACCACTGGACCAACAAGGAAACCCCACACACACCCAGCATCCCGTTCATAGAACAAAACACTGATCATTAGAATCTGATCTATTCATTGCAGTCCATAGATGATTGGTTTGCTCTGCATCCAGCCAACTGCTGAGATCATTGTCAGTCTTAGGTCCATTTAAGATTATGATGTTCTGGGACCAAGAACAGAAGTCCACTTTTCTCAGCCCCTAAAGAAACACATCTTTCACTTCACTAATCTTCCTCTCTCTTTACCCTTAATTTTACCTTAGCTCTTGAAATTATCCTTCATGAATAGTCATGTTGAACAACAGCAACAGAAACTCCAAAATCGACTTTGTAAATAAACACAGAAATGACTATGGTCCATAATAAACAGAATTTTCCTATGTAATTGTGACATATAATTTATTTGAGGAAGTTGGCAGAAGACAGTCTTTGATAGTACAAAACATAGTTTTTTCCTCTAAGTAAAAGTGTTTCTAAAATGACTGCATATAAATCAAATAACTATAAATTGAATCATATACCATATGGACTAATATGGTTAACAATTTAAAGGGGGTTTTTGGTATAGTCATCTTTAGTATTCATGATTCCATATTTACAAATTTGTCTACTTACTGAGATTTATTTGTAACCTCAAAGTCAATACCTATGGTACTTTTGCAGTCACTTGTGGACAACACACAGAGCATTGAACAATTTGAGTTGCCCACTTTCCTCGTTGAAGTCTAAAAAGGTGATGCTCTGCCTTCCTGTTTTATTTCTTTACTGTAAAGACGTGTCCTTTTCACAGTCTATTTGGTGCCACATTTCTGTGCCTTTTTATTGGAGATCTTGCCATTTGAAACGGCCCAAAGCATGGAGCTGAAGTGCTATCTTGTGTTGCTAAGGGCAAGAAGTCTGTGGTGTACCTTCCAGAGAAAATTCATGTGTTCAACAAGCTTTGTTCAAGAATGAGTTATAGGGATGCTGACTGTGAGTACAATGTTAACGAATCAACAATATGCATTAAGTACAATGTCATTAGGCAGAAGTGCACATAGGGTTTTTTCTACTGATTGCTTAATGAAAATGTCACCAGAGGCTCACAGGAACCTAACTCTTCATTTCTCATAGGAGCAATGGTTTTAGTATTCACTAACTCAGGCTTCCCTGAGACTTTGTTGTTGTTGCTGTTTAGTTGCTCAGTCATGTTTGACTCTTAGCGACTCCATAGACTGCAGCATGACAGGCTTTCCTGTCCTTCACTATCTCCTGGAGTCTGCCCAAGTTCATGGCCATTGACTTGGTGATGGCATCCAACCATCGCATCCTCTGCCACCCTGTTCTCCTTTTGCCTTCAATCTTTCCCAGAGGCTTTGCAGATCATAAAGACTTCCCTGGTGGCTCAGATGGTAAAGTGTCTGCCTACAATGCAGGAGACCCAGGTTCAATCCCTGAGTTGGGAAGATTCCCTAGAGAAGGAAATGGCAACCCACTCCAGTACTCTTGCCTGAAAAATCCTATGGATGAAGGAACCTGGTAGGCTACAATCCATGGGGTCGCAGAATCGGATACGAATGAGCAGCTTCACTTTCACTTTCACAAACCATAATTACTGCAGACAACAAAAACCAACTGTAAATACTACTTCAAACCAAAGTCCTCTGAAACTTTTATTTTTGCATTCTGTATAAAGACTCTAATGAAATCTGGAAAAGTGTGGAGGGGAGCACAGCTGATCGATTCCTAATGCTTAAATACAGTGGGAGTCTCACTGCCATGTTTATAAAGTAGTCTTGGCTGGGGTTTCAGGCTTCCAGCTTACTCTGACTGTCAATCTGTATCACAGCCTTCATGGCAATTAACTGTACTTTTGTCTGTTAATTATCATTATCCCGCTATGTGGCCATTATTGTTCTGAAGCCCTTAGTTTGAAACTCAAGCATCCATCAGTCACCTAAAACAATTGAAGAGGAGGAACCTTAAGAAGCCTAGTCTGAAAGTCTTTACCTGAGCTTTGTTTCATTACAGTCTATTTCAACAATGAACACAAAACTCCTCTTGACACAATTCCTTAAAAAGCACTGCTTTATCCACTTGATCAAAGTGAATTTGAACTAGTTTTAAAACTCTGGGATAGGGTACAAGTGTTGCTTCATACTGAAAGATTTATCCAGATACCAAAAACACTAAAAATAAGCAACAACTAATTATAAAATGAAGGTATGTGTTATCTGATTGAAACATTCTTGCCACTGGATGGCCTTAGTCAAGTCATTTAGAAAAAAGAGGGTGGTGTTTATTTAGTTTTTTTAAATGGTCCTGGATGCAAGGTGTAAGAAGAAAATCAAATCACATCAGATGTATCTGGAATGTATATTTCTTTTCCTGTGATACTCTTCCTTTTTCCACTTTTATTAAAGCCATTTCCACCATGTCCTCTTGATGTGTGGGAAAGAAGTGACAGGAGTAGATAAACGTCCTTTCTGGAGTTTTCAGAACTGTTGCATGCTGAGCCTAACCTGATGATGTATTCCATACATGTCTCCAAAAAGTCAAAAGCGTTTTCAGTGTTAATTTCCCTTAAGAGTTATCAGACTCTTTTCATATTGGTTTAATGAGTGTTAAGAGGTGACCTTGTGTCCACATAGATTAAAATACCTGGAAGTAAAATTATTTGGGGGGGCTGCATAGGGGGTTACAGCAGGTCTCTGCTTAGATGCTACCTAGGCTAAATGGGCAGGAGACATTTTCCACTGCCTTACAATGATGATTACTTGCAAATTACATGAGCACTAGTAATTCATTCATGCACTGATACAGAGTGGGGACTCAGTGCAGTGATATTAAACTTGCTGTTGGAAGCACTAATTGATTCGTTTGGAACATTTTCCCCCAGAGAATCCCAATGACAACTTCCCTGAGCAAGAAACTGACACCAAGCCAGTCCCGGATACGCGGGGACACATGTGTGAGGATGTTGTCATCAAAATAAATCATTCCTGTCTCCTGGCAGGGGCTAGTTCTCCCAGGAACACTCCCCAATCCTGGGAGCTTCAGCGAGAGGCTTCCTTTTTTGGCAGAGGTGGCAAGCAGTAAGCTTCATGTCTTTTCTGTGGAATGGAAAAAAGGGACTGGATTATTCGTTGCATTTTAAACTAGTGGCTGTCTTTCTTGGAAAAAAGTTGGGGGAGGTGCTGATCAAACAGCATTTAATGGGTGTGACCCTGGTGGTGAAAAGAAAAAAAAATTGTCTTCCATCATAACATGTAACTGACATTCCATCAGCACAACCCAAATCTGTCTCTCCTGATACATAATGTCTGTTTTCCCAACTACGTGATGAACGATGGAGCAGATTCTGCTGCTGCTGCTAAGGCGCTTCAGTCATGTCCGACCCTGTGCGACCCCATAGACGGCAGCCCACCGGCTCCCCCGTCCCTGGAATTCTCCAGGCAAGAACACTGGAGTGGGTTGCCATTTCCTTCTCCAATGCATGAAAGTGGAAAGTGAAAGTGAAGCCGCTCAGTCGTGTCCGACTCTTGGCGACCCCATGGACTGCAGCCTACCAGGTTCCTCCGTCCATGGGATTTTCCAGGCAAGAGTACTGGAGTGGGGTGCCATTGCCTTCTCCAGGAGCAGATTCTAAGTTTTGATAATTTTCAGTTTCCCACGACTTACTCGGCTTCCCAGGTGGCGCTAGGTGTAAAGAACCCGCCTGCCAATGCAGAAAATTCTAAGAGACACGGTTCGATACCTGAGTTAAGAAGACCCCCCGGAGGAGGGCATGGCAACCCCCTCCAGTATTCTTGCCTGGAGAATCCCACGGATGGAGGAGCTGGTGGGCTACAGTGCATGGCGTCGCAAAGAGTCAGACACGACTGAAGCGACTTAGCGCGCATGCACACAGCACCTACTAGAACACCTAGTGTAAAATAGAGGGGCGAGGAGTTGAAGGAAAGGATGAAAACAAAATATCTAAATTTGAAATTCAGAAACACTGTTAAGGGATTTTGTCCAAAATCTTCATAGAACTTTGAAAATTGCTTCAATTTGTAGTCTCCTTGGGAGAATGTGACAGTTTGCTTTATTCTTTTTTTTTTTTCCCCTCTGATATTTAGTTTTGAGTAAAAAATACCTCTTTTCCTCTGAACATGTTAAAAGCATGCATGAATACATAGGAATATTTCCCTAGAGAATTACTGGCCAGGCATTTTTGTCATATATTTTTACTTAAAAACATATATTTTTTTATTTTTAATTGACTAGGTGCAGAAAAATAATCAGCCTAAAAATAATTACAAGTCGTGTTTCTGTCAGGAACACAAAAGCCTTCAACATGAGCAGAAACAATTCATTTTAACTATTTATTTGCCATGGAATATATCTGCATTATCAACATTCCTATTTTGCAAAAGTACCACTATTAGAGAAACACACCGCAGGAGGAGGAGGGAAAAGCTAACAATTTCTTTCCAAGTTTAAGCAATCAAGAAATCTGGGGGAAAAAACAACAAAATCTCCTTTCCTTAGCATTGATTGCAGCAGCAAGGAAAGCCACAGAATTTTAAGTGGTGAAAATTTTGACCACAACAATGCCCACTACCATGTCTGAATTTGCCCACTTCCTGAATCAGAATTAAAAACAAAAACAAAACAAACAAACAAAAGTGTGTGAACTAACAAGGCAGCTGCATATATTGGTAGGATTTGGGTGTTTGCTTACTACAGTAGTTTAAAAATAGTTTTCCAGTTAACATCTTTTCCACGTAATGGACATGTCAGGGTAGGTTTACATGATTGTGTAAATGGTCAGAAGTTGTTTATGTAGCTCTGAACTGCTGAGAGTGCAGCAAAGCCCCTGGGGCTTTTTCCCTGGGAGAGGAACCCGGGCTCTCTTGGGATTGCTGGGAATGCAATCCAGATGAGTTCAGGCCGGCTGGCTTTCCTCTGCCTGTCAGACTCTCTTTGCACAGGGTTCTTGAGACGCTAGGCATTGCTGCCAATCTCTACGGTTACCCTGAGGTTTGGAGTTGGGGCGAAGAGAGCCATTTCTGCGAGAAAACAGTAGATGCATACTACAGAATGCCCATGGTAACGTCATTGTCTAAGGCACATGTTTTTGAATAACAAAGCTTTCAATGTGCCCACACACACCGCAAATTGATCCTTGTGCCTATTTCATCACAACTGTTTCCTCTCCAATACACACAATCCGGCTCGAAAGCCCGCTTGGATGGGTGAGACTCCAGGTCGGTTACACTGCCGGTCTGGCCACTGTCCTCCTCCTGAGGACAGGTAGGATAAACCTTCCCAAAGCCCCTTCTTCAGGCTTCAGAAGTTTAATACCGGTCTCCGCCCCCACCCCACCCCGCCCCAATCCTTCTGAACTCGGCAACTCTCAGACCCAGAGCAAAAAGTGTGTCCCTGGCCAGGGAGCCTTAACGAGACCCTGCGTCTCCCGGAGGCCAGAGGTTTGGGTACCCGGGCAGGTCGCGCCTCCTTGAACCCCCATACTCGGGTTGCAAAAGAAGGCGGCATCGAGTCGGTTTATTTCCCGTCGCTAAGCAGCATATCCTCTTCACGCCGGCACGGGCATCGGCTTGATGGTTCATCGGGCGACCAGGATTCAGGCTAGGCACCCTGTCACAGCTCTGCTCCCGGGCACCGGGGCCCTTCTCCCGCGGGCAGGGCCGGCAGGTGCAGCGCCGGGACGCGCGCCTCCTCCGGCCGCGCACTGAGCATGCCCAGTCCCCTGCGCGCCTCCCCCCGCCCCCCCGCACCCCCGCGTCTTCCTCACGCGTCTCCCCCTCCTCTGGGGCTGGAGAGCCGGCAGCCTGAATTCCGCGGCGCCGGGTTTTTTGAGCAGCCGCGAGCGTGAGGAGGGAGGGGAGCGCGGCACTAGGCAGAGCACTGGGTTCAACACCGGGATTGGTCGCAAGTAGGAAGCTTTCGCCACTACTCTGGGACCCTCGGTCTGTGCCGGCGCCGCACCCGAAGCTGAGGCGAGAGCCGCGCTCAGGTGCTCAGGTAAGTGCAGCGCGCGAGCTGCCCGGGTCCCTCTCCAGCCTGGGTGCGTGCTGCCCTGGGCACCTCGAATTCGGAGAAAGAGCACGGGTCTCGGAGGCTGCCCAGTGAAGAGGGGGTTCTTCGGGGGCGTCCCCTCCCGCAGGGCTGGACAGGGGCTATGGGCCGAACCGCCGTGGGCCCGGTCACCCTGCGGGGTCGGGGCACCCGGCACCGTGCGCCCTGAACCCGGGAGGAGCCCGGGCACCGACGCCACCACGCAGTCACCTCACGGCAACCCTTGTTTTTAGTCAGAAAATAAGTTTTTTGCGCCGGAAGGCTGCCCGGAAAGAGGGAACCTAGAGACGGTAATGCTTCAGGAACCCTTAAAATCAGCTCCTGCAACTGGTTTCAGGCTGTCGTCCCCTTTCCGCGCGCCTTCGCTGCTGGCGCGCGGTTCTCGGCGGGAGAGTTTCCCTCAGATGCTCCCCGGGGCTCCGAGCGCCCAGCTGCAGCCGCAGTGGAGGAAGGCGAACTTGGGCTGAGATGTGAAGGGACTTGGGACTGAAAAGGCAAGATCCCGTAGCCGCGGTTGAAGAAGTCTTGTTAGAAAGGACATTGGGTTTTTTTTGGGGGGGGGGGTTGGGGGGGCCACTGTGCGCCAGACTCAGTGTTGAGCACTGGAACGAACCACATCCACCGGGTCCCCGCTGTTGTGGAACCTAGCTGATGTACCCAGACTCTGCGGGAGCTTGTGGGTGAGGCGTTCATTTACCTGCAACTTCAGGGGGATTCGCAGTTCCTTTTGAAAGGCGAAGGCAACCCCCTGTTTTCTTCCCCGGAGCCAGACATCAGCGAGATGTGCGCCGGGCACCCTGCAGACACCAGCCGGCTCGGCTCTCCTTTTGAAACGGAGGGCTCGAGCCCTGCGTGCATTTCTTTTCCTTGTGCTTCGCGAATATATTTCATTGCTTATGAAAGATGTGGAGGTGAGGTTTAGGAGGACGTGGGCTCTTGAATCTCTCAGAACCAGTCAGGGCGTCTGATACATGAAAACATTTTGCAGCACAGCGGAGCTCCTACAAGGAGAAGGCTTCGCTCAACGCGAAGCTTAGGAGGTTGGTGGTTGGCTGGGGTCTCCAGATTTGGAGCGAAGAGGCTTGTAGGGGTGGTCTTAGGGCGAGTCAGTGTGGCAGCTCACCCTGGGTGGGTGGTCTGCGTTGGACGTGTGGGTGAATCTTGGGTTGTGTTGAAGGGTTGTTTGCATAGAGGAGCTCCTGGGAGGAATGCTAGGCTCCCGGAACTTTTTCTAGTTTTCTTACTGGAATCAACATAGAGGCGTCAGAATAACAGCGTCCTTTAATTGCATGGGAAGCTCCTGCAGTTTACTGTGAAGTGGATATTTCATGTAATAATTCCATTTTTGTTTGGAATGTACATTTATTTTGTGCTTTCAAGTTTATGGTTTAAGTCCTTTAGTCCAGCTGATTAGGAAGTTTTTTTTTTTTTTTTTTCTCTGCCTCTGCCCAAGTGAGTGGAAAAGAATGTTGTGTCATGGGGGTAGACACCTTGAGATAGTTTTGATGGCTTAATGAGAAAACTCACGTTTCACCCATAACTTTATTCTTCCTGCCTTGTGTGAATCAACACAAGAGGTGATGAAAGTATAAGATTGCTGCTAAAGATCAAAAGTAAAGTTCCATGGGGATATTATTTTTTTTTGCCACCTAAAAAATTGCTATTGATTTTGTTTATTTGTTTAAACTGGCTTCAGCTGCTCTGGCTTGATGAGGTGGGATCATGATGGTAAGCCTCTTATTTATCAGAGTGGACCCTCCAAGTTTGCTGGTTAGCATGAAAAACTGACCTTTTAAAATTAGGGGCTGAGATGGTAGGAGGAGTGACCTGTTGTTTAAGGGTGCAGATCAGAGCCACTTGGAAATTACAAAGAAAGCAGGTTTCCTTGTTTGCAGCCTTTTTATAAACACTTTTCACTTCCTTTAACCTGGAGGAATTTTTCTCCTCCAATCAGTTTGTTGCCCCCTTCCCTAGTCATTTCGTATTGGTAGGTTATATGATAGGAACAGCAAAATATTTCTTAGATGAATGACACAGTTTCTCAATCAGCAAAGTAGACTGCATTGTACAGTAAAAATATGTGCAGTGGCATCGGTGCATTCACTAACATAAAAAAATAAATAACTGGGATGTCTGTGGCCAAAATAAATGTGGGTTTAGAAAATACATTATGCTAGTTGATATTTTTCCGGTAAAAATTAAAGATCTTTTTAAAAAAAGAGTGAACAGAGAACAAGCTTTTCAAATAATGTTGACTTAAAAAAAAAAATCATCCACTTATTTTGCTTAGTTCCTTCTCTTTTTTATTCAGAAGTAGGTTTTAGGATTATTTTTTTCCCACTAAGCACTTTATCTTTTAACTATAGTCTCTCTTTTTTTTTTTTTTATCTGAAAGGTACACAGGACATCTGTTACATCAATTTAGGTCTTATAAAATGAAGGTAACCTGGATAAGTAAACTTCTAAGCAGAAGACTCCCCTTTATAGTTCTGACTTTTCCCCTCAAGTTTGTATGGGCATGATTTTAATGCATTGGACTCTTCTTTGTTTTCTTTGAAGACATAGACATAATATACATTTGTTTCAGTCTTTTTTTAAATCCAAATAATTTAATCTTCTATGAAAACATGCTTTTATATGATTTTAATTAATCTGTTTCATAGGGTAAGTGAAAGATGTCTGTATACACAGATATGGAGAGTCTTATTGTCATTTTCCATAGCCCAGTGTATTAAGTCTGGTGAAGGAAACCAGCTTTATTAACTTAGACCTATTGGTCTTCATATTTTTTGATTATGTACTGTCAGAGGATGTTTGACCATAGATCACTAGTTATTTATACATTTCACACATAATACTGTTATGTTGACCTACTGCTTATAAAACATACCCAGAAAGAAACCAAAGGATGAAGAAAGTAAAAAATTAGGAAACAGTTGTTCAGATATTCTTTTTCTGTATCCCAGTGGATTGCTTTGCACAGCCCCTAGGGTGTATGCTTTGGAGATCACTGCTGGTCTGGGATTGTTTCACCTTTTCTCCTTGTCTGTACCTCTGTCATTCATCATCAGTGATACTGCGGCCAGTTGCAGAACTGATAGGAACGTGGACCTCCTGTAACAGGTGAATTAGGAACCTTGTTTCCCTGCCATGGACTCACATGTGGATGAAATGAGGCATAAGAGACAAATGTGACCTAGGGGTCATCCTAGATCTCCCAAATTAGATATACAGATAAAAAAAGATGAAGTCTTAGTTCAAAGACTAAAGTTCTAGTGGTTAGAAAGTGAGGAAACTAAGGAATGAATGAGTGAAGGAAGGAAGAATCCTTTTTGTGTTGTGGCATTTATTGTGTAGAGGGTGGAAAGCCCATTTACTGTGGAGCAGATTAACCTGGACCTAAATGTAGCCTTTCCACTTATTGCAGTCATGATATTGGACAAGACAATTGAATAACTTCTGTGAACCTCTGTTTCCTTAGCTATAAAATTGGGATGACATTTATTTCAATGCACCATGGTAGGTATTATACACAGGAATATAGATAAAGAGCTTGGCTTTATTAAATTGGGTAGATTATGAATGATAACAATGAAACAAAGTGTACAGCTTTAGATGAAACAAATGTATTTCTCATTCATATAAAGTTTCAAAATGGGTGATCCTGGCAGCATTCCTCCAAGATGTGATAGGAAGATCCAGCCTTAATATGTTCTGTGTCCCTGCCATCTTCAGCATGCTCATCTGTGTTCATCTGTAGGAAGGAGAAAGACTTGCAGGATGTTAACTGCCCAGACGTGGAAGTCATACATATAGCTTTTGCTTTCATTCCGTTGGCCAGAACTCAGTTATATATGTATGTATCTTACTCTAAGGGAGTCTGGGAAATGTAGTTTAGCTATGTTTTCAGGAAGACATAAAAGGTTTGGGGGAACAGCCATCATTGTCTGGCCTCCTGTGATTGCCTGTGATATTTCCCCATGTTCAATGAATGTTACTTCTCTCTTCCCCTTCTCCCTTCCCCCGCCCAACTTCTGGTTTTCTGGCAGAAAAACTGGAATAGATATAAGAAAATGATAGAGACAGCTTACACAGATAGTGTGTATTATTTTTGAGGTCCTTTGCTAAGGTGCTCCCCATAGGGATTATTGTTTTGTCTATTGTATAGTTGAGGAAAACTAGGCTTAGATAAATTAAATCATTTGCCTGGCATAGCCAGCAAGTGACAGAGCTGGGATTTGAACCACATTGTCTGACTCTATAATTGCTTCTCCTGGAAGCTTCACTATTTTTGTTGTTGTTGTTGTTCTTGCTGCAGTGCTTTTCTTATTGTAGCCATTGGACCAACTTTCCTTTTTGTCTGTATAAAAAAGGTGCAGGAAAATTTAAAAAATCCTAATGAAGTTAAAAGACTGCATCTAATTGAAGATATACTGAAGCAGAATTATATATGACATTGGTTTATTTTGAATACCTACCAGTATCAGGAGCAGATAGTTAAAGGAGGACCCCCCCCATCCCCCATTACAGTGCTTTTTCACTTCTGATAAAAAATTCTAGGATCTGTTTAACCTTTCTTTTAAGCTTTCATTTTGGAAATCCTGGCCTATCACTTTTATGCTGCAGTGTGTGAAGATAAATTCCTGTTCATTTCTTAGCCTAAGCAAATATCCCTATTGATAAGTTCACAACTGAAACATCCTCTCCTACCCTTACCTTTGAGCAAAGGCATTACTGTTCATTAACATCCCCAACTCCCCGAAAGTCTCCTCCTGTTGATTCAGCTTTCCAAAAGTGTTTCAGTATTTCCTGCATGACTGAAAGAACCTCTGTCTCTTATCCTAGAATCCTCTAAACAAAATGCGTCCTCTTGTCATTTTCGTTCTGTTGTCCCACTTATTTTAGAGACTCTGCTTCATCTCTTCTTTCCTATGCAATTGTCTTTTGTCTTTTACAGAACTATCTAGTACACTTACGGCTTCCAGTGGAAATGTGAGGTGGTCATAATGAGAGTGAAATATTTTGCCAGGAGAATTCATTTGTCCACATTATAGACTCATTTTTTCTTCTTGTTCAGTGTGTATTTGTATCATCTTCACAATTAATTAATGAGAAGCCACCCATCTTCTCACCATACAAGGAGGTAGATATACTGTAAACTTATTAATCAACTGTTTCTCAAAAGCCTGTGTTCATTTCCTTCTCATGGTCCCTGAACCTCTTGTCCTAAGAAATTTGATTTATTTTGCTTTTTTCCCCTAAATTTTTCTCCCTTCCAATTCTCCTCACATCCATGCCATCTGTGTGTGTGTGTGTGTATGTGTGTGTATGTGTGTGTTTCAAGGCCCCTCTTGTGATTTAATGGGGTTAGTGAGATGGAGAGGTTTAAACTTGCTTTTGTGCCCACATGGATTGTAGCCCAGCAGGCTCTTCTGTCCATGGGATTTCCCAGGCAAGAATACTGGAGTGGGTTGCCATTTCCTCCTCCTGGGGAACTTCCTGACACAGTGATTGAACCAGCATCTCGTGCATTGGTAAGCATATTTTTTGGATTCTTTACCACTAAGCCAGCAGGGAAGCCTAGCTTACTATCATGTTTTCAGACTCCCAAAGAGCTGAGTCCCAAAGGGACTTGTGAAAAGCTAATTCTAGCTTCTGTGTCAGATAAACTAAATTTTCAGTGACTTGAAAAGTCTTTATACTTCTTTGTCATGTTCAGGACTCACAGCATAGGAGTGGCTTTCCTTGGAGTCATTCAGAGAATCGGGTTCCTTGCCCTTGTGTGGCTTTGTCCTTTCCTGAGTCCTCTTGGTTCAGAAAAGGTATATGGCATGTGAGGAGAAAAATGTCCTGGAAGGTTTGAGACAAGCTTATTTTAGGCCCAACCTGGGAGTGGTTATCATGGCCCCTGCCCACATTCCACTGGGCAGAGCTCCGTCACTTGGCCATTCCTTGTTACAAGGGAAGCTGAGGAGTAGAGTCACACTGAGTGCCCAGGAGGAAAGAAAACATGTCTGAAAACATGTTTAGAAACATGTTTGCCAAATAACTAGGCAGTCTCTGTCACAGCTTTCCAGTGAATGAATGTGGATATGGAGAACCAGCCAGTTCTCATATCCCCCTCTGTAGATGTGCAAAAAGGAGTGTGTGTGTGTTAACCTTGGCCTCTGTTACTGTCCTTTTCTTTGTCTTTGTTAGTTTTAAGACTTTATTTATTTATTTTGTGTCTTTTTTTTTACTGAAATATAATTGCTTTACAAATCAGCTATATATTTACATATATACTCTCCCTCCTTGACCTGCCTCCCACCGTCTGCCCATGCCACCCACCTAGGTCATCACAGAGCACTGAACTGAGCTTCCTGTGTTTTGTAGAGTCTGTCTTACAGAGTGAAGTAAGAACGAGAAAAGCAAATATCGCATATTAAAGTATATATGTGAAATGTAGAAAAATGGTACCGAAGAACCAATATCTGGGGCAGAAATAGAGACAGCAACATAGAGAATGGATATGTGTGGACACAGTGGGAGAAGGAGTGGGTGGGATGAATTGGGAGATTAGGACTGACATAAATACACTGCCATGTGTAAAATAGATCAGTGGGAAGCTGCTGTAAAGACTTTATGTTTTATTTTTCTTTTTTTGTATTAGTTTTGCCATACATCATCATGAATCCACCACAGGTGTACATGTGTTCCCCATCCTGAACCCCCCTCCCACCTCCCTCCCCATCCCATCCCTCTGGGTCATCCCAGTGCACCAGCCTGAGCACCCTGTATCATGCATCAAACCTGGACTGGTGATCTGTTTCACATATAATAATATACATGTTTCAATGCCATTCTCCCAAATCATCCCACCCTCGCCCTCTCCCACAGAGTCCAAAAGACTGTTCTATACATCTGTGTCTCTTTTGCTGTCTCGCATACAGGGTTATCGTTACCATCTTTCTAAATTTCATATATATGCATTAGTATACTGTATTGGTGTTTTTCTTTCTGGCTTACTTCACTCTGTATAATAGGCTCCAGTTTCATCCACCTCATTAGAACTGATTCAAAGACTTTATTTTTTAAAACATTTTTAGGTTTAAAACAAAGTTGAAAGAGACATACAGTGATTCCCATATACCCCCTACTGGAGCACATGCATAGCCTCTTCCATTATCAATGCCATTCACCAGAATGGTGCTTTTTTGAAACCAAGGATAAACCTACATTAACACATCATTATCACCCAAAGTTCTTAGTTTACCTTAGGGTCCCCTCTTGGTACATTCTGTGGGTTTGGGTAGAAGTATAATGACATATATCCATCATTATAATATCATACACAGTATTTTCACTGCCCTAAGAATTCTCTGTTCTCTGGCTGTTTATTTTTTCCCTTGGATCTTCCACCCCTAGAAAACACTGATCTTTTTAATTGTCTCCATAGTTTTACCTTCTCCGAAATGTCACATAGTTGGAATCATACATTTGTAGCCTTTTCTGGTAGATCTCTCTCACTTAATAATATGCATTTAATTTGTGTTCCTCCATGTCTTTTCATGGCCAGCAAGCTCATGTCTTGTTAGTACTGGATAATATTTTATTGTCTGGTACTAGCCCATTCTTAGTGCAAAAGGTCTGGGTGAACTCCATTTCCTTCTTAAGGACTGGAACATGCTCTTTTACTTAAGGAAGAGCCCTGGCTCTCTGTGTCCACAGTAATTGCTTCCAGAATAGGCATTGGGCCTGGTGAGAACCAGTGAGGAGGATGGAGATGTTTTCTAGCTTCTTAGTGACTCCAGCTGGGCTCCATGCATGCCCTGAACCAGTCCCTGTGAACAAGGAGACCAGAACCAGGGGCAGGTCTGTCTGCCACTGCTCCAGCTGTCTTGCTACCAGGGAAGAAAGCCTCGGGCAAGTGGCAGTCATCACATGTCACTTGAGAATGAAAACCAGAGGCAAGACGGAGAGAAACTCAGTCCTCTTATACTGCCTGAGACGATTCATCCAGCTATGTCTCATGTGAGTTTGCCTTCTGATTTTTTAGCTCTTGGAATTCATAAATTACAGTTTGACTTTAGCTAGTTCCGGATCAATTTCTATCACTTGCAGTCAATACTAATTTATTGGATCAAGGAGGCAAGGGACAAAAATCCAGGAATGGAATGTTAGGAAAGTGTGTGTGTGTGTGTTTCTGAGCTCATCATATGTGTCACTTTAGTTATGAGCCTAACAACAATTGCACTCCCTCATAATAAATCAGACTTCCAGTCAAGAATCACTTGGCAGTATCCTACCAGGCACAGATATTCGTCACTAAATCATTAAGCCAAGCTCTCATTTCTTCAAAGTCTGTCTCTTTGTAGAGCTGTGAAGGGAGTTGGAAGAAAAATCATGTCCTCAGGCTTGATTCTCTCTTCTGAGACTTACTGTGGTCCTTCCTACGTGATGTTCTTTTTTGCCGATCATATTTCTCCATTGTTTCCCCCTTTAAAGCGCACAGCCTCAGCCGTCCCAGTCTAGTCATCCAGCCTGGACCTTGTCATGTGTTTTTTTATCCTCACCTTTGTTTACACTGCCTCTCAGTCTACCTCTGCTGTCTTTTCTTACCATGTTTATTGTACTTTGCATAATGCTTAACTCAAATGTCCCTCTCTTAAGCTTGTTTCCATACTGCTGAGGAGTAAACGATGACTCCCTTCCCTGTACATACGAACTCCTGTTGTATTTATTTTCCCCATTCCACTTCTATAATACCTGTCATGAAAGTAACCAACCAGTTATCATAAGACTGAGGGGTTCCCAAGATGCTGTACATTATCGTTTAAATCAGGAAAGTCTTGGTCAATTGGGACAAGTTCCTTCACGTGTCACTCAGTACCATGTGAGTTTCTTTATTCTATTTTATTCTATTTTTTAACTTTACAATATTGTATACTCAGCCATTAAAAAGAATACATTTGAATCAGTTCTAAAGAGGTGGATGAAACTGGAGCCTATTATACAGAGTGAAGTAAGCCATGTGAGTTTCTTGAGAGGATAAGACTTTGGAGTTTGAAGACTAATTTCTTAGCAGTTCTAAATCCATTTTTGTACTAGCTGTATTATTTGGTGTGATAGCAAATTACCTACTTTCTAGGTTTCTGCTTCATCAGCTATATGATGGGATAATATTTGTTTTGTAGAGTTTGTCAGATAATTAAGTGACATGGTAAATTAAATCACTCAGTTTATTGATGGACATATCTAGAAATTTGGGTTGTTCCTAAAGGTGCAGGAGTTGATGAACATTATGTGGAGTACAGCTTGCAAAGTACTTAACACTTGTAACTAGCGCTTTGAAAAGCCTAGTAAGCTTCTGGTAAACAGTTGTCAGAGCTTCTCAGGTGGCTCAGTGGTAAAGAATCCGCCTACCAATGCAGGAGACACAGGAGACGTAGGCTCGATCCCTGAGTCGGGAAGTAGGAAATGGCAACCCATTCCAATATTCTTATCTGGAAAATTCCATGGACAGAGGAGCCTGGTGGGCTATAGTCTGTGGGGTTACAAAGTGTTGGGCATGACAGTACAAGGGAACACACACATACATACACACACACCCAGAGTTTTGTTTAGTTTTTAAATTGGCTAATCTTACTTGTATTGAAGTATCTCTTGCATAAAACATGATAGGCAACAAAAGTACAATTAAACTCAGATAATATGTGTTCATTAACAGAGCATTAATGATCTTACAGGTGTTTGGGATAAAGGGAGAAATAAGTCAGTGAGAGTGATTAGGAAATATTTGAGAAAGAACTTCTGGTGTTTGAAACTTGAAAAAGCAAGAGTTGGCTGCAAGGTTCATTTGTTTTCTTTTTCTTGTCAGAGGTTTATTTTTCTTTCATATTTAAAGCCAGGATCAATAGTTTTCATGGTTTGGAAAGTGAAAATATTTTCCATGTTTAGGCAGGGTCAGTTTCAGCTCATAATACTTAAAACCCTTATTTTTTTTTTCCATTAATTAAATAAAGGTTGAGCATTTCTGGGAAAAACACTTTGGTTCATGAGAAAGTAAGGGTTAGGAGGGCAGCACTCCTGATTCCATAATTAATTTGAGGTTCTAAAAAAATGCATCCAGGACTCCTCTGTTTTTACTACACTAAAATGACCCTTCTACCTTTGGGCTAAACTTTTGTCTAGAAAATATTTTGCACTTAGCAGAGCTGTACTCATAAAACCTTGACAATTTATGTTGCCTGTGACTTTTAGGTTTGTCATGGAAATGTCCAGTGAGGACCGGTGTCAGCCAGTGTGCTTATGCTGACATGGGTGCAATTTGAAGAAGAAAGTCAAACAATAAAAAAAATAAATGGCATGATTCAAATCCCCGAGTAAGTTTTATAGGGCTTGATTCTAGACACATTGCCATCATTTTGAGTTGCACAAATGTATATTGTCATCTGTATTATGATTGCTCTTCAACTACCAAATACAAATATGAATATTTTTGTCTTTAGTGACTCATTTGAGTAGCTTTTAGCTAGCTATTGATTCTAGATTTCTTGCAGATTAGCAAATTAATTGGGAGTGTAGACAGTACTTTTACTATATTTAATTAGGTGAATGACATTCTTAAAGAGAGAATATTTTCTTAAGTCATGTTTCTAATTCCTTGTAAAAATTACAGCAAAAACGTGGTTAAGTGGAATTCTTGGAATTTAATAAATGAGGTTCCCTGGTGACTCAAATGGTAAAGGATCTGCATGCAATGCAAGAAACCTGGGCTTGATCCCTGGGTCAGGAAGATCCCCTGGAGAAGGGAATGGCTCCCCACTCCAATATTCTTGCCTGGAGAATCCCATGGACAGAGGAGCCTGGCAGGCTGCAGTCCATGGGGTCTCAAAGAGTCTGACACGACCGAGCCACTAACACTTTCACTTTTCACAAATAACAGTTTGCTTTAATCTACCAATGCTGCTGCTAAGTCGCTTCAGTCGTGTCCGACTCTGTGTGACCCCATAGACGGCAGGCCACCAGGCTCCCCCGTCCCTGAGATTCTCCAGGTAAGAACACTGGAGTGGGTTGCCATTTCCTTCTCCAATGCATGAAAGTGAAAAGTGAAAGTGAAGTCGCTCAGTCATGCCCGAGTCGTAGCGACCCATGGACGGCAGCCCACCAGGCTCCTCCGTCCATGGGATTTTCCAGGCAAGAGTACTGGAGTGGGGTGCCATCGCCTTCTCCGAATCTACCAATAGTGGTTTTTAAAAGGTGGAAATCCAGGTCAACTATATTACTGGTCAACTAAATAGGTGGCTAAGTATGATTTACTTCTTGATGACACGGATCACTGTGCTGAACATAGTCTAGTAGTTTAGGACAGTGATTCACTTTTGAATCAGACCCACCTGGATTTCTTCTGTCACCAGCTGTGTGATCTTGAGCATGTTCTTAACCCTTATAAAATAGTTTTTAAAATCTGCAAAATGAAGTAGATCATGCCTACCTTGTAGAGATGCTGTGAACATTAAATGATGTGAGTTTAATACTTTAGCAGGTGTGCACAATACTTTCTAAGCACTAAGCAAACTTGCCCTGTTCTATACTATAATCTTGGCAGTTTATACAGAACGTAGTACACACAGCTGCTTTCTGTTTGTTGAGACAACGAATGTTAGACTGGATTGCGCAACAGGATCCCATCAGGGACTGGTGAAACATCAGACCCTATGCCGAGTGGCCTCTGTCTGCTTTCTGCTGCTTTTCAGATGCTCATATATTATATGTTTCCTTGCTTTGGTGAACTACCCATTTCTATGTGCTGTTTCTTCTCACTTGTCTCCTGGAAAAAACAAAAACAAATTTACAAGCCATTCAGACTATATTTAGTAATTTAAATAGTTCTGAATGAGGCTGTGAGGGGCCTTCCATACCCCTTGTTTTGTGAGAGACCAGGAGCTCGGAGAAGGCAATGGCACCCCACTCCAGTACTCCTGTCTGGAAAATCCCATGGATGGAGGAGCCTGGTGGGCTGCAGTCCATGGGGTCGTGAAGAGTCGGACACTACTGAGCGACTTCACTTTCACTTTCGCTTTTCACTTTCATACATTGGAAAAGGAAATGGCAACCCACTCCAGTGTTCTTGCTTGGAGAATCCCAGGGATGGGGGAGCCTGGTGGGCTGCCGTCTATGGGGTCGCACAAAGTCGGACACGACTGAA